>NC_083226.1:71437488-71769154 GCF_032191835.1 Heteronotia binoei
TAGGAGGAAGGAAATAGTTTTGCTCTTTTCTTGTACCCCTAGTTAGCAGCTAGACTTTTTACTGCTTATCTGCCTTTACTGTAGTTAGAGAACTGGTTGTACGGTTGAACATTACAGTAAAGTTAACATCTGTGCATTTGATTATTTCAGTGGTTCTCAACCTTTTGTGTCTTATATCCCACCAATTACTCTATCAAGAACCTGGATCCCGCTATGACACAAAGCCCGCTTTTCATGTTCATATGCATTCTGTTATATTTATCATGTGTAATAAGTTTTTAAGAAGATAAAAAATTTCAGAAACCCAATGAATAATCCTTGACAAGTAGGATTAGCAGGAAGCAGCATGTCCAAGACGCTTATGGGCAGCAGGAACAGAGGATTAGGAGAAACACCAAGTGCAAGGTTACTACTAGCATTCAAAAAATTCATGAATAGATTATCTATGGCATGTAGGGTCAGTGATATGTCATACGGATTCAGGGCAAGTGAATTCGCAGTAAGTATTACGAAAACGCTGTTCCACCTAGAGTCCTTCCGAGTCCCACTGGAATGGTAGCATTATTTAATGGGGATAATGTGTTTTTGTAATGGGAAAAATGTGTAAGTTTTTGTAAATTAACTACTATATTTCTCTTGTGCTTATCTCTCCTCATGTTGCTGCTGTTCTGCATGAAGACAGAGACTCTATAAAGGTAAGACTCCATTTCACAGCTAGTAGCCTCAGTCATGTTTAGTGCCTTTTATTACAGTTGCACTGAGAATGTTGCATTAATTATAACTGGCCAGTGACATGCATATCGGCTGGAATCACACATGCTAAATAATGCAGATTCAATCCACTTTCAGTGCACTTTCCAACTGGATTTTGCCATATGAACTGGCAAAATCCAGTTTGAAAGTGCATTGAAAATGGATTGAAACTGCATTGTTGAGCATGTGTGATCGATTATCACAAGTAGCAGATTTTTCCAATGGTGTTACATAAAGACAGTTTCTAATAATATAAATATCAACTGTTGCCAGATAATCAACCAGTGAATATTACTTAAATTCATATTCTTGTGACCTTTCTCAGATTCAGAATCTCATAATAAAACATGACAAAGATTAGATGATATATGCAGGCCATTTTGTGAGAAATTTTGTGTGAAAGGCAAAATAACACATCTTCTTCGTGGTCTCTGTGCATCACACTGATGGGATTAGGCACCAATGCTGATCACGATCGGTAAACTTAAAAGCTGCGGATTTCCGCGCCTACGTCCCAGTGCGCATGCCCAGAAGCCCCACTGCGCATGCTCACTGAGACGGGAGCGGACATCCCGCCAGTTCTCTTCTGACCGCCGCGCTGATCAGTCGATCTTTTCGTAGCTACGGTCAGTGAACACACCCACACCCCCGTCCTTCCTTCCTGCTATTCGTATGGAAAGACGTTGGGGATTTTTCAGAAGGTGCTCCAAGTGTGGGAGTCTCGAAGTCGCTCGAGACCGGTAGTTACCTTTCCGACGTCGATCACCCTAACAAACGCTCAGGCTTGGCTGCTATGTCGGATTCCTCTACGCCTGCGAAAAGGCATAAGGAGGATAAGGGATAAGGGCTCTCACCCGGAGAGGAAGAAGAAGGCTAAGAGATTGGATAAGCCGAAACATAGCAAATCCGTCTCTCCAGCTTCTCCGACTTTGCCATCGGAACCAACGGCACTGATCGTTCCACCATTGAAGCTCTTCGCTTCACCGGCTTCAATGTCGACGGAGCTCGTCATATCTTCTGATTCCGATTGCGAGATAGAGCTGGCACAATGCTCCGGTACCGAAAGGAGCCCACCTAATCGGCCTCGAATGGTAGCAGAGAAACCAGCGTCCACTCCAGTTTCATTGTGCAGGCTGGACCACATGTATCGTATACAAGAGTCCAGTGCAGGCTTCCTCTGCACCCACCCTAAACCCAATTCCGTGGTAGTGTCCTCATCTTCCAAGGCGAAGAAGACACGCTCTGCTCTGCCTGACAAGGAAGGGAAGAAATTAGACAACCTGGGTAGGCGGCTGTATTCTGCTGGTTCCTTGGGTATCAAAATTGCCAACTACGCAGCTTGTATGGGTCGTTATCAATACGCTCTCTGGGAGCAAGTTTCCAACATCTTGCCTAGTCTTCCGGACCAGAGAAGGAATGCTCTCAAGAAGATGCAAAAAGAGGGAATGACCCTAACCAAGCAGCAGCTTAACTCGGCCAAGCACTCTGGTGACACCTGTGCCAAGACCCTGACAATGGCCATCACTCTGAGACGCCATTCCTGGTTGCGCTCTACGGCCATACAACCGAACATGCAGGCTTACATCGAAGATTTGCCATTTGATGGCAATGGTCTCTTCAGCTCAAATACCGATTCTGTGTTGCAGGAGATGGATAAGAGTATCGGCCAAGCACTCTGGTGACACCTGTGCCAAGACCCTGACAATGGCCATCACTCTGAGATGCCATTCCTGGTTGCGCTCTACGGCCTTACAACCGGACATGCAGGCTTACATCGAAGATTTGCCATTTGATGGCAATGGTCTCTTCAGCTCAAATACCGATTCTGTGTTGCAGGAGATGGATAAGAGTATCCGAATCTCCAGAAATCTAGGGGTTTCCACGCCACATTCCCAAAATAAACGACCCTGGCCATGGAATAAGAGACCTTTCTCGAAATCTCCCACAGATCAATCTTGGCGTCCGAAATCCACACCACTATTCACCAAGCTGCCTTATACTGCCAAACCTAAATACTCTCCCTCGTCTTCTCAATCCTGTCGCCAGAAGGGCCCTAAACAGCCCAAACAGGGTCTTTAACTGCCTTTTGCTCATCCTCCCTCCCCAACCGTCCTCTTTGTGCCATACCCACCCTTCTCCCTTTTTTCAGGCATGGTCCAAAATAACCACAGACCAGTGGGTCCTCTCCATAATCCGGCTGGGTTATGTGATCGAATTTCATCAGAATCCTCCCACCCCGACCTTTGTCTCCACCAACCCTTCAAACACCATAAGAGAAAAGAGGTTCAGTCGCTCCTTCTCAAACAAGCCACCGAACAAGTTCCATTAAACCAAAGGGGACTCAGCTTTTATTCACGCTACTTCACGGTCCCAAAACGAGACGGAGGTCTTCAGCCTATCATGGACCTTCGAGCCTTGAATTTGTTCATCTCATATCCCAAATTCAGAATGACCTCTCTACCCAACATTCTCCCTCTTCTCAATTGGGAGATTGGATGGCCACGCTGGACTTACAGGACGCGTACTTCCATATCTCTATTCACGCCTCCCACAGGAAGTACCTAAGATTCACCATAGGAGCAGCCCACTTCCAGTACCGGTCTTTGCCTTTCGGTCTTTCTATGGCCCCCAGGGTTTTCGCCAAGACTATGGTGGTTATCGCAGCCCATCTGAGATTGCAGGGTGTGACCCTGTTCCCGTACATAGACTATTGGCTCCTCGTGGCAGAATCCAAGACCAGTCTTTTGCAGCACATCACCATCACTCTCTCCCTTCTTTGGGAGTTAGGATTACAGATCAACCAAAAGAAGTCGCACCTACAACCCTCCCAGAGGGTGCAGTTTATAGGGGCCATAATAGACACTCTTGCCTGCAAGGCCTTCCTGCCATCAAATCGAGCAGATGACGTCAACCTGGTTCAGACCTTTCGCCGCAGTCCCAGGGTCACAGCTTGCCGGTTACGTCTTCTGGGCCTCATGGCTGCCACCACTTCTGTTCTGGTCTTCGCCAGACTTCATATGAGGATTCTGCAGCTATGGTTCCTCAAACACTTCAAATGCAATCTCGATTCGCCATCTCTGCTGATGACCATCCCTCCAGAAGTCCTATCCTCCCTCACCTGGTGGCAACAGTGGCATCAACTGATGGAGAGGGCACCTTTCCACAGTCCATCCCCATCGGTCACGATAACATCGGACATGTCCCTGTGGGGTTGGGGAGCACATATGAACGGCCTCTGCGTGGGGGACAGGTGGCCCAATCATCATGCGCATCACCATATAAATTTTCTAGAACTGTTGCCGATCTTCCATGCTATCCAGTCTTTCCAGGCACTTTTCAGGGGCAAAATGGTAGCCATTATGACAGACAACACGACAGCTGTGTCCTACATAGACAGGGGGTCACGGTCTCCCGCAGACTCTGTATACTCGCTCTGAACATATGGGAGATGTGCACAACACTGTGTGTGTCGTTGGTGGCGACACATTTTCCAGGAGACTTGAATGTGTGTGCAGATTTCCTCAGTCGAGGGGGAGCTTCACTCCATGAGTGGGAGCTCAACTGGGAATTCCTTCAACCCGTCTTCCTGAATTGGGGAGCTCCAGAGATAGACGTTTTTGCCATGCGCAAAACAGAAAATGCAAACTCTTCTGCTGCAGGGGAGGGGCAGATCCCCTATCCTTGGGGGACGGCCTTCTCGTGCCGTGGCATCAACATCATGTATACCTGTTTCCCCCCATTCCCCTGATCACCAAGGTAGTGCAAAAGATATTGAGGGAAAGACCTGTGGGTATCCTCGTAACACCCTGGTGGCCCAGACAGCACTGGTTTTCCCGGGTTCTTCACCTAGCCAAGGGAACGTTCCATCATTTCCCTCAGGTCTCAGATCTTCTTCTCTCTCATCAAGGTTGTGTGGTACACCACAATGTTCCGCATCTGAAACCAACAGTGTGGCATCTGCAGTGAATCAGTTGTCAGACAGAGCTCAATTCATCATATTGAACAGCAGGAAACCATCTACACGCAGATTTTATGCCTACAAATGGTCGAAGTTTGTTCAGTTTTCTTCTAATCTTTCCTTAGACCCGTCATCAGTGGGCTTACTGGCAATTTTTGATTTTCTTCTTTTCCTTTTGGATAAGGGATTAGCAGTCTCATCGCTACGTGTTTACTTGGCTGCCATCTCTGCTAATCATTCCCAGATCGATGGTCATTCTGTTTTCACGCATTCTGATACTAAGAGGTTCCTCAAGGGTTTCTCTAGACTGTATCCTGCTGTGAGACAGCCTACTCCGGCTTGGGACCTATCTTTGGTTCTTCATGCTCTCTCAGGGAAACCCTTTGAGCCGATGGCCACGTGCTCCCTCCAATTGCTAGCTTGGAAAACAGCCTTTTTGGTGGCGATTACATCTGCAAGGAGAGTGAGTTAGCAGCACTCAAGATGCAACGCCCCCTACTTGTGTTTCACCACTGAAGGTGTAGTACTTCGTCCAGATATCACATTTCTTCCCAAGGTAATCTCTTCCTTTCACTTGAACACTGAAATCTACCTGCCAGTATATTTTCCTAATCCGACTACTGAATCTGAACAGAGACTGCATGTCTTGGATGTGAAACGGGCACTATCTTTCTATCTCCATCATGTAAATCCCTCTCGGAGGGACTCCAGACTTTTTGCATTTTATGCCACTGCATCCTTGGGGCAGCGGATATCGCCCCAAAAACTTTCTAAATGGATAACTGAAACCATAAAACTTTGCTATTGAGCAAGACGCCCCTGCCGGGGCCCATACGAGCCCACTCCACTCGAGCTATGGCGACTTCAGCGGCCTTCATGAAGGGCGTTCCGCTCCGGGACATTTGCAAGGCTGCCACCTGGTCCTCTCTGCATACTTTTGTGACTCACTATGCACTGGAACTGCGTCTTCGCCAGTATACGTCGGTGTGCCGTGCTGTTCTGCAGTCTCTTTCCTGCTGATGGACCGTTGCACCCGCCTCCAAGTAGGATTTTGGCTTGCTAATCGCCCATCAGTGTGATGCACAGAGACCACGAAGAAGATAAACAGTTTGCTTACATGTAACTGATGATCTTTGAGTGATCATCTGTGCAGTCACACTACCCATCCTCCTTCCCCTCTGCTCCCGGTCCATGATCGGGATCATGCAGTGGTCAGAAGGAACTGGCGGGATGTCCACTCTCGTCTCAGTAAGCATGCGCAGTGGGGCTTCTGGACATGCGCACTGGGATGTAGGGGCGGAAATCCGCAGCTTTTAAGTTTACCAATCGTGATCGGCGTTGGCGCCTAATCCCATCAGTATGGCTGCGCAGATTAGCACTCAAAGATCATCAGTTACAGGTAAGCATCCTGTTTTTTCGGGATCTTCCTGAACTTGTAATTCCCAAGTAACTTTCTATTTCACTTTAAACAGTGGGCTTCTCTTCCATCTGTTAAACTGTTATCTGATGTGACTCTTGTAACTTGAGTCTAGTGCTAGAATTTTTTTTAGAGAATTTATGCCTAGAATATTTTAATGCAAATGAACAGTATGGAAGCATGGCCTTTCAGATCCTTAGGTCTCTGAGGCAACCTAAATGTGAATGTGAATATGTCCTTTTGATTGCACTCTTCAGCCATGCTCCTGGATATATGAGCTAGTACGTTGTTCTTGTTAGACTGTCAAGCTGGGACTGGTGACATCTAGGTTCAAATCCCAGTTAAACTGCAAAACTCACAGTGTGATCTTGGGCCAGACACACACACACTCAGCTTAGTCTACTTCACAAAGTCTTTGTTTGGATAAAATGGAGAAGAGGAGTCTCATAATCTGGATATTTATGGTACTTTGAAATTCACCAGGGTTTCTTGGGATGAGTCAAATTCACAAATTATGTATTACAAGTGATATGTTCAGCCTCAAACGTGGAGAAGAGTATTCCAGATCACATCTACAACCTTAGAATCTAGACAGAATGAGTACTTTGAGGGTATGAACCTATGGCAGTGGGAAGCACATCTAGCAGCAGCAGCTGTCCCATCAATTCACAAGTTACATTAGCCAATTCCTAGCCATAGGTTTTCTGTTTGCAAAACATATGCTTTGTGTTTCCTGCCTAAGCATATACTTCACATTCCTTCTCCTCATCCCAGAGGTATTTTGTCTACTGTGGGGACTTTAGGAAGTGTCATGATGGTTTCAAGTTTCCATTTGATCAGCTATAGCTGTAGTTTTGTCCTACAAAGGCAACAGTAAATTTTACTCCCAGCATACACAAAGAAAGGTGTCCAAATATATATTTACTAATAACAGAAAATACAACATTCAAAGCAATGTGTTTTTTTTTGATGTTATGTATGTTGTCTTATAGACAAGTCAGTCATGCATCTGTCTTGGGAATTTCCCCTGATGCAGTGAGCAACATTGCAAACTCATTGGGTGGCTTCATGTTTAAAACCATCCTTAGCTCCCTCCTGCGGTGGGTGTGGTCTTAAGCCTGAATTTACTGTAGTCTTAGGCTGGAGCTGCTCTTTCCTTTGTTATAGCACAACAGAGTGAAATTGATCTTGTTCTTGTCAGTTTCACAGTTGCCCTCAGGGTTCCTAATAACAGCTGCAAAATGACAAGAACTGTCAGTTTCCTATCTGCAGTAATTTTCACTATGTTCAGCAGAGGCGGTAGAACTACCTTTCAGCAGGCTGAAAAGCCAGTACTAAATCAATTTACACTTGGTTCAAGTTTCCACACAAAAAGACCTAGAAACTTGCAACCCCTTTTAGGCAACCTTTTAAAATCTGTGTAAACCAGTGTCAGCCCTTTGATACCTTTTTCTACTCACCTTTGGAGTAAAAGTGATAAGGTTTATCATGCCCTGTTTCTTTTGCTTTTCTTTTTTTCGTACAGATGTATGTTTTCATACCCCTGGATCCTGACCAGATTCTGTTTTGAGTGCCTTAGCTTTTTGAAGGCATACTTTTGGATGCAAGAAATAAACATGCATGAACACATGATGCTGCCTTAACTAAATAGGATTGATTAAGATCACGTTGACATGGCAGCTCTTCACATACAGATCTTTAATATCATTTACTGCTTGATCCTTTTAATTGGCATTTACAGGAATTGAACCTGGGACCCTCTTCATACAAAGTTCTTCAAACAAACCATGGTCTCTGCCCAGATCTTATGGAACTCCTTTTCTGGGCTTGCTCTGTGTTGGTCCTCAGGAAACTATTGAACATCCTTTTTAATTTTAGAAATCTTCGGAAGTATCAGCTTATATGGCTTCAGGAACGTCTTCATGTTCTTGTTGCTCTGTTTGGGATAACAATGTTTAATTATTTGTTGTGTTTTACTTTATGACTGTAAACTCGGGTGAGGATCCACATCTGAAGGCACAGTATAAGTTGCAAAATGGATGGAGAAGTATAATGGGAATTGCATTCTGTGATGGACTGCCCTTAACTAAAGGTTTCCTAATACTGCAATTTCAGAGAGCTGGGAGGTGAAGAGTTAACTCTTCACTGGAGTGGAGAGCTTGAGTGACAGGCTGCTCCCTTTCCCTTCTCCATTCCTCTGAATGGCCAGTGCCAACTGAGGAGAACTATATGATTAGCTGAGTGCTGAGGGCATGGTCTTTTTTGGAGTATCTTAGTCGGTCTTCTGAAAGTCAGTCGGTTGGTTTCTGACAGAGGTGGTTGGAGTCAGTAAGTCTGATGGAGTCAGTCAAAAGGACCTTCAGAGTGAAGGGAAATGACTCCTTGCCTTAACTGTTTTCTATTAATTCTGAGGAGGAATTCAGTATCAGATCTGAACATCTGAAAGTCAACCTAAGCTAAAGTCCACTTTACAAGACAGCAGAACTGGGACTGAGATTTTCGCAAGGACAAGTAGGTAGTATGCTGAAACTCCCATTCAGGCCAGGAGAATTCTTGCCCAGTTACACAGAGGAGGTTGCTCTGAGGAGACTCCTGGTCTGTCATAAGAGAATTGGATATAGACACTTCGCAACATTGAAATAAACTGTGGTTTCCAAAAGGGATAGAGTACACAAAGAGGCTGTCTCCAGGATACATGAAGAGTCATAGGAAACTATATGAAGAAACACTGTAACTGTAACTAAAATACTCAGGCAAAAGCCTCTCACTGTTAAGATCCAAGAATATATGAAAATAAACTTCAATAACACTTGTGATTGTTAAAAGTAGTAATCTGTATTAGCAACAATTTTTACCTCAGCATTTACAGCCCCTAACTACACCTATCCAATTTCTGCCTGTTAAATAAAATAGTTATTTTGGTTCAAATACTATACCATCTCAAGTGCCATTTGAAAAGGGAAAAACAAGAGAGCTCCTGATTATCCCATCATGTTCCTGGGCTGGGCTAGGATGGGACAGAAAGACTTCTTAAACAAAATCCACACTACTTGGGACTGCTCAGTCACAACTGGGAACTAATTTTTGGTGGGAAAACTTGCCTGATAGTGGGGAAATACCAGAGATCCATCATGCATTCATTAATCTAGAACTTCCCATGAGTGTGCAACAGTTTCTTTACAATCTATTTAGTGTTACACCATCAGTCTCAGTGCCTCTTTATCTCTTCCTTGGGTATATGCAAACTGATGGCTGTGGCTGAATTCTTGTGACACATCATACAGGTGCAGATTGTTGGCCAGGATAACTGCTAATGGTCCTGCCTTTTGTTTTTGCTTCCTGCCTGAGACTGCAGGCTTGTTTGAGCAGCTGTCGGCGACTTGCAATAAATGACTGGTAGGATGCATCAGATTAGATAGATCACAGGTTGTGCTGTTGTGGAAGAGGGGGATGTTTGTGGTGTAATAACAATGTCTGCTTCCATATGAATGTGCTGTTCTTTCTCTTAATATAATTTATGAGAGTTTCTTATTAGGAGCTCAAACTCTGCTGCAGTCTTTATTGGAGTGTGTGTGTGGAATGAATTTTGATTTTTGATTTTTACATTGTATGAACAGCAAGACCCCACACTTTTGAGTTCCAATCCTAAGAAAGTTCTGTGGACCAAAAACATCTTGTGCGCTACTGCTGTATTCCGCTACACTGCATAAGAAACAGGGGAAAAGGCAATAGAAAGTAACCAATGAGGTGTGTCATTTTTCAGCAGAGGAGACTAATTTATCTGCAGTTATTTGGAGTTTACTTTTCCTAAACCATGACAGCACTCAAGGTGCAACTCTTTTGCACTAATTGATAGATAGTGATGGCTATAAATATTTGTCTTGTGTCGCAAGTTGGATTATGTCAGCAGGGCATCTAGGGCTTGTTGCCAGCTTTGCAAGGTGAAATAGTTTGCTAATTTCCTTAAATGTTATCTGTGATGCCCAAAGAAGCAGTTAGTTGCTTGTTCTATTGATCTGCCCTCTCCTAAGTGGCTCCTGGTTAAGAGAGGCTTTTTATTATTGTCTGCTATGTGACTTGAGATGGTTTTTATCAGCCAGAACGTGCCAGTTGCCCGTAGCTGAAGACTGCGTGCTTGTATGAAATAATTTATTCATGCAAGATAATGCTCCTTAACATTTAACAGGTAATGAACGTGACATAAATTTCCTCCTTGCTTTTAATTTTTCCCTTTCCTCTTCTAATGTGCAAACAGGCAGCTCTGGTGCTCTAAATAATAAGTAATTTTTGGCCATCTGTCAAAAGGAAATTTCAATACTAATTTAAATTAATGGTGCCTGAAATTTTTTATAGCTCCTCTAAAAGCCTCTAATGTGCAGAAAATTCTGAATCTGCTGGTAGTAATTAGTGTACCATGTAATGAGGATGTGGGCAACGTTATGTAGCCCCAGTGTAACGTTTTGATATGGTAGCAAAAGTTTGATTTATACAAGGTTGTGGCTGGGTTTAATTGTGAGAGACGCTTTCAAGTGTTTTCTTGAAGATACAGATTATTAAACAGGGCAGATTTTAGAATAGCTCATAAAATGTAAATTTAAGTGTCGCTGTAAGAATGAGATAATTAAGGTAACCAACTCTTCAGTGTGAAGAGAAAATATGTCCGATTGTATTGTAGTTTTATTCCCATTTTTTAAAAAGTGCTGTCACTATTCCAGGTAGTATAGATTTCATTATTCTGACTTCCTTATTTTCTGTCATGACTACACTGGCTCAGTCCTTTCTCTCCCCCTTCAGTTCTCTGAGATCAAAGGATTCATTAAATCCAGAGGCCTTAAACATCAGCTATTCGAAGACCAAAGTGATGGTCTTCAGGAAAAGACCTCATAAATTTAAGTGGCCCATAGATGGAATCCCTGTAGATCAGTTCATCACCTTAAAATATCTAGGGTAACCTTCAACAAAACGCTGTCCTGGAGAGCTCACTTGGCAATTACCAGATCTACAGGTGATATTCTGAAATTTTATTACACAAAAGTAGGTTTTCTGATTGATCAGCCTTGAAACTGGAGGAAGGCTGCCCCTCAACTCATATACAATGTAGAACGGGTGTCAAATGTGTGGCCCAGGGGCCAAATCAGGCCCCAGGAGAGTTCCTATCAGGCCCACGAGCAAGTCCTTTTTTTTTCTCCCTCTCACTACTTTCTGAGTCACAGTTTGCTTTGCCAGGCTTGCTCAGTTGCACAGGAGCTACAGAGGAAAGCCTCTATTTTTTTCCATTGACTGAGGCTCCTCTCTAGGGGAGGAGGGAGAGCTTGCTTTGCCAGGCTCACTCAATTGCACAGTACAGCTACTGAGCCAAGCCTCTTTTCCTTCTGTTGGTTGAAGCTCTGCCCCCTCCTCCCCTGGGGAGGGAGGGAAAGAGCCAGAGTTTCCTTTGCCCAGTTCCCTTGATAACACAGAAGAGATACAAAATCTTTAATTGTGTTTGTCTGTGTCCTTTATACAGTTTATATCTCCACTACCTGGCATTACACTTTATGACACATATTGCCCAGCCCGACAAGGTCTCATTTATGTCAGATGAGGCCCTCATAACAAATGAGTTTGACACCCCTGGTGTAGAAGTTTGGGGTTGAAATGATTGTCTTATCACAAATTTGAATTCTATCCAATCTGTCCCATCCTGACTGGAGCATGATGGGATGGGCATGCAGTGAGAGTTAGAAGGGTTGGGGCCAGCAAGAAGCAACTGGTGTTGGCAAATGGTGGTAACAACACAAATGCAATACACATACAAATGGATAGTGCTGGAGAGCTATTACAGAGGATATTTATCTTCTGGCAACCTCATCCAGTGTGGACAATGGGCTTAAAAGTGTTTTGGAATGAAAGATCTACATACTCACTTCAAGGAGTTCTGAAGAGGCAGCATACAAGTTTTCTAAATATAATAAGCATGAAATTCCACCACCATCAGTACTGAGAACAACTTTATTGGCACACCTCTGTAAACTATGACAAGACCAAAATGGTGAAAAGTTAAAAGTAAATATATTTTGCAACTGGATGGCTTGCAGAGCAGCCATGTCTTGTTCTTTCCAGCAAGGGGACTGGTGCTCTGCTGCTCTTTAAAGCCGAAGAGAAACTATCCAGGAGTCAGATGAGAGAAGGCTGTGTATGGAGAAGAATGGACAGACAGACAGATATAGGTAGAGTGCCCTTGGATTGGAGCATCCAGACTTTTTGGTTTGAGGGTCATGTTGTGATACAGAAAACATTTGGTGGGCTAGGCTGGGAATGGGGTCTTTCCCATTTCTGCCTTTTCACCCCAAGAATGTTCCATCTACAACAGTAAAACTCCTGTTTACAGGCCCTAAAGCAGCTCCATATCAATTCATTGTACCCATGTTTCCTTCCAGGTGTGCTATTGAAAGGAACAAAGCTGTCTTGGACATTTTAAAGCCTTTTATTTGATCATACTGTCAGCTCCTTACATGCTGGATAAAAAAAGGGTCAGTGGGGTAGTGGTGACTCCAGGCCATAGCTGAGATGCCCTTGCCTTAGATGTTTATAATACTTGTTAATAGCTGATTTTTTAAAATAGGGAATTAGTTTTTGAGGTGTGTGGTTTTCCTGGCTCATAGTGGGACCCATAGTGAGGTGGGAATAGTTTCACCTACTAGGACTTGCAGTGATATTTCACTTTGTTTTACTTACAGAGTTTAGAACTAACACAGTCTCTCTGGAGGCTTCCCTCTCTGGTAACCTAATTTAAATCCCAAGAATTATTGTACAGGGAAACCAGAAGTGGGGCTTGGATGCAGATGTGAAATGAGAAGCAACAGAAATAAGTACCTGCAGTACGCGACCTACTAGATCAATGTTGCTAGTGAAAAGGTATATGAATGCATAATTGTAGACTTTTATGAATTTGTGCATGTTCTTGTATTCAGCACAATTATTTTCTGTGCAGTCTATCACTTTTTGAGAAAAAAAATGAATATTGTAATAATAACCAGTACAGAGAATTGATTAATAGTGCCGTATTCCAAACATACCTCTGTTGAGAGAGAACTCAGTTTGTATTTACAAAATCACATTTTAGGTGAAAGAGAGGTGCCTCAAAAACTTTTCATTTAGACAGTGGCTGATGAATGTCAGTTCAACTCAGCCTTGGGCTTACTGCTTTAAGGTATATAATGGAAGATTTATAACTAGTTGCTACATGGTCATTCTTCAACAGGTAACAAGCCACATGAAGATTCCATCCACTTCTGCCACACTTTCTGTTTGCCCCAGCACTCCCCAGCTGATGACATGAGACAACCAAATGTGGATTGAACTTATTTATTTAAACATATACAGCTTACAAAAATGACTGATTTGTGCTTCTCTCAATAAACTGACAGTTTTGAGAGTGGGCATCCACATGGGCTGTCTTTTGGGCAGATACACTCTAGCTCCAGGCTCAACCCACATTTTAGCTGGCCTTGCCTACCACCAACTGCACAACTGGCTTGCTTGCTGTCACCTGTGCTGTATGAGCAGGGGGTGCTCAGCTTTTTCCTTTTCTACTGATGTGCCACAGCAAGAAAGTTGAAAGTGAGAGGAAGCAGCTGGGCAAAACAGCCTGCTGCCCTCATCTGACTGGCTACTCTGCTTTGCCGTGAAATAGAATCTCATGTCTCATCATAAAGAAATTGGGGGTAGGGCAAATCAACCCATAGCATGATTTGCTGCAAATCTTATTTTTCTCAAATTCTTGGTTGGAGTAACATTAAGATTCTCACAAGGGTTGGGCCTGCGAGAGTCACGGGGGGTGGGAATCCCATATCCCCCCATTAAGCTCAGCATGGCTCCAGGCCCTCACACCCACGTTTGGGCCTGGCTGCAGCAGTGACAGAGGTGTCTGGGAGTCACAGCTGGGCCCAGAGTGCCTCCTGGGGTCAGCCATGGCCAGACCCAGAATGTCTCCCAGCATCCTCCTCCATCAGCTCTGATGAGTAAAGACAAGTGACGTCTACTTTTTTTTTTTTAATTTAGGAAGCAATCTAATCCCCCCCCACACACACACACACACTGTATGTTTTAAGATTTCAGATTTTTCTGCAAACTTAGGGGTTCTCTCATGTTTGCAAGAAAATCTGTTTTGTGTCAGTGTGGCCCTGATCTGTAGATATCCATAGATGGAGGCCAGATCTCATTATTAGGCAGGACCGGATCTACGTGTTTTTGAGGGCGGGGGGGAAATTAAATAATGGCACCCTCTTATGGGCCATTTTTTCTTATGGTCCCATAGAATACAATGGACTCCATACCCAATTTGGTGCCCCCCTCCGTCAGCGCCCGAGGCAGGCACTGCCCTCTGCCTCCCCTAGATCCGGCCCTGTTATTAGGTATTTGATAGCAAGTTATTTGAAAGCAGCCATTGTGTGGGCCATCAGTTATTTTCATTTTAGCATACTGTTAATTATCCCAGGACCATGGGTTTTTGTAAAGAAGCCCAGTGTGAGTTATACTCCTTTGAAGTGGGTTTATTTTCCCAAAGGTCATTAGCAGGGGAAAAGTAGGTTTATTGCTGTTCAATTAGGAACTTGTTGTGGTTAAGTGTGCGGACTTTTATCTGGAACCAGGTTTGATTCCCCACTCCTCCACTTCAGCTGCTGGCCTTGGGTCAACCATAACTCTTGTGGAGCTGTCCTTAAAAGGGCAGCTTTTTTGAGAGTGCTCTCAGTCCCACCTACCTCACAGGGTGTCTCACAGGGTTTCTCATCTACCTCACAAAGGTGGGGGAGGAGGGTAAAGGATATTTTAAATTGCTCTGAGACTCAAATTCAGAGTGAAGGGTGAGGTATAAATACAATATCATTGTTGTCGTCGTCCTCCTCCTCTAATTGATTACCTGCCTTTGGATGTGTAAACTGTGGGGAATGTAGTAAAGGTAGTCCCCTGCACAAGCACCAGTCGTTTCCGACTCTGGGGTGACATTGCTTTCACGTTTTCACAGCAGACTTTTTACGGGATGGTTTGCCATTGCCTTCCCCAGTCATCTACACTTTCCCCCCAGCAAACTGGGTACTCATTTTACCAACCTCAGAAGGATGGAAGGCTGAGTCAACCTGGAGCCGGCCACCTGAACCCAGCTTCTGCCAGGATCAAACTCAGGTCATGAGCAGGGAGCTCAGACTGCAGTACTGCAGCTTTACCACTCTGCACCACGGGGAATGTAACAGGTGTTCTAATTCTGGAAAATGTTATAATTGTGAAGCAAATTTATAAATATTGGAGTAGGAGGCAGAGTCAGTCCTTGGGTGGTGGAACATGAGTGGGTAGCTGATATGATTGGATGAGACAGGCTTGCTTGTTGCAGTCTCATCTAGCCATTGCTGAAGTGAAACAAATATTAATTAGCAGAGCCCTGTTTGTTGTCTTGGTCTATCTTAAGTTTAGCATTGTTCTTTATGATTCCCTCCTTTTTTGTTCACAGGTATTTTACTCATGTAGATATGTTATCAGTATATCATTTGCCTTATACACTGGTAAATGCTTTCTGATGAACTCATTCTCAGTTTTTTGTTGATCTTACGGTCATGTTATTTCCTTTTTAATGAAACCATTTTGTATATTTTAATTTAGCATGGTATTAATTTAAGAACAACAGCAAGTATTCTGGTTTCAGAAAAAAGGAGATTCTTCTGTCTGTCTTGTTGGCCTTGCTTACTGTATACATCTTTTGCCCCTCTTCATTTGTGTGCTGGAAAATCTTCTCCAGTATCTTCTGCCAGCCTTACTTGAGTTGGTTTACGTAGCCTTGTAAAATCTTCGATTGCTCATTTTATCATACTTTCAGCCATTGAATGGTTCAGAGTAACTTAAATATTTTTCCTTGATGTTCTAGTCATCCAAAAGGCAAAAAATGTGTATGGGTTATCAAAATAATTTTATTAGAACAAGTCATGACATTGACTCTAAGGTAGGGTTGCCAAGTCCAATTCAAGAAATATCTGGGGGCTTTGGGGGCGGAGCCAGGAGACTTTGGGGGTGGAGCCAGGAGACATTGGGGGCGGAGCCAGGAACAAGGGTGTGACAAGCATAATTGAACTCTAAGGGAGTTCTGGCCATCACATTTAAAGGGACAGCACACCTTTTAAAATGATCTGTAACATTAGCCAATCCCAGAGGTTTGAAGGATGCTGTTGGAATGACTGTGTTAGTGGAATTAATGAAGTTCAGAGAAGCGCAGAATATCCCTGAGAGGATGTTACTGAGATCTTTCCATGCCTTGTCGACATCAGCAACAGAGCCCTGAAACCAGACCCAGAGTTCGGGTCCAGCAGGAGCTTGTAGGTATGGCTGCCCCCAACTCTGTGTTCGCCAGAAGCCCTGAGTGAGGGAGAGATGCAACTCGCACACTGAATACTTAGAGATGAGCTGTCCCAAAGCTTTAGGAATAGCCTGTAGTGAGAAACGCCCTCCCGCTGCAAGTCTGAGTCCCAGCGCGTCCAGAACTGAAAAGTGGCGGCCAGGTCACCGGAAGGGAGGGGACTAAGCAATAATTCCTCTCTCAAGGAATCGCGGAGGGGCTCAGCCGCTGTCGCCGCAAGCGCCGGCACCAGGAGCAAAAGCCCCAGCAGTGCCTTGCAAAAAAACCCCCCAGGACCGGGTGGAGGAGGAGGGGGGGCAGCCCCACAACAGGCCCAAGCGCGACGCTCCCTCGGGAATTGCACCCCACACACACTGCTGCAATGCCATCTCTGCCTCCCCCCCCCAGCCGCTCCGTGCAAACAAACAAAAAAAACACGCCTTCCTGCATTTGCAAAGCCCCGCCATTACAAAGGCGCGACCTGCCGAGGACAGCGCTTCTTCCCCTCCTGCCTCTTTTTTTGCAATGCTCTTTTTTCTTTCTTGCTGTACCCACCTATTTCCTCAGGCCCCGGGGAGGGCGGGAAAAGGGGGGTGCAAAGCTCGGCCCTGTTGCAAGGAGGAGGCGCGTTTGGCTGCCTCTGCTTTGGGTGGGGGACGGGTTGCACCAGGAGGCTGCCTCCTCCCACCCCCAGGTCAAGGCAAGGCGCTAGCAGCGTCGGCCAACCTTCCCTCCCACCCCGGGCCTGGAGCCGGGGAAAGAGGCGGCGGCGGCGGTGCCTGAATGCCTCCACCCTCCCCTTCTCTAATTTTACCTCAGAGGGGAGGAGAGCGGAGCCGGTGACCCGCTGCGATGCTGCCACCGCCTCTTCTCGCCTTCGCCTTAGCTGCTGCTCCTCCGAGACCAGCTCAGGACCCGGACTCACGGCTCAGTATGCTGCTTGGTGCCATTCCCCCCTCCCCTCCCCCCGCTGCCATTTTTTGGGAGACCGGGGGAAGAGGCTTTGAATCCGGGGGTCTCCCTCCAGGGCGGGAGGTTTGGGAAGCCTACTCTAAGGGTCTTGGGCCTTGTTCTTACTGAGGTGATAAAACTACCTAGGCTGTCTGAGTCAGACTGTAAGTGGAGGTTCACATGACTGAGTGAGCCTCTGGGAAGAGAATATATAAAGGCCAAGGCCAGGAAGTGGGTGTTCTTTTCCTAGGAGGCAGAGCTGAGGAAGAGCTGCTGCCAGGGAGAGACCCTCACCCTGTGAGGTAGGGTGAGTAGGCCCAGGTCTGACTGAGGCAGTTAGGGACAGTAAGTTCAGACGCAATAGGGCATTTGGTTATTTTTCCCTTCACCCCTTTTACTGTTTATGCACCTTGTTTGTTATATTGCACTGACCTTTAAATAAACCTTTCCTCCCCCCTCTCCCCTGTTAACTCTGCCTGGTCCTCATGCCCATTATTTGTCCTAAGCTAAGGGAGGGCTTGGGTGGGTACTCTGGGCCTTCTCAAGGGAGACCCTTAACCCAGAGTGGTGGCAGCAACTGATAAGACCCCCCCTGAGTCGGGACACCACCCTACAGTGCTTTTATTATAGAGATGATGGTACCTACAATCCAAAGTGGTACAGCCATTTCAGTGAGCAATTTAGTTCAGGATAGTATTAGGATTTTAGATTCTCCCACTATGGTGGGATTCCTCCTGCCAGCAACCCTCACTGCCTGCCACTACTCCAACTGGTGACAGTATGATGTGACTTCTGGGGGAAACCAGAAACTCCATGGCTTTATTTTAGAGTTTCCAGTGATTACTAGAGCAACATGAGCTTATTTCCAGGTTTTCCCAGAAGTGATAACATGGTGTATGTGATAGCATGCCTTGGCTTCCACAGGTGCCCCACAGCCATGGGGTGCCTGTGGAAGCTGATCCCAGGAAGGGAGGAAGTTTAAACTGCCTCCCTGGCTTCTCCAAGGCTTCCCGCTGGAGAAGGCAATGGAAGGCAGCTTGAACTGCCTCCCCTCCTGTTATTGGCTGAAGCCTATCCCAGGAGGGAAGGAAGCTTAAATTGATCCACCCCTGGCTTCCCCAAGGTTCCCCCCAGGGAAGGCAAGGGAAGGCAGCTTGAAATCCATGGAAGGGGGCACCCATGGAAGTCAATTCCAGGGATGAAGGCAGTTCAAACTGCCTACCCTCAGAGCCCACAGGGAGACCTCTCCCACATTTTGCAGGATCTGCTGGGCTGTCCAGCTTCAATCGGGCAACCCAGCTGAACCTTTCTCCAATCTTTCTTTGCTTCTTCAGCCAGCCCTTGCTGGGGAAGGGAAGCAAGAAGGGGAGAGAAATCTCTCCACTGTACCCTATAGACTCAAACTTCTTTGTAGTACCTCAGGAGCATCCAAGTACAAGACAACACAGTTCTGTGATCAGATCTCCGAAGGTATGTTTTAAGTATGGAAAAGCAGCTACTGGGATGATATTTGGACTGGAGCTGTTGCACTGAGGAGACTGGATTAATTGGTCACTCCATGCCACTTTCCCAGTAGAAATCTCCCAAGTTATTATTAGGTCCAGTAGGGGAAAAGACTGGTACTTCTGTTAAACCTATCATTTCTTTATAAATGGGAAAATTAAGCTCCTTTCTCAACAGCATGGCCCCAGTTCAGATTGGTCTCTCACCTGGCTGCGTTTTTAAGATTTATAAATGCCCCAGGAGTTCTGAACACAGATTTCTTACACAGTGAGTCAATTGACCTCAGTTGTGACCCACTGAGTCAGAAAGCATTGTCTTCGCTGCATATTTTTAATTTGTCATGTTCTCTTTTCCTCTGAGAACATTACAGACTGTTTCAATGAGATACTGGGCTGATTGTAGGAATAACGTACTTCTCAGTTGTCCTTCAGATTATTTAGTGGATTGGTTTTGCCCATGCTCTTGATCTATTCCAATATGAAATAATTTGCTCCTAGTTTACATTGGTTTATGAACTCATGGCTTGAGGATGATACTCTCTAAGGCACATGACTTATCTACTATGCTTGAGTTGTTTTGCTTCTCAGGCACCTTGTAGATTTAGTGCCTCTGCTGTCTGAGGCACATTGATGATGTGATCATTGAGGGGATGACTGTGCATTATTTCTCAAATAGGAGAGTAGGGTGGGTTTTATAGGATTTTGATCCTTCCTGGTCCTGTAATGCAAAGTAGGATTTTTATGATGCAATTTTAAAGTTGTAAAAGTTTCATAAAAAGTTAAATGTAGTCCCCTGTGCAAGCACCAGTCATTTTCATACTCAACATATAAAATGATCTAAATTGCAAGAAAGGTGGTTCCCCCTTCTAATTTTGTATATTCCCTTACTGTAAATTGTGGATAAATAGATGTTAAGACCACACCAATGTGTTATAGTTTTGATTTTATATTGCTTTACAGAACAAATATGTTAATAATAAATTAACTTTAAAACCATTTTGTGGATATCAACTAATTGTTGCAATCTTTCAAGGAAATTAAGCTGCTGTTTCTTTACCTTCTATGCCTGATTCTTTTAATTAAACTAAATAAACACATGCACCTTGGATGACCCATTGTGTATAGCAATTTTGGAAATTCTGTGTTTTCTTAAGCAACATTGGCCTTTTGAAGCACAAAATAAAATTGGAAATGCTAACGTTTTTTTCAGCCAACTAAGGGAAGGAAATAAAAAAAATGTCACCATGGTAACAAAGCTGCTTTCTAGATGGTTTCTTAAGATATGCCTGAACTAGAAGCAGATGTCTGATTTGAGAATTTTACCTCCTTCATGTAAACAAATAACTTCTAGGCAGGTGTTGGAAATAATATGGAAATCCTATTAAGGGGCCCTGAGTTCCTGTCAGTCAGGAAGCCCCTGCCACAAAAGGGCTGGTTGTGTGAAGAAAAGAGACAAAGTAAATTCTCATTAAGCTTCAGCTTTCCCAGGAAATGATTGTGTCTGCATATTATTTGTCTTGTGAATCTGAATGTAAACTATTTCTTCTATTGATCTATTCTGCTAGTCCTCCCCACCCCACCCCCACTCTCTTTTTTGGATTAACACTTGATATGTGTTGCTGGTCTAAGAGTTGTGACATTTGTGATTTTAACCCCCATCCCTTCAAGGAGGAGGGAAAGGGGTTCTAACCAAAAACAAAACCCTCATTCATAAGCATTTGTTTGCCTGTTGTGTATGAATAAACTCAGATTAAGAGTGATGTTGGATTGAAAGAGAAAATGAAGCACAATAGGAAGTTCTAAATTGGTGTGTGGTGTTAGGCTTGTGCAAATTTGTAAAGTATATTGTAATCTTAACACTGTTAACGTACATAATTGTGGGGAGGAGGCAGACAAATGCCTTATTCTTTTTTGTTAAGGATAGGAAAATATGTTGCCTCAAGATTCACTCAACATGCTTAGGAGTTTATTAGCTTGCACAGAATTTTATCCTAGGCCTGTCTGAACCCAAATGTTAGGAAATGTGTCAGCACATATCGGAACTGGAAGCTGAGCATCTTTCCCAACCTGTTCCTGTGGTGGTGGTGATGGTGTGTGTGTATGTGCGTATGCACACGCCATGGCTGTGCATAGCAATGTACTTAATAATACTCTGAGGGCTAAATGTGGATAAACACAAAACAAGGCTTCTGAAAAGCCGTGCTATTATCATGCAGCATTTCTTGGACTATAGTCCCCGAGATGCACTTCATAAAGCCAATAAAGCGCACACTGGTGGTCTCCTGTTGTCCTAGCAACGGGCCATAGGGCACAGTGTATGTGAAATGCATGAACATCTGTGAATTAATCTTTTTTAGTTTGTTCTTTTCTTGGCACTGATTGGACCACTCTGGCTTGCGCTTGTGACATTGCGTGAGGACGGATAAGCTGAAGAGTTCCCCTGGGCCCTGCCCTAAGTGGTTGGCAGAATGGAAAGTGAAGTGAGATTTATCCAGGCAGTGCTTTCAGTAGTTGAGGGATTTAGTCTGACAGCCCTCTCGGTGGGACGTTATTAGCTTACTTGCTGCTACGTTGGGGAAATGAATAAAAAATTTTCTAGTAAATCTAGGCATTATTGGGTTTATTGGTTTGCCACGAAAGAATAATCTGAGGAGAAAATTGAAATAATCGCTTGTGTTTATACCACAGTTTACTGGACCTTACACTCCTCTGTTTGGCTCTCATTGGTTTATGGAGAGAGGAAAAAGATTTAGAACAAATCCAGGTGGAAAATATGAAGGGGGGGGTACAGGCAGTGTAGCCCCAGTAGAATTCTGACACATTTTGCTGGATCTGTAATTTGTGAGCCAAAATAGTGGGAGTTTTGTGTGTGTGGCAATGAACTGCAGTGTGACACTCAAAAATTATTAAACATTATCAAAATCAGCTGTTCGGTGGTTCTCACTGATGAATCTGACTGTTGATAAGTAGTGTTTCTTTCACTGCACCCCTTGGGCACACTACAGTGTAGATTTTGTGTTCAGCTCCTAATGTCAATACCAGATGCTCACTTGTAAACTGCTTGGCTTACCCTTGTTGTTTTCCA
The DNA here is from genome assembly GCF_032191835.1 of Heteronotia binoei. Classification (NCBI taxonomy): domain Eukaryota; kingdom Metazoa; phylum Chordata; class Lepidosauria; order Squamata; family Gekkonidae; genus Heteronotia; species Heteronotia binoei. Next base: position 71,459,518 of record NC_083226.1, read on the forward strand.
CTGTGTCTCCGAGAGGACTGTAGGGGGAACACTGTGTACGTCATATAATCAGTTAATGCTGCATGCAGTCAGTATCTTAATGAAGTGAAATACTGCTTTAATCTGCTAATTGCATTAAGAGGAAAACAGATTGCTCCTTATTCTTCCTTCCTTTTGAGCTATGAGTTTACCAAAGAATACTGAGGTGCTCTTAAGTTATGCATGTTGCATCCACTCAGCCTTTCCTCATTAGTATCCAAATACTAAGTGATTACAGCTGCACGTCTTGGTTTTCTTGACCCTTCTAGATTTGTACAAATGCTCATTAAACCCATATTAAAGAATAAGGGAGAAGGGGGACTGCAGTTGCTTTAAGGTATGTGTGTTATGCTTCATCTCCTTCAAGTAGCTTGGAGTAGCTTAATCATTCTCTCCTTTTCCATTTATGATCACAACAACCTTGTGAAGTAAGTTATTCTGAAAGAAGACCAAGGATGCCTGGTGAGTTGCTTGGTAAATAGGGATTTGAACCCTGGCCTCTAAGGGCCTACTTCAGTACTCGAAACAGACTACATTGGGTACTTAATTTCCTATCATAGTTGAACTATATGACAGGCATCCAAAGATTATAGACTATAAGACTGACAATAGTGAAGCAATTTAAATAATTGTAACTTTAGAATAAATGAGTTAGATCCAACAGAAGAATTCACAGCAGCACTTGGCAGAGTGAATCCTTCCCTAGGTTCTACAGAGCTCCCATATACAACAGCCTTTTCTGACTTTACATAGGGATCAGTTTAGCTTGTCCTCAACTTGGAATTAAATTTTTAATAGCTTCCCCAAATGCATGTATTGTCTCTCAGTGTCTCTTCCTCCCACCCCCACAGGCATTACCGTTTGTTGACCTGATCTGTGTGCTTTTTACCTGTCTCTTGCTGCCTACTTTTCTCAAATGGGATGACCAAAGTACATGGGCCATCTTTGCAGTTGCCATTCCCAGGAACACCATGGGGAATCTTATTGCAGCACAGCCTGAAAATCTCGATATAGGGTTGCCAGGTCCAACTCAGAAAATACCTGGAGACTTTGGGGTGGAGCCAGGAGACTTTGGGGGGTGCAACCAAGAGACTTTCCCATTCCCTAAAATAAATAAATAAAAATACATCAGTGCAGTTTCCCTGAATATAGTCTTCATTTCCTCTTTCCCCAGCAGCTGACTGCACTTCCACTAAATGAAAGTAAACACACCCACATACACTTACAAAGCAGACAAATAAACACAGTTTGCAAGCACAGTCTTTTGTGATCTCATTGGAGCAATTTACTCGTGCAGATACCTAAATGTAACCATCTGCTGTATTTCCACCAACTTCTGCAGACTAACACAGGAAATTAAAGGTTCTAGTTTACTCTTTACTATGTAAACGATTTCTGAAAATAATGTAAAAGAAACAGAGGGACTGGGCTCTCTTGCTTTCTCACAGCTTCACAATATTCACTGGGAACAGCTACGTGGCTCTGCTGGCTCGCCCCACCCCACCCCCATTCAGCCTTACTTCTACTGAGATTTAAAGGTACATACACCTTCCAAGTTTCTTCTAAGCCTTCTGAGGTGGAAAGGCACATTGTGGCTGTTGGGGCAGGGCTTGGCTGTGGGGAGGAGCCTGTGAAACTGGGGGCTCCCCTGCCAGGACCTGGGGACTGGCAAGTCTAGTTTTATATCATCTTCCTTCCAAGCAGCTCAGGGCAACATGCACAGTTTCTTATTCTCTACTCCCTCCTTCTATTTTACCTTCACAATGCCTTGTAGTGGGGTAAGTTAGGCTGAAAGTGATTAGCCCAAAGTTATCCAGTGAGTTTCATGAGAGAGAGGCAACTAGAACTCCAGTCTTCGAAGGTCTAGTCGAACAGCCTGTCCACTATATTACACTATGTCTCAGAGAGTAAAAAGTGTGACATAGGCAGTTTTCATGGAGAACCATTATTCTTCCATTATGTTAATCTTGCTGCATTGTCCTCATGTATCCACAAGTCTTGCTTTGCTTCTTTTCCTCTGTAATAGCCAATGATATACATCCCTACAGAATGTGTTTACAATGTGACCAATTTCTCACTATGCTTGTTCTGGTCTCAGAGCCCTCCATCCTCCCCCCCCCCGACACTTCTGTCCAATTTTGCACAACCTGCTACAGGGCTGCAACTTGCCCCGCCTCTTTCTCATGGCAAGCAAGTTCCTCTGAAAACTGGTTTCTGCTTGCTGTGGGAAAGATGCGGGCCAAGTCGCAGCCCCACAGCAACTTGTGTGAAATCAGACAGAAGTGCCAGGGGGGGGGAAGGGCTCCAAGACAGGAACAAGCCCAGTGTGAAATTGGTCTATGAGTAGTCCAACTGTTGCATACAAAATGCAATACATCTAATTTTACCTCCAGATAACACCTAAATGATACCCTGATTAAGCATCTGGCAGTAAAAAAAAATCACAGTATGATGATCTAATTATTTCATATTGCCATCAGTGTGATGCACTGAAGCAGCATTAAGGTGAGCTTTCAGTCAGGAAAATGCATGTGGATTTACAAGCAGATATATGAAAATGGCTAGGTCAAGTGGAGAATTATAATATTAACAGCCAATAAAGCACATACAGAGGCTTCAGGTACTTGCTAGACTTTGTATAATATCCAAATAACTGGGGCATATACTGACTTCTCATTGACTATTTAATATGGTTTCTTTGCTTAAAGCAAAGGATATATTCGAGTGAATTGGAAATACATGATTGTCTTAAGTACAAGAGTTAGAAAGTCATATAACGTTTTGAATGACACTACTTGGTAACATTGTATTGGATATTTATAAAATATCTGAAATGTCACATCATTATACTTCATCTACCATTGCACAATGAATGTTAGAATTTAGGTCAACCAGTTCACTTGCAATCTGGTTGGTCCGTCCCCTCCTAAAAAAACCATCTTTAGATCCGGCCCAATTGGCACATTATCGGCCGGTCTCAAATCTGCCTTTTTTGGGCAAACGTATTGAGAGGGCAGTGGCGATGCAGTTACAGACTTTCCTGGAGGACGCTTCCATCCTTGACCCATTTCAGTCCGGCTTTCGCCCGGGACATGGGACGGAGACGGTGTTGGTTGCCCTAGTGGATGACCTTCAACAGCATCTGGATCGGGGTGGCTCGGCGGTGCTGATGCTGTTAGACCTGTTGGCTGCGTTCGACACGGTCGACCATCGGCTACTGACGTGTCGCCTCGCCGACGCGGGGATTCAGGGGTTGGCCCTACAGTGGCTTTCCTCTTTCCTGGAAGGTCGGGGACAAAGGGTCGCAATTGGGGGGGAGCTATCCCGTAGGTGCACACTCGATTGTGGTGTGCCCCAGGGGGCGGTTCTCTCCCCGATGTTATTTAACATCTATATGCGGCCTCTTGCCCAGATTGCCCGAAGGTATGGGCTAGGGTGTCACCAGTACGCTGATGACACCCAGCTCTATCTACTGATGGACGGCCAGCCGGTCTGTGCCCCGGAAAACCTAGATCGGGCACTACATGCCGTGGCTGAGTGGCTCAGACTGAGTGGGCTGAGGCTAAATCCTGCGAAGACAGAGGTCCTTTGCCTTGGTCGCCGCGGCCCGGGAGGGGGAATCCCCCTACCAGTTTTTGACGGTGCACCGCTGACAGCGGCGGACAGGGTCAGGAGCTTGGGGGTGCTATTGGAGCCTTCCCTAAAGATGGAGGCTCAGATAGCAGCTGCTACCAAGTCCGCGTTTTTTCATCTTAGGCGGGCAAGGCAGCTGGCCCCCTTCCTGGAGCGCGACGACCTAGCAACAGTGATCCATGCTACAGTCACCTCGAGGTTGGACTACTGTAATGCCCTCTACATGGGGCTGCCCCTGTCCCGAACTCGGAAATTGCAGCTGGTGCAGAATGCCGCAGCCCGGCTGTTACTGGGTCTCCCAAAGTGGGAACAAATTTGGCCGGGTCTTCGGACCCTGCACTGGCTTCCAGTGATATACCGAGTCCGGTACAAGGTGCTGGTTATTACCTTTAAAGCCCTATATGGCCTGGGACCTGTCTACCTGAAGGACCGTCTCTCCCCACATGTTCCCCAGAGAGTACTGAGGTCGGGAACACAAAATCTCCTTACTATCCCTGGGCCAAAAGAAGCCCGCTTGAAATCCACCAGAGAAAGGGCTTTCTCTGTTATGGCGCCTACATGGTGGAATCAGCTGCCGGAGGAGGTGAGGGCCCTGCGGGACCTTGTTCAGTTCCGCAGGGCCTGTAAGACGACCCTCTTCCGACTAGCTTACACCTAGCTAAGATGAGAACTCAATGTAGCTTGCCAGACTTCTGTTTTATATATATTTGGATTGTTTATTAGTTTTTAAGGTTTTATCTGTTTTAAATGTTTAACTGTTTACATATTTAAATATTGTTCAATTTTTATGTTCGACTAATTGTTGGAAGCCGCCCTGAGCCACTTGTGGGAAGGGCGGGATATAAACCCTAAATAAATAAATAAATCTTTGCCACATTTCTTAAATGAACCATTTATGTCACGCTGTGTAAAGGCTTAATTTTAAACATATGAACAGTATAATACCTTCACCAGGTACCCACTAGATATGCTAGGTGTTGCAGTTCGGTGAGAGGCTTTCTTTTTCTGCTACTGCTCAGTGGAGCCACAGCAACTAAATTGGTGATGGGGGAATGGGCACTGTGCAATTACCACAATGTCAGTTCTGTCATAAACTTGATAGTGATATCACTGCATCTTCATTACTCTCTAGAACTCAGCCAGAATTCTGTGGGTTTGTGATGGTACTGCCATTATAACACTGGTGTGACACTGATAGTTGAAATTCTCCCTCGTACTCTCCCTTCTCCTGAGGGTTAGCACCTCTGGGCTTGCAAGCTTAGTATCCAACCCTGCCATATTGCTTAGAATGGACTGAATGCATTAGGGGGAAAGATTGTTACTAGGTTGTACTAAGTTTAAAAAACTAGCCATCAGTTGTGAAGACTGGTGTGCTTTGATTTTGGAACACTATACTAGTTATGCTTTGTTACTTGCATACCCAAATATAAGCTATCTGTTTCCTACTTCCTACAGACTCTGTATTCATCACCATGATTTATATTTTAATGCACATGAATGCATAACTACCAGAATGGCCTTCTTACATAGGTAATATGACATGTAATGGGACAGTTGTTAGCTTAAGGTATATGTGTCAATGTGTGTGTCAGGTGGGGGAATATTGTCATACTAGAAAGACTACCTGGAGTAGAGTAAGCTTGAGGGTCTTCTCTGTCAGTATTCTGTCTTTTGCCTGATTAGCAGTTGATACTTTTGAGGCCACAAGACTATAAATATATGGCATCTATCCATAATTCCAGTTATGCTTTGTTGTTGAAACTTCTTTGTTGCAGTTTTTGTAGTTTTTATGTGAATTATTTAAAACCATGTTTACTCTTGTGTTCATATGCATACTTTGCTGTCCAACACCAGACTTGCAATTAAAACCCTAATCCATAAACGTTTCATACTTAATAAAACAGTTATTCTAAATGAATAGATCAATGTTAGGAATTAAGGATTTCCTGTCCATTAAAACCCAGGGAGAGAAAAGAGGCACTGATGATAAGAAGACGACGATGACTACACATTTATACCCTGCCTTTCTCTCTGAATCAGAGACTCAGAGTGGCTTACAATCTCTTATATCTTCTCTCCCCACAACAGACACCCTGTGAGGTGGGTATGGCTGAGAGGGCTCTCACAGCAGCTGCCCTTTCAAGGACCACTCCTACAATAGCTATGGCCAACCTAAGGCCATTCCAGCAGCTGTAAGTGGAGGAGTGGGGAATCAAACCCAGTTCGCCCAGATAAGAGTCTGTGCACTTAACCACTACACCAAACTGGCTCTGGTAATCAGCCTGTAAAGGAAAGCCTTTATTTCCTGATTTCACCACTTTCTTAACAGATGTGCTAGGAACTTCAACCCCATTTTGCATTGGTTAGAGGTGCTTATCTTCTGTTATGGAACTGAAATTAACTCTGTTCATACAATCCTCCAGACTAATATGAAGGACCAGAAATAAGGAAGCCAATCTGGACACCACAGCAAACTATGATGATCAACACTTAAATGGAAATTGGAAGGCAAACTGCAATGAGGAGAGAAGGAGAAGAGAACACAAGTCCAGGACTTGCTTACAGTTCTACAAAGTCCAAACTATGATTTGGAGAATTGTGTCTGAACCAGGGATGGCCCAACTTGCTTAACATATGAGCCACATAGAATAAAAATCAGATGTCTGAGAACCACAAGCCATGAACGTCAGATGTTTGGAAGGAAGGAAAAGTGGGGGGAAAGCAACTTTAAATTCATTTTCCAAGCCAGCTGATAGGGTGGGAGGCGCTTCAAGAGCCAAACAATGTGTGTGAAAGAACCACACATGGCTCCTGAGCCTCAGTTTGGGTACCCCAGTCTGAACCAAGCCAGAGTCAAAGGCTAAATGTGTTTATGAGAGTGTCACACACATTCACATGTATATGAAGTTTTAGTTTGTACATTATGACTCTAAAGAAAACAGACTGCTGTACTACATAAAAATCTTTAATACATGGAAGCTTGGGATTGAATAGTTGAATATACATTTCAAAATATGAATATGTTACTTGCATATTTGTGCTAATTTTAAATTCACTACTTGGATAAATACAGGTGACTAAGTTAGTAACTTGTTATTTTATTTTATTAATTTGATTTCTATCTGCCCTCCCTCCCAGCGGGCTCAGGGCGAGTTGCAGTATAAGAAGTTATAAGAATAACTATGTTACAATTTTAAAACATCAATTAAAAACACAGTGAACAATAATAAGGATGGCATTCTGAAAGGATCATGCTATTTTGATTCTGTTTCAGATTCTACTGGATATATCCTGATCCATGGGTTCCTAAATTAAATGGCTCTCAGCCAACAACAGTTGGAAAAGCAGTTTTTGGCAGGCAGTTTGAGCAGGAAGGGCTGATAGAATTGGACACCCGCTGCCTCAACTAAAAGACGTTTCAACTAAAAGCCTGGCAGAATAGCTCCATTTTGCAGGCCCTTTGGAACTGTAGATGATCCCACAGGACTTTGATCTCTGATGGGAGTTAATTCCTCCAGATCGGGGCCATGGTCAAAAACACCCTGACCCTTGTTAAAGCTAAATGGATGTCTTTGGGGCTGGAGATTACCAGTAGATGTTGATCGGCCAAATGTAGAGTCCTTTGGGGAACATAATGGGAGAGGCAGTCCCACAGGTATGTTGGTCCCTGGCCACTCAGGGCCTTAAAGGTTAGAACCCACACCTTGAAATGGATCTGGAACTATCGGCAGCCAATGTAGTTTGCACAGCACCGACTGAATATATGCCTGTGAAGGCATCACAGACAGCAGCTTCCGGATCAGGTACAAGGGTAGGCCCGCATAGAGCTAGGAGCAATAGTCTAATTGGGAAGTGACCACTGCATGGATTACTGTAGCCATATCATGAATGAAAAGGTAGGGGACTCATTGGCAAACCTCCTGAAGATGAAAAAAGGCTGATTTGGCAACAACTGTGACCTGGGCATCCAGTATCATGCTTAGACTCCAAATCCTGGGCACCAGAATCCTTGGCACCCTACTCAGGGCCAAGAACCAGATTCCTATATCTAAACTCCTGCAGCTCAGGTACAGGTCCTCTGTCTTTGATGGATTCATCTTCAGCTGGCTCTGCTGCACCCAACCAGCCACAACTCTCAACGCCCAGTCCAGAATGTCTGGGGCTGCATCTGGCCATCTATCCATTAACAGATACAGTTGGGTGTCATCAGCATTTTGGTGACGCCCAAGCCTGATTAGCTGGGAGAGAGGACACATATCAATATTAAATAATACTGGGAGGAGAATCACTCCCTGAGGGACCCCACTGTCCAGTGGGAATCATTGGGAAACGCTTCCCCAACACCACTTTCTGTCTCCAACCTTGAGAAAAGGAGGAGAGGCACTGTAAGGCAATCCCCCAAATCCCCACATTGGTGAGGTGTGGTGGGTCAAGAGATTGTGATTGACCATGTTATGCTGAGCCCACAACAATACGAGGAGCTGGTTATAGTTGCCTACACATTAGGTAGAATTTTAGCAAATGTCTGTCTGCACCCGGTTAGGAATCTAAAGTCAGGGGTGTCAAACATATGTTACACAGGAGAGATCTAGCCCTCCCAGGGCTTTGATCCAGGCTGCAACAAGTGGTGGAGATGAGGTAGAATGCTCCCCACCCAAGCCAAAATATACCCTGCTCCCTCACCATACCATACCTTCCTCCTGTCTCCACCAAACAGCTTGGCAAAGAGAGCTGCCTGCAACATTTTCTCTCTCCCCCCCTCCTCTAGTATGTCCCATCTTGATTTTAAGGTCCTCTTGGTCAACGTTTTTGTTTGGTTTTTATCTCTCAGTCAGACCTTCCCCTGACTCTTCCCTCTTCTTTCACCTCCATTCTCATCTTTCATCGGCTGTCCATCTGTGACATTAATTGGCTGTGCCTCTCTTTCCTTACTGAAAACAAGAGTCTTCTCTCTCCCTCCCCCACCTCAGCTTGTGGTGGGGGCACAGCCAACCATTCCTTTCAAATCCAACCTTCTGACATCAGCATCTGAATTTCCTGCAGGAAGTCCCATGTTTTGCTACAGTGTAGTATAAAAAAAGAGCCAAGAGCCTGCCCCCTCTCCCATCATGGATCTTTCCCCAGCACTGCAAATTCACGTAGATGGGAAGGAGGTGCTCTCAAAAGGCACACAGAAAAGAGTATGGCTGATTCCACACTAACCTTTCTCCACACCAACCTTCCATTTCTCTCCAGAGCAAGCTAGTGATTTCACACCAGCTGCTCCACGTCACCATTTTGTGTGGGGACAACCCACGATTTTCCATGCCACAGTGTAAACCTGCTTTTTCAGGTTGACGCTGCAATGCAGCAAATTGCGGGTTGCCCCTGCACAAAATGGCAGCACGGAGCAGTTGGTGTGAAATCGCTAGCTTGCTCTGGGGAGAAACAGAAGGCTGGCACGGAGCAAGGTTAGTGCAGAATCAGCCTAGTTTTAAGTTCCTGCTTTACCCCCTTTCTAACTGCAAATACATCTCCCCATTTTCCCCACTCCTCTATTTCCAAATAGTTTCCTTTTACTATTCTCCCTGTAAATAGATTATGAAAAAAATTCTTAACACAACTTTGCAATGATTGCCCCCTAAACCCTATTCTACCACCATCCACCTTAAAATCACTGTTAGACAGAAGGTTCTCCCTCCCGGGGAGCCATGGTACAGCCTATGCAGCCTATTCTACCCCCCTCCACACACCAATCATCACTGACTTCCTTTCTTTCCTGAGATTGTGTGTTAGTTTCTTTTTTAGGGTTTTTCACTGTGTACAGAAATCTAGTTCAATAAATAATTGGCATGAATGGGGGTGGGGGGAGAGAGAACTTGGCATAGTCGGCTACAGTAAGGTAGAGTCCACCTGAAGCTATAAAGGTTCTCTCCTCCTCTTTGCACTTTGGACCTAGGATCCTCAAATTTTGTACCTCTGCCCATCTATCCTGGCTTGACATCATCAGATGGCCTTGCTCTGCCTGTCCCTCATCTTGGTTTTCCAATTTTCCACCCCCTCATGTGCTAGGTGGTCCCCCCCCCCCGCTTTTGCTCTTTGGACTGTAGGATTCTTGACTTACATGTCTCAGGATGGTCTTCTGACAGTGGTACTGAATACTCCTGAATGTTATTGATGCTAAAAGTGCAGTTCTATTTGTTTGATCAACTGCTAGTAGTAGTAGTAATAGTAGTAGTAGTAGTAGTAGTTTATTATGGTCTTTTGGCCAACCCTGTTTGATCAACTGAATGTCCTCTGTCATATTTTCATTGCTTATGAATTATGTTTTGGCTGTATTTTCATTGCTTATAAGTTATTCATATATTCATGTATTCATATATAGTAGTATAGACTGGTGTGCATCATTAACAACAGATATATCTATAAGATTTGTATTTCACGAATTTTATGTTCTATCCTCAGGGCTTTTTTGTAGGGAAAAGCCCAGCAGGAACTCATTTGCATACTTGGCCACACCCCCTAGCACCAAGCTAGCCAGAACTGCGTTCCTATGCATTCCTGCTCAAAAAAAGCCCTGTCTATACTTAATCCTCCTAACGTGAGACTGCTCCAAATTAGAGGCCCAGAAGAGGGAAATGTGACCCTGAAAGAATTGCTGGTTATCACTTCTCCCTGGAAACAGAAGACGGAGACAAGAGAACTGGAATGTGCAGCCTTGACTTCAGGTCAAGTCAAGTTAGCCTTTATTGGCATAAACAGCCTTGATTTACCCAAAACATTATGGACCTGAGAACTCTTTTAAATATATTTTGGCGATGGAATTGCGAGCCCAGAATTCTGGTGTGTAAGGCTTGGGGCTGTTAGGTTATCTGTATGTGTATTTGTGTATTTTAAAGTTTCATTTTACTTCAGTTTTTACAAGGAAAGGTTTTCTTGCCATAAGTGTTTACTTCACTGATTTATCTCAAATAAAGCTGCTTCTGCATTCATCCTGAGAAGTTCTCTTGACTGATACTCAGAGCAAAACCTTACAGTGTGCCTCTGAGCACCCACGTCCTTGCTTGGCATCATCATCAGACCTCTCCAGGATGCCCCTGCAGTCTTCCCTAAATGATAAACGTGCCATGTGCAGTTGAAGCTAAGGATAAAGCACTATTATAGCAATTATACATTGCTACAGCATAGACATTATCTCCAGATTTTGATGCAATAATGTCTCGTCCTGTATTTTATGTGTGTGTGTATCTGCCTCATGAGGACTCACAACATGTATCTGTCATATAACCTCTGGAAAAAAAAAGTTAATGTTGGCTGGTGTTTGAGGTGCCAGCAAAGTAATGCAGCTACACCTCTGGAATTAACAATTTACAGTACGCCAGAGGTGAAAGCTAGAGGGAAGGGCAGTTTGTTTACCTTTCTTGACTTGCACATGGCATTTTACATCAGTGCCACTGCCTACCAAAAGAAGTTTACAATTGAGGCTTTTATTCAGGACAAGTTTATTAAAGGCCAGAAGTGTGTGACTACTAAGGTTAGATCTGTTTGCCCATTTTTTAATTAAAGTTTGGAAAGTTCATTGAAAGTTTAGAAACTTTTTTTTAAATAATATTTTATTGAGGTTGACAACAAACAGCAGGATAACAAGCAAAAACATTTCAGAGAAGAATTTTAACAATTGTGTTGGAAACTGCTTTAAAGCTAAGGTATGTGTGGTGTTTGTCTACTTGAGTGACTAGAGTATCTTTACTCTAGAACAGGGGTGGCCAAAATTGCTTAGTGTAAGAGTCACAGAACAAACCTCAGATGTTTGAGAGCTGCAAGACATGAATGTCAGATGTTTGAGAGCTAGGGTTGCCAGCCTCCAGGTGGGGCCTGGAGATCTGCTTTTACAACTGATCTCCAGCTGACAGAGATCAGCTATCCTGGAGAAAATGGCTGCTCTGAAGGGTGAACTCTATGGTATTGTACCATGCTGAGACCCCTTCCTCCCCAATCCCCACCCTCTCTTGAATGCATCCCCAAAGTCTCCAGGTATTTTCCAACTTGGCAACCCTATTGAGAGCAGGAAGGAAGGAAAATGGGGGTAGGAGTGAAAGCAAGTTTATGCATTCTCCAAGCCACCAGCTCCTTGGCTTGGAGAAGTGATTTAATGAGAGAAATGCCTTCTCCAAGCTGGCTGATGGGGGTGGTAGGGGCTTTGAGAGCCACACAATGTGGGAAAGAGCCACATGTGGCTCTTGAGCCACAGTTTGGCCACTCCTGCTCTAAAACTTCCAGCAGCAGTCACCAGAAACTGAGGTGGGCATGACTGGATGACTACACCTTCAGTGATGTCAGGGGGTGTGGCCTAATATGCTAATCAGTTCCTGCTGGGCTATGAAACAGATTTGAAAAGCCTGTTTGAGAAAGGTTCCGTGTTTTAGGATATAGGTCAGGATGAGCCAAGGCCTTGAATTCAGCAGGAGCTCACAGGAGCAGAGCTCCTGAACCTTTCTGAGGGTTCCCCCTCCTCCTTTCCACTTACATACCTTGTCTACTGAATAGTAGGTGCAGCTGCATAACAATCCCTGGATGAGCTCCACCACCTATTTTTCTACAAAATGACCCCTGGACGAGCCTATGTATGTATTAATCTGTATACTCTTGAAGTTCATATAAAACCAAGCTTCCTAGAAATTGGTATAAATACAGACTTTGAAAGGAATATATCTATGTTCTATAGATTTAGCATTTTTATAACTGCATCAACACGTGTTTTTCTCATAAAACTGTAATGTATCACTATGATCTCAGAAGCATCACTATGATCCCAGAGCACCAGTATCAGTTATTTATTACTGTAGTTTGTATTCGAATGCTATCTGCTGTGATTGTGCCAAGATCCTTTGGGTGAAAATAGAATCCATCAATTGAACATTATGGCATTAGTCTTTTTTTTTTAATGACCTAAGTTTAGTTCTGTCCTCTGTGTCAGGATTTGCCTAATGCACCTTCCGTTTAACAAATTGGACAGCTGGTACTTCCTCTGAAATATTTGAGGAGCCGTCCTTTAAGCAGTTTATGTGACGAGCCTTGAATAATTCATGCACGACAAATGATTAGACAAGCCCTCGTCTATCTGGCTGAATTATTCTGCATGTTTGCTGAAGCAGTAAAGCGGGAGAAGAGCATTTCCTCCTCCAGAGGGTTTTACAGTGGTAGTATTGACCCACCCCTAGTTATTGGGTTTCAGTCTTTTGTTGACATTGTTGTAAATGAAAGCAGCCTAGACAGGGCTTGAGCAGCTGGGGTTGGATAATTGTGAAGGATTCGAGCTTCTCGCTGTTACCCCCAGTGTTTGTAGTAGGTTGTTTGCTTTGCCTTGTGTTGAACTGTTGACAAAAGCATTAGATACAAATGGGAACAAGTAAAGTGGTGAGGTGCCAGGAGGGCTTGGCAGACATGGTGGTTTACAGGCTGACTAAAATGAGGGCTGTCGACACTTATCAGGATGGGAAAGTGTCTGGAAGGTGCCTCAGAATGTTTGTATTCCCTCTTTTTTTCTCCCTCCCCCCACCCAGTTTCAATTGCTGTTTGCAAACAAAGGTGTTAATAAAACAAATGCTTCTACTGCATCTTAACTCTTTAGCACTGAATGTTTGTTTTGATTTAATAGAGTCTCTGCTGTGTGAGTGACCATGGCTGCCATGCTGGGTAATTTGGGTTCCTGACAAGAAAGGGTTAGGCAGCGGAAGAGGATAAAAATTGGGGAAGTGAAGGAAGAGCTGAACAACTGTGTCTGTGTGGGGAAGGCAGGATTAGACTACTATCCACTGGAATAGTATAGCCAGCAAAATTGAAGTCATTTACTGGAACGCTTTTAATTTGGTTTAAACAAAATGCTCTTTTGTATATTCAAATAGGGAGTAGCTCAGCTGTTGTGAAGCCAGAAAATTAATGGTATTTTTAGTGAAATAGCAAAAAAGCATGTCAACAACATAGCTGTGGATGATAATACTGGCATTTTTATTCATGAGGAATTATCAATGCAGGTTACTGGACAGCATAGTGTGACTGTGAATGACTGAATATGAGGAAGTGGCTGTCCCCTTTCTGCAAGATGATTTCATTTAAGCTCTCTAAAGAGAGGGAAATTTGTTTCCCTCTCATTTCCCCTCCCATCCTCACACACTTCAGAAAGTCAGAGGGGACTAGTACAAAACCCTGCAGGATTAGTCAGATTTTCTCTGGGGACCTGCTGAAAAGACTCAGAGTGGTAGTCCGTTGGGAAAATCAGTAAACCTGGTGGATTTCAAACAAAAAAAAATAGTATTTAAGAGAAAGGATATACTGAACACATTTGAATGAGCATTTACAACACAAAGGGATAGTCTTTTGAGATTGTTGAACTTTTTTCAGCTGTGTTTGTGCCAAACAGCATAGCAATGGCAGGGAGCCATAGAAATGTGTGTGAAATTACCAGACTAAGGATTGGGAGTGGTGGGGGGGAGCACCCTGCTTTGGTCTGCTGTTGGATTTTAACTCCCAAAGGTTACATAGTACAAAATAGTGCTTAAAAGCCCTGCACACATGTTGGTTGATTTTGCATTGAAGTGTTAATGGGTAGATAGGCACTGCATTTGGTGACCTTTCAAGATTTTCTGAAGCCTAGAGATGTCTTATACAAATGTTTGTGGTTTTAGACCAACACCCACAGCATGTCAGAACAGGTGATGCTAGCAGAAATGCATCATATCTACAAAGGATATCAAATGGTTAGCTCTAACCTTCCCTCCACTTGATCAGCAGCCACTTGTGAACGTATCTGTTTTTTCTTATGTTAACTGATTTCTCCAGGTTTTTCCACCTTATATTTTCATCCATAAATCTTAAATCATTGCATCTGTGGGTCAAGTAATGTTCTTCCATAGTTGTTTTGAATGCAGTATGTCAGAAGTGCTGTTTCAAAGTTGAAATATTAGGAAATATTTATAAGTTGGAGATCAGAGCTATTTCTACCATATCCACCATTAGGACCACTGTCTCCTGGCTAAACCAAATTTAGTTTGAAATGTTGCAGGTTCTAGCAGGCTGTTGAAGTTCCATTTGCATGATTCATGGAAATGGTATTTACTAGCCAGTTTGCTTACCTGATCAGTTTAACCTTGAGTTCATCGGTAAGTTCCACCAGCAAAGTCAAATTCTTCTTTTTGTAAACATCAGTAACTTATTTGTAAATGTTTTTAAACTGAAGTTATGTAAATTACAATGTTGTAAGCCGCCCTGAGACACTTCGGTGAGAAGGGCGGGATATAAGTATAAAAATAAATAAATAAATAAATAGGACTGGAGAGAAATTCACAACTTCTCTTTGGGTCATCTGGGTGTGTATAAAGGACATTTTGGGTGGGGTGAGTCCTTAAGAAGATTAACATATTGATAGGACCTTCCGGTAATTAAGCACTGGCATTTTTCTTGCCTTGTAAGCAATAACTAACCTTAAATTGCCATTGTAGCCCAGTAGCTTCACAAGAAGCATCTCAAACTTGGATACATACTGCTCACATCTGAAGAAAGATATCTAAGGATATGGTTTCCTAGACAACCTTGATGAAATGTTAGCTTTCACAAAGATCTAAACCCACACCAGAGACATTGTTATCTCCATCCCTGCTGGGTAATTTGTACACTGCAGTAGTTTGTTTGGAAACATGCCTGTTGTTCCTTAAAATGGTACTTAATGCTAGATTAGAGAACAGAAACATTTTCCCCTCCTGTTTATACCATTTCATTTCTAAACTATTTAAAATGAAGAGCTTGAACATGTATAGTATTCAAAAACATGTTTTTAAAACAGATAAATTTCAGCATGAAAATGTTAGGAATGGGGCCAAGGAACGCTCAAATCAAATTGTAGAGCTGTAATGATAATGTATTATACCCCTTTTCCTTGAAAGTGATTGTAACAGCTGAGTTGACCCTGGTGAATTACATAATTTAGAAGTGTATGCCAGAACACTGTTTTAGAGGGATTTCTGTAGTCTGCCTTTAACAAAAACAAAATGAAATACGATTCTATTATGAACTACTAACAAAAAAAAGGCTTCTCAATGTATCTAAAGATAACTCATTTGAATAGAACAGAAGGTTACATGTTTGAATATCAGTTATCACACTTAACGTGTTGGCAGAATGTGGGAGAGCACTAGACTACGAAGCCTGTTTTTCAGCTGCTCTAGCTTGGATTAAAAATTTATTGGCTGCTCGTTGCTGACATTAAAACATTTTCAGCCAGACAGTCTTGATCATGCTTTTAACATCTGAAGATTTAATGGAATGCCCTGTCTCCTACCAAAAATGAAAAGAAATGAAGCTTCAGAGAGGCAAAATGTTTAGATATATAAGAGTCTGTGGCATGTTTTAACAATTGCTAAGTGGGTGTTTTCACATTGCTTACCCTAAATATGGATGGATCCATCTATGGCTATCACTTGTGCCAACGCTAGACACGTATTCCTCTTGTCTTTCCTCAGCCAATTTAAGCAGCTGCTCTTAGATCAATTCAGTATTGCTAGGCACCTTGGTAATTTGGCATTCTTACAAGCCAGTCTGAGAGTTGGTTTACACTTTACAGAGTCAAAAGAAATGCTGGCTAAAAACCTCTAGAGGCAATTACGTTTTCTTTGCATTACCAAAACTCCATATGAAGTTGGTAAATCCATATGAAGTAGGTAATTTAGGTGTTAAACTTCCTTTCTTTCAAATCTTATTTCTAATCGTATGTACTAGCCTTTTGTATCAAGTTTTTACCAGTGTTATAAATAAAGAGGCTCCTCTCACAAATTCAAAAGTAGTAAAAATCTTTGATGGTGAGCTTGTGAAAAGTTGCCACGTGTGATTTGATCATCCGAACTGGACAGAGAAATAGAAAACATTAAACCCTCCCCTTGTGAAAAATTTGAATATTGCTGCCATAAACAAATCAATAGAAATCTGGTCCTCTGTTATTTACCTGTATTAATCCTGCTTTAAGCAAGAGCCATTACAAATTCTTTCATATTATTGTCCTTTCCCCAGTTTTAAAAAAATCTTCTTAACTTTATTGTGTTGTGCCCGTGATTCCTTTCTTTCTCCTTTGTCTTGAACAAAGGGGATCCAGCTCAATGTGTACTTGTTGGAAACATTAGTTGCCCAAGGGGTGATTATTTGAACATTAGGAGTAACTTGTAAGTATATACTGGAAGCATATTTTACTAGAAAAAGCCATATAGAAGGTGAACTAAATCTAATGTATTTATGATAAATACTGAATTTACTAGACTTTATTAGAATAAAGAAAGTGCAATGATGGAAAAAAATCCAGAAGTATTGATTGATAACAAGGCCATGTTGTTTTCAAAACCAGAAAAAGATTTCAAAGCAAGGGTGTATTTTGGGGAGTTTTTTGCAAGATTTAAGTCATGTGGGACTCTGCACAGATTGCCATAAATAGGTAGCATTGTCTATTGATTCCAGCTGCAGAGCAGTGCCTTCAGCTTGAACGTGAGTAAACCAAAAGGAATACAAATAGGTGAGCAGCTGAAGTTTCCTGAACACTTAATTGTATGATTTATGTGGCCTTCTTTGAATCCGTATCTTCCTCCTATTTTTATCTGGATAAGTGTAATGGATTTTCTGAGGTTGGTTCTTGAATTGGGGTGTTTCACGCAAGCATCCTTCCACCTTCATTTTGTTGTGGTTGCAATGGTTACATTATTTGGGCTCCCAGCATGTCCCGGAAGCTGATCAGGGCTTCTGGAGTTGATATAGGAGGAGCCTTGATTTTCAGTTGATCCTATTGAGTTCCATAGAACCAGAGAAGTAGAAAGCAGGAGGCAAAGCAGGAAACTGAAGTTACATGTTAGTCTTCTCTCCACACCTGTGGCATAATTGTGGTTATTTGCTAGATAATAAAAACAGGATCACTGGAAGTTTGAGGTCTGTCACCTATTTACAAGATCTCTGGAAGTTTGAAGTCTGCCACCTTTGCCCTTCCTGATTACCTGACTATTCCAGTGAGGAGGTAGCTGACTTGGTTTGAGAGGTGGTTAATGCTTCCTTAAGAGAGTGGTCGTCCCAGGCTTGAAATGTCTGTGGTTCATCCACTTTTATGAAGCCTGCCATTGACCCAAGAGATGTCAATAATTAATCAACCACTCTCAGGTGTTCCATTCCTGGGCAAGGTGGTAGCTAGACAACTTCAAGCTAGAACATGGTAGCTAGAACATGTGGTAGCTAGACAACTTCAAGCTTTCCTGGATGAAGCAAAGTGTTTTGATCCCTTCCAGTCTTGGTTTAGACCTAGTTATGGGACTGAAATGGCCTTAGTTGCCTAATTTTATCTGACATTCACTCTTAAATTGTAGGAGGGCTCTTGCAAGCACTCAGTATCTTAACTGCTGATCACCTTCATAACAAAGAAAAGTAATTTTTTGCACTCTTTCAGATATGAAAAAAAAAGAGCAATGTATTGAAGAGATAGATAATATTTTACAGGGGGTGGGAGTCGAATATCCTAGATATCTAGAGTAACCTCAAATGTGTCTTTTGGAGGGAGGGGTCTAAGAGCCATTGAGAGACCATGACTATCCATTTAGATGAAGTCTAAGTCTATCCCCTAAATCTCTATGGTACCCTAGCCAGTCAGTTGAACAGCATTGAAATGAGTTAAGGTCCAACCAGTTTTTACTATTAATTAATTTACTTAAAATAGTGGGAATGTTGTTAAGTGGTAGTGGACTATATAGGGTGGCATGGATTGATGGTCCCTTTGACCTGATGCTTGGTCCACATTTGGTCTTCACACTGGATATTGTGATTGAACCCTGTGCCCTGAAATCCTAACCTGAAAGACAAAATCCTTTGATTCTGTTCACTGTATAATCTCTACCTATAGTGATCTGCCCACAAGTCTTCTGGATTCTAGAGATGGACCTTGCCGTGATTCTTCATTAGCAGAAATTTTGAGAACAAGAGACAAAATAGTGATTCTGTATTCCATCCATTACATTAATACAATTGATCCTATATCACAACCCGACCCTATGCATGTTTACTTAGAAATCTAGAGTTCAATGGGGCATATTCCCAAGTAAATGTGGAAAGGATTGCTGCTTGATAAAATATTAGTAGAGCACATCTGTTACCTTTAGTTTCCACTTGGGCTAGTTTTCAGCTGCACGCAGCCGGACCCACCTGAGGGTTATTTAAATATGCAGCAGGAATTCAGGGTTTCCTTGGGGTTTTTTTTCCTCTTCAAAACTGTCAATATTATTGCCCTGTGGTACATTTTAGAATCTGTATGGATTGGCTTATCACCTTGTGTGAGTGAAGGTGTGATAACCTAGTATGGAGTTATTTACAGCAATAGGAAATAATGCTAAAAATATCAGTCTGAATAAAATTCATTGGCCGTTTTCGCACTTAGCGTTTGCTCCCCTTTTTCCGCGGCGCAATTATGTCCAGAGCATTTTTCTCGTTTTCCCACTAGTGACTCTTTGCGGCGTCGCCTTCCCTGAAGCCCCGGCTCAAATCGTTTTCCCACTGGCATCGGCTTGAGTCCGATGCCCTGTCAATCATTTTTTTTTTAAGCGCAAGTCTGGTCGCGTAATGACGTACTAACGTAACATCGAGCTGCTGCCTCCCCTTCATTTCTTGGACAAACCGCATCACGTGTGCTGCTGCTGCTTATGGATTGGCTGCAGCTGTAGAATCCTCCACAGCCCTTTATGTATTAACGGAAGCATTCACAGTGGAGAATCCTAGCACTAGATTCCCCCCCCCAAATTCTGAAGCACTAGATCCCCCCCCCCCAAATTTCCTCCGCTCTCTTTCCCCTCCCCGGCTGGCGCTTGCAACGGGGACCTGACTGATTCCTGCTGCCAGAGCTCCCCCCCCCCGCTCCATTCTCTCCTTCCCCTTCTGTGGCGCGTGTGAGGAGCTCGGTCGCGTCTACTTTCTAACCGAGCGGAATGTAGCCAGGGAGAAGAATGCAGGACTCCAACTTCCCATTTTATACATGGCGATTTTGTGCAGGTCCAGAAATCCTGGTGGCACAGCTGAGGGAGGCATTCCCTTCTTAAAACACACACACATGGACGCTGTGGCCCGCACCGGCACTACATTCCCCCCCCCCCCAGCAATGGTCGTTTTCGCATTATCGAGATAACGCAACAGCGGAATAACGCAACTAAAGTCAATAATAAAAAAAAAATTCTAACGAAACCAATTGAAGTGCCAATTGAGGCTATTCCAGGAGGGTTTTTTTTTTTTTCTATTTGTTAATTTCGAAATATCGCTATTACGCAAAACTGTGAAGTTTAAAAAAAAAAATGGCCGTGCCGGCACTTTGGGGAAGCGCCGCGAAATGCTGATGATTGGCCAAGCGGGTGGATGGGGTGGGAGGACGGAAAGGGAGAGGGTGACGCCCCCAAAGCAGTCGATCCGGCGTGGATGGATTTCGCACAGGAAACTCCGCTGAGTGGATCCGGAGTGGATCCGGAGGTTTTCGGAAACTCCGGCAACTTGCTGAAAAACATACTCCGGCGTAAAATCCCTGAAGCGCCGGAGCAAAGCGCAGCGCCGGAGCAACATGTGCGAAATCCAAGAGAAGATCCGGAGGTAAATGGGGCGCTACGCCGGAGCAAACGCTAGTGGGAAAACGGCCATTGTCTGCTTCCATTTTCTCTTACTAATGGTGGTGGGTGTTTTTGGCTTTCTTCATAATACTTGCATTCTTCTGTCATTCATGTATGCCTTAAGGCTCATTTCTTATATTGCATCTTCTGTTTCTCATACTGCTTACTGTTGCTACTTTCTAGTAAAATGTCCTGCTTATGTCTCTCTTGACAGATGCTCCCTAGCCTTCACTGTGTTGAAATGGTGCCAGGTGGCCCTGAGTGTTACTGAAGGAATATTGCAAATTTGATTTTTTTACTAGAGTTTCTGAACATTTGCAGAATCTCATTCAAAAGATGCTGCGGCCCTGCACAATTGTTGATGTGTTCTTTAAGACAGGAAATGTTCCTCCCTCCATCTGACAGCAAACAGTCTGGAGCCCTGGAACCTCCTCTTGTATACTATCAAGCTCACTAGTTAAAATCCTCCTTACAAGTTTCGTCCTTTGTGGCCTACCTACAAAGATGAGGTCAATGGCAACTGGAGACTTGAGTTGTCAGTAGTGGCACCTAGCTTGTAGGATACTCTGCACTTTGTGGCTCACTTGACACCTACTCTATCTGCTAAGGTACCAGAACAAAACCTTTCTTTTTACCAAGGCTTTAAGCTGGGGTTTCGATCTTTTAAACCACTTTAATGAGATGCTCCTATCATGGTGATAGTTTAGGCTGCTAAATGTTTTGTGATTATTGTAACGTACTCAAACAGGAGACGCGAGTAGGGCAACATTCTTTATTCGGAGCACGTTGCAAGAGAGAGAACACGCGGGCCGGGTCCCGCTTATGTACAATTCCCGGTACAGCCTACTGGACAGGTCAGGCCAATCCTGGCCTGTTAAACTTCCCGCCACAGCTGGTGATTGGCGGGGGATTCCGTGCCCTGCGCTGGAGCGCCTGGGGCAGCCAGGTCGCCTCTGCGTGTGGCGCGTTTAGCTGACGATACACTACAATTATGGACTTTATTGGCAGGTTTCTTTATAGTTGTAAATGATTTTAGGAATGCCAGCCTTCAGGTTGGACCTGGGGATCCCCTGAAATTACAGTTCATTTCCAGACTACAGAGATCAGGTTTCCCTGGAGAAAAATTGATGTTTTAGAGGGTGCACTCTGTGACATTGTACCCCACTAAGGTCCTTGTCCTCTCCAGGCTCCATCCTCAAATCTCCAGGAGTTTCCCAACCTGGACCTGGGCACTCTACCCCCTGCCCCTCACCAGTGGCCAGAGGAGACCAGACAATCCTATTCAGACTGCAGCTGCTGTTCACATTTTTGTGCATGTTGTGCTGCTTCTGATGATTATGCTATCAGTGGGATCCATTCAGACTTCCCCTCAGGAATTCCATCTGTTCATCAGGGGGGAGGAGGTTCATATTTTTTTTGCGCATGTGATGAAGCATTTTGAGAATTTCAGCAGCCTCATTTGCTTGTCTTCTTTATATAAGAGTAGTACTATTTACTGTCATGCATCATTGGCTTTGGTATTGAAGAGTGGGCCATGACTCCAGCTTTCTGGAGAGGCAGAGAGAGGAGACCAGACAGAGAGGCACACTTGCTTATGCTTGCAAGGCAGAGCAAAGAGGAAGGTGCGCCCCAAGGCAGGCACCTTCGATCCGTTGAAACATTTCACCATTGAGATGCAAAGCCTACCCTTTGTGGGTTGATGTTGGTGGGCTGGTTAGTTGAACAGGAAGTCACGAATGATGTTTTGTTTGCTATTAACAAGTGGACCAGAAGAATTCCTAAATTTGTTTCTCTTACCTCTGTATCATCCTCTTTGTTTTCCCACTACCTGTTGTTGTGCCATGTGCCTTTATTTTAATTTGCCTTCCCAGGATGGCATTCCAGTGACCTTTCCTCCTAAGCATTTCCTTCCTTTTACTCTTGCTGCTGCACTGCTCAGTAATTTGTACTGGTTGTACTTCAGCATGGCTAGTTACGTTCTCTCTCCATTGACCCTTGTAGGTTCAGTAGCAGCAAGGCCTCAACCGTGCTACACTCCCTCAGTCAATGATTGCAGAGGATGCTAGAAGTGAAAGGATTAAGTTTAAACATTCACCTGTGTGGCACTAGGCAGCAGCCCTGTCCATTACTTTAAATTCCTGTTAAGTGGGCCTTTGTGCACTTGTGCATCAGAAGGGGCCAGGGACTCAGCAGCCCATGCTGACAGAATTATTCTTCAAAAATGCTGCTCTTTGACTTATGCTGTGTAACCTGAGATGTCTGTACAAATACTGAAGTGCTTGGTGTGTGTGCGTATTAACTGCAAGGCACTCAAACAAACCTAGAGAAATCTTAGCAAGACCTTCCAAATAGGTTAAATGTTTATATATTGTCATTCTTAAAACTTTGATTAAGCATTTTATGCTTTTTGTGGGGGGGGGGGCGTTCTCCAGAGCCCTCTGGCTCATTTTTGTTAAGAACAGTCTAACTAATTTGATTCACTGTAAGAGTATACAGAATGGCTTGTCTAGCCCCCAGAATCTTGTGTCTTTTTGCTTCACTCAGTTTTCGAAGAGGGAAAAGGCACTATGGTAGGGAAATTCTCTAGGCCAGCCGTGTACAAAAAGTGAACTTTCATGTAGTGCTATTTAGGGCTTTTTTTCTTTTAGCAGGAACACACAGGAAAGCAGTTCCAGCTTGCTAGGCCAGGGTTCTGGCTCAAAAAAAGGTCTCTGGCAGAGGAAAGGCACTATGCAGCCAGACCGCATGCTCCATCCTCTCTACAGACTAGGGTTGCCAAATCCAATTCAAGAAATATTTGGGGACTTTGGGGGTGGAGCCAGGAGACCTTGGGGGTGAAGCCATAAGCAAAGTTGTGACAAGCACAACTGAACTCCAAAGGGAGTTCTGGCCATCACATTTAAAGGAATCGCACACCTTTTAAATGCCTTCCCTACATTATAAATAAGGATAGAGGCACCTTCTTTTGGGGCTCATAGAATTGGACCTCCTGGTCCAATCTATTTGAAACTTGGAGCGCATTTTGAGGAGAGTCATTAGATGCTATGCTGAAAATTTGGTGCATCTACTTCAAACAACAGCCCCTCCAGAGCCCCAGATACCCCCAGATCAATTTTCCATTATTCCCTATGGGAACTGATCTCCATAGGGAATAATGAAGTGTCGAGCAGACATTTCCCTCCCCCCCCCCATCCCTGTTTCTGACGACTCTGAAGCGGGGACGGCCTGCTCCCACCTGGGGATTGGAATGTCTACTCACGAGTTTCTGAACTTACAACTTCTTCAAAATAACACAGAGCAACCGACCTCTGAAAAGATTATGTGACCAAGGAAGGGCCTGGGCTGCAAACAACCTCTGCAAAGATTGTGCAACCAACGGAGGGCCTGGGCTGCTTTCACAGCCATGTTATTCTGCCTACTCCCCCGCCCAGCCTTAAAGACGCAGATGCACCATCCCAATTCCACTTTCCAATGGAGTCTGAAAGCCTCCGGAGGTGGAAAGGTACATGGGGGCTGTGGGGCAGGGCTTCCCCTCGGCGGCCAGCTGACTGGGAGCGGGAAGGAGCCTGGGAAAGTGGGAGAACCCCCGTTGGGACCTAGGGATGGGCAAGCTTACTACAGGTGTGCGAAGAGAGCAAGAGATATGAGCACTCCCAGGACACACTGTTCTGTGTCAATATGCAGAAAATAACCTACTGAATGGGTGATATCATTCTTGTGATGTCAGATGCAAATGAGTTCCTGCTGGGCTTTTTCTACAAAAAAAGCCCTGGTGGCGTTAATATTTTGGCTGCTCTGCCAGGCTTTCAGAAATCCAGGAGCCTTGCACCTTGACAATTTTCTGTGGTCCCTGTGATTTTTACCAGCCCCTCTCCATGGCTTGACAGCCAGCTTCCACATGCCAAAAGCAGTTCTTCAGAGGCATGGCTGGAGCCCTTTTTGAAAATCAGATTGGAGCTTAAATAGTTCTCCACTACTTGTCTTTTAGAGCCAGTTTGGTGTAGTGGTTAAGTGTGCGGACTCTTATCTGGGAGAACCAGATTTGATTCCCCGCTGCTCCATTTGCAGCTGCTGGAATGGCCTAGGGTTAGCCATAGCTATCACAGGAATTGTCCTTGAAATGGCAGCTGCTGTGAGAACCCTCTCAGCCCCACCCACCTCACAGGGTGTCTATTGTGGGAGGAGAAGATATAGGAGATTGTAAGCTGCTCTGAGTCTCTGATTCAGAGAGAAGGGCGGGGTATAAATCTGTAGTCTTCTTCTTCTTCCTAAAGTTTTATCTAAGGAACAGGGAATGGAACACTACTTAAGAACTGTGCTGGCAGTTCCAGTTGTACCTCTTACAACTGGCAGTTCCTGGATATGTCAAGAACCTTGCCTAAGAGGTGGGGTTTAAGGCTCTTCTTAAAAGGGCAGTGAGCAGGAGCTGGCATGAGGTGAAAGAGTGAAGATAGGAACAATAGGTATACAGGGACACACATAAATAGAGAGAAAAGCTAATTACATTTATCCCAGACACACACTTTACCACTGAGCAAAAAGTATTAAACAATTAACAAAAGGGGGTTAAGTACATGCAACTGCCCCTCCTTTCCACTGAAAACATAGCCTCTTAAGGAGGCTTTTCTTTTTAAAACCCTAGAAGGACTTCGTTAATCTATCCCAACACTTTAACTACTTCATCCTATTCTAATACCTAGCTTAAATAATAGTGGGCAAATATCCTTTCTTCTGTGTAGAAGAATTGGAATACGTGACTGTTTAGGTCTTTACGTCTTCTGTTATGTAATGAATGCTGCTGTTAGAGTCATTTTCACAGTGGCTTACTTTATATGGGCTTCTGGTTTTTAAAAGCAACATCTCACCCTTTTTATTTCATAATTCTTTGACTATTCAAAATTGACCACATGTATAGTATGCTGTGTTATATAAAGCCATTGTTAATTAACATCATTTAATCAGCAATTAGTGAAGTTAATTAGTGGGTAAGATGCAATAAAAAACATCAAATATTGCCTTTTAGAATCGTGATTTCCATTAAAATGAAATAATCAGATCCTTGGATTACTAGCGACAATCTAATTATCTGAGAAAGCCCATGTGATACAAAGTAGTTTGTGCAAAGCTCATTGTTAATGTTTGTTACCAAAAAAGAACCTTGTGTTGGTTTTGACCTGCTTAAAGTTGTTCCAAATACCTAAAGGGAACATCATATATGCTAGGTGATGCTTATTAGCACTAAGAAGATAGATTTGAGCATTGGTGTTGAAAAGAGGTGAGCTGTATAGAGGTGCCCATGTGACCTTAGCTGTGCTGAATTTTCACACCCAAGTGTCCCAGAATTGTTTGTATGGCATCCCCCAGAATTTCTTCAGCATGAAAAAAGTAGTAGGGTCAGCACTGGGAAATACTTGGATATTTGTGGGGGGGGGGTAGAACCTGATTTTGGAGGTGGAGCAGGGTTTGAGGATGGGAGGGATTTCAACAAGGTATAATGCCATAGATTTCATCTTCTAAAGTGGCTATTTTCTTCAGATGAACTGATTTCTGTCACAATAACAGATCTCCACCTACCCCCTGGAGGTTGGCAACCCTAACATTGAGTGATCATTTCGTTCATATACCTGGCAGACCTCAAAACAGGTGGAAAGTCAGCCAAGTATTCTTTTCTTCTAAGGTCATTTTCCTGCTGTACAGTACTTTATCCATTTTTAATTGTTTGCTTTGTACTTTGAGCAGACTTTATAGCAGCAATAATGTTGTTCAGATAGTTGTATCATAATTGACCTTAGTGCTGAGCATCCTTGGCTTTTACTATGGCTTGCTTAATACCTTAGAATGGTCAATTATCTCATAATTCCCACTTTGGTGGGAATTATTGTTTTAATTATGGCACTCCAAATATATCATTGTCCCAGTGTTGTAAAGTTTCACAAGGGAATGATCACATTTTGCAAAGGTTTCTAAAGTTTTTAGCTTATTGCTTGGGAGGATTCTGGGCTGTCTTTAGTTATTATTTCTACTGCTAATTTCATTGAGTTTTTGTTTGCCCATCTGAGATCAGCAATCCAAGGTGCTTTGTCAGATGGCTGAACAGCAGCATGGCTTGGGAAAAGCCAGCTTGTTCTTTACTCCATTGCTTCCCCCCACCCCCTTGTTGCGCTTGGAGCCACACATGGGTAATGTAAGTAATCTTTAATGGCCATTGGGGGTTGAAGGGTAATAATAATTCTTGCCTTGTTGAAGTCATGTGAAGTACTAATTACTGCAGGCAGGCAGCACACTGAAGCTGCCCTCTTGCTGGCCAGATATTTATGACTTTGTAAGATGGTTTCTATTACCACCTTTATGATCAGCTAATTTGTGCACTGTCAGGGAAGATATTTCAGGCCATGTCTGGCACCTGTTTCCAATGCTGATTGTCACCCTAACATAATGATAAAGGAATTAAGTTTTTTGTCATAGATTGGTCTAGTAGTTGAGGATTCACAGAATCTTTTTTTGACTGCCCCAATACAGTTGTTCATGAGATAAAAGTTTCCATCTGTATATTTAGCATAACACACAACAGTGGCATCTCACAGTTTATGCCATATTGCCTACAGACTGTTCTAAAATGAAGTTGGATAGATAGAAGCCTTCCTAGGGAATTTGAGTGATACAGAAAAGTAGCCACAGAGGAGATGGTTGCTGTGCTAGTCAGGTTACATGTCTTGGTTTGCCAAATCAACAGATTAGAAAAAAGTATGCTGGTAAATAATGGCTGAATAAATTTTGTGCCTGTATTTTATGCTAAACGTATACTTGGTATGTATTTGTAAAAATATAGGCACAAAATGAGTTGTAGTATTTTCAGCCAAAGGCACAAAACCCAAAATCTTCCATGTAGAAAATTAAGGAAGCCATTGGGTGGTTGGATCAGAATCTGAGCCTGTGTGTTTGAATTGCTGCTAAGCTTATTCTGCAAAGCTTGTATACTCCTACACCTATGAGCACTGATTCACTGAAAAATAGTATCTTGAAATTTTACATTATTTCTCAATGTTGTGTTGCCTGCCTTGCTGCATTTCGTGTCCTCTTCATGGATGAATTCAAGAAACACAACATTTTTAGGCTGAAAGGGGCATGGGAGGGATTCGATGAGTTGCTTAGTAAGATACAGATCTGCTGTTTGTTAATTGCTTAAAGCTTTTAATAGCGACGTCTCAGGTTCATGGTCTCAGGCTTTCCAGATCTGGAGTTACTGAGCAAATTCTGTCATCTGGTCCAGTTTCTAAGGCAAGACATTATGTTTTGCCTATTTACATACTTTCCTTAAAATCATTTGATATATAGCCTAATGAAAGGTTATTTGTGTACATGGGCATATAGAAAACCAACTAATGACACTAAGGCAGAACTATTTCTGTGATAGATTAGTGTCTTTAAGTTTTTTTGCAAATTGCTGCAAGCATGCCAAGCTAGATATATCATAGATATATCATATAACTGATGGGATTATTTTAATGTAGTACTGGAGAGATCCCTTTCAAATAGAAGCATAACCTCTTGATCATTATTATCTTCACTAAGACTTTGTATGAATGCAAGGTTGATCTTTTAGGTCAGTTTGGTTGATGGTGACGAGGAGATGACTAAACATGTTAATAACCTGAAGACAGAAGTTATGAGTCTCCTGCACATAGAACTGTTCTCCATCATTGGATTTGACATATTTGCATTTTTCACTTTCATTAACAGTTTTTCTTGAAGGACATATGAGTAATGTGTCAGTAAGATGGCTGTCTACATGGGGGAATCCTCACAGCTCCTAACTTACCAGACATTGACCACTTATTCATGATAATCTCTAAGAACTTGGTTATGGACATAACATCTGAGAAACATTTGTCATATTCATCCTGGGTCCAAGTGAGAAAGGCAGACTATAAATAACAAAACTTCACTTTTTAAAAAAAGAATTGTATCTGAGCACTTTTTCTTTTGGAGAGGATGTCCACAAATGCCATATGTAATATCTGAGACAGTAATACTGTAATGATAGCATCTGTGTATGATGCACAACAAAATGTCTTTAGCTACATAAAGATCCACATTTTGATTTTTTAAGTAATTTCTGTTTCTATCAGTGGGACTTGCAAGCTATTTCTGGACTATTTTGGAGTGTCTCCCACCAAGCGATTTGCAAACTTTCTAATTTACAAGGTTTACTTGCAATATGCAGCTGGTAGCCAAAACTGAAACTGAAGCCAATACTTGCCCTCCCTGCCACTAATCTCCTGCACAAAATACAAAAGACCTATGACCATCCTTATATAAGTAGCTAGCTCTCACTAAAATGTCTTGATATAGCCATTTACACAAGTGCGCAATTGCATAGAGAAATTAAACTTTCTTGTTTAAATGAGTTACTCTTTATCATTTATATCTGCTTTATCTTTTTTAAATGATAAAAGTGCCATGATGGGGGAAGTCATTTCATAAACATGCTGAGAACTCTCCCTCCCCGTGGATTATAGTTCCTGGGGAGAGGACTTGACTGTGAAACCAGTTGTCTGAAGTGTTAAATGGGCTCTTACTCTCCAGTTCTTTTAAGAAATACATGTATGCATATTATACTAACAAACTCTATAGCATGGAGGTCAGCTAGATAGATAATTACAAGTATGTGTATACCTGATTATACCCTAGAAAGCCACTCAGCCACTAAGCAGTATACAATGCTTAGATCATCCTTTAAAGAGCTAGTCATAATTATCTTCTTTCTCATGCTAGTGGGGTGCTCTAAATTATAACTTTATTAAGCACCAAAATCAAAGATTAAATGGATATTTATGGCACTGAGACTAACTAGATTGAGAAAAATGAATTCATGTGGTTTTGAATTTATGAAAATAAATACTTTGGCTAAAATCAGTGCAGTGGTTTACTCTTGGCTCTTTAGCCATCATTCTAATTGTCATTCAGTAATTAGTTTTCCCCTTTATTGCAGCCAATTACTTTTTTAAAAAAAAATGAGTCATACTGAATTGAATTCAAACTATAATCTGCCTTCTCTTCATTTGTGGAATGAATATAAATAGAGATGGGGTATTCTTAAAACATGCATAAGGTTATTTGCATAGATATGTGTGTTAAAAGTGTGTCTAGTTTTTACAAGTATTGGGACACAGGGAAGGAGTCTGCAGGAAAGGCATACAAATTCTGATCTCTATGTATTGCCCGCCCTGCCCTCTTCTAAGTCTTGAATCCTTCATAAAAGATAATTCCCCATGTATCACATCATTGAGTGACTGAGACAATGAAGATGCTTCATGGGATGGAATCAATGGAGGCATGGATTTGTCCGATAATGCTTGTATCACATTCATAGGTTGATAAGGTGATAGCTTCCTACACCCGATACGCATATTCCTGTTTTCATGTTATTATTTATTTAGGATATTTCTGTGCCACTTCTTCAGGGTCCTGCTCATGGTGGCTTAGAATTAAAACCACATCACAATATTAAAAAAAACCACTGAACATAAACAGCATAAAAGCTATCCATAAAGCAGAAACTGAGCATTTAAAAGCGAGTAAGATAAAACCCTGTATAAAGCCAGGTCCACAGGTGGGGAAACTCTAGGCTGGGAAACTCCTGAAGATTTGGGATGGAGCTTGGAGAGGACAGGGACCCTGGTGGGATACAATACCTTAGACTCCACCCTCCAAGGCATTCATTTGCTCCACAGGAATTGATCTTTGTACTCTCGAAATGAGCTGTAACTCTGCCAGATCCCCAGGCCTTACCTGGCATCCTTAGAAGATTACTTTTGACTGGTGTCCCTCCAAAAAAGTAGGCATCAGGCAGACAAGGGAAGGGAAAGGGTGTTCTAGAGGTAAGCTGGCACCACAGACAGTGCCCAATTTCTAGTTGCCATGTTCCTTGCCATGCTCATCGCAGCTGAATAAAAGGGCTTGAGAAGCAGGTCTTAACTGGAGGGCTGGATAGTATGGGAGGAGACAGTCCTTCAATAACCCTGACCTAAAGCCAACTAACATTTTTAATTGTACCCAGAAACATAACCAGTTCAGCAGGAGAGATTATGATCCCTGTAATCAACCCTGACAATAGCCTGGCTGTTGCATTTTGGATCACTTGGAAGTTTCCAGACCATTTTCAAAGGTGGCCCCATGTAGAGTGCATTACAGTAATCTAATCTGAATCACTGTGGCCAGATCATACTTTCCCAAAGATTAATCTTTGCTGCTGAACCAGCCAGAGTTGATTAAAATGCTCTATGTGCCAAAGAGGAGACCTGAGCCTACCATCATGAACACAAGGCTGGGATCCAATAAAACCCCATAGCTACAAACCTGCTGCTTCAGAGGAAGTGCATCCCTTTCCAGGACAGGCTGACTTGCAACTCCCAGGAAACTTCTCCATTGACAAATAGCATCTCAGTTTTGTGTGGATTGAGCTTCCATTCACAGACCCTCCTGGTTTAGTTGTTAAGAAGAAACAGAGCTGGGTGTCATCTCCATGTTGGTGACATTTCAGTCTAAATCCTTGGATGACATGTTCCAGTGGTTTCATGTAAATGTTAAATAACAAGGGGAGCAAGTCAGAGTTCTATGGGATTCCATAGTGTACTCCTACAGAATGTATGGAAGCATCTGCTATGCTGTACCAGCAATGTATCAAGCCATAGCATGCATGTATGTACCAAATTGTAGTTCCTCTATTCATTTTATATTTGTGATGTGTAGAATAGTACAATATTAATGTTCTATTTTAATTTTGCAATATGTGTACACAATAATAAGAACATAAGAGAAGCCATGTTAGATCAGGCCAATGGCCCATCCAGTCCAACATTCTGTGTCACACAGCGGCCAAATATATATATATATATATATATATACACACACACACACACACACACACACACACACTGTGGCTAATAGCCACTGATGGACCTCTGCTCCATATTTTTATCTAACCCCCTCTTGGAGGTGGCCATGCTTGTGGCCGCCACCACCTCCTGTGGCAGTGAATTCCACATGTTAAT
This sequence comes from Heteronotia binoei, assembly GCF_032191835.1. NCBI lineage: Eukaryota > Metazoa > Chordata > Lepidosauria > Squamata > Gekkonidae > Heteronotia > Heteronotia binoei. The sequence goes on from NC_083226.1 coordinate 71,490,860, forward strand.
CACCCTTTGGGTGAAGAAGTACTTCCTTTTATCCATTTTAACCTGTCTGCTCAGCAATTTCATCGAATGCCCACGAGTTCTTGTATTGTGAGAAAGGGAGAAAAGTACTTCTTTCTCTACTTTCTCCATCCCATGCATTATCTTGTAAACCTCTATCATGTCACCCCTCAGTCGACGTTTCTCCAAGCTAAAGAGCCCTAAGCGTTTCAACCTTTCTTCATAGGGAAGGTGTTCCAGCCCTTTAATCATTCTAGTTGCCCTTTTCTGAACTTTCTCCAATGCTATAATATCCTTTCTGAGGTGCGGCGACCAGAACTGCACACAGTACTCCAAATGAGACTGCACCATCGATTTATACAGGGGCATTATGATACTGGCTGATTTGTTTTCAATTCCCTTCCTAATAATTCCCAGCATGGCGTTGGCCTTTTTTATTGCAAACGCACACTGTCTTGACATTTTCAGTGAATTATCTACCACGACTCCAAGATCTCTCTCATGGTCAGTCTCTGCCAGTTCACACCCCATCAACTTGTATTTGTAGCTGGGATTCTTGGCCCCAATGTGCATTACTTTGCACTTGGCCACATTGAACCGCATCTGCCACGTTGACGCCCACTCACCCAGCCTCAACAGATCCCTTTGGAGTTCCTCACAATCCTCTCTGGTTTTCACCACCCTGAACAATTTAGTGTCATCCGCAAACTTGGCCACTTCACTGCTCACTCCCAACTCTAAATCATTTATGAACAAGTTAAAGAGCATGGGACCCAGTACCGAGCCCTGCGGCACCCCACTGCTTACCATCCTCCACTGCGAAGACTGCCCATTTATACTCACTCTCTGCTTCCTATTACTCAGCCACTTTTTGATCCACAAGAGGACCTGTCCTTTTACTCCATGACTCTCAAGCTTCCTAAGGAGCCTTTGATGAGGAACTTTATCAAAAGCTTTCTGGAAGTCAAGGTAAACAACATCTATCGGGTCTCCTTTGTCCACATGTTTGTTCACCCCCTCAAAGAAATGTAACAGGTTAGTGAGGCAAGATCTTCCCCTACAGAACCCATGCTGAGTCTTCCTCAATAACCCGTGTTCATCAATGTGCTTACTCCTTCTGTCCTTGATAATGGTTTCTACCAACTTTCCCTGTATTGAAGTCAGACTGACTGGCCTGTAATTTCCCGGATCTCCTCTGGAACCCTTTTTAAAGATGGGAGTGACATTTGCTACCTTCCAGGCCTCAGGAACAGAGGCAGATTTCAATGAAAGATTACAGATTTTTGTTAGAAGATTACAGATTTTGTTTTTTCCCTTTCTTATAAAATCAGCGACTTTGTTCTTGAGCATGAATTAGAGGTAGCCCTGACTGAAGAAAAACATTTAAAATCCACTTCCTTCATCAATTTGTTTTACTTGGCTACCTGTCTTTACTTTGGAACCAAGTGCCATTGATTTCAATGGTGTTTACTTCAAGGGTCAATCCAGGTACCCAACAAATTTTGCATTTAATGATTAAGTAACAGGCCATTCCATTTCAGCCTTAAAGCTGTTTGTTTTAATTAGTGCACTTTGGTAAGGTTCTTTTTTTTATTTTTGTCAATTCATATGTTTAGTAAATTCTCAGAAACATACTAGAATTCTTGCTTGCTTGAGTAAAAACCTGTCGGCATGGAAAAGCAACTCCACTTCTAGTTCTATTGTGAGCTGTTAATTTTTCTGCAGCATTCAAGAACATAAGGGCCCTGCTGGATCAGACCAGTAGTCCATCTCGTCCAGCATCCTGTCTCACAGTGGCCAACCAATTCCTTTGGAGGTTTAACAACAGAACACAGAGCATCTTCCCCTGATGTTGCCTCTTAGCTCTGAATTTCAGAGGTTTAATGCCTCTGCCTGTGGAAGTTCCCCTCAGTCGCCATGGCTAGTAGCCACTGATGGACCTATCCTCCATTAATCTGTCCCCTTTTAAAGATGTTTATTCCTGTAGGACCATCACAATGGACATTGTGTCCAACTTATTTTGTAATTTGAAGTGGCAATCCCCAGAGCAGGGGTGTCAGACATGCAGCCCAGAGGCCAAATCAGGCCCCCAGAGGGATCCTATCAGGCTCCCAAGCAATCGGCTGTTGTCTGCTTCCTTCTCTCTCTCTTGCTTCATTCTGCATCTCAAGTTGCTTTGCAAGGCTTGCTCAATCTCACAGGAGCTACAGAGCAAAGCCTCTGTTTTCTACATTAGCTGAGGCTCCTACCCCTCCTGGTCCCCTGGGGAGGGAAGGAAAGAGCCAGAGCTTCCTAGTTCCCTGGATGCCACTGGAGAAATACAAAGAAAGCACCTTTAAGACCAGCAAGCGCTAATGTTTTAAACATATTTTAAGTTTTTTTAAAAAAAAATCTTTAATTGTGGTTGTGTCCTTTATAAAGTTTATATCTAGGGCTTTTAAAATAGGAAAAGCCCAGCAGGCCACACACCCTGGTGCCAAGCCAGCCAGAACTGCGTTCCTGTGCGTTCCTGCTCATAAAAAGCCCTGTTTATATCACTGCTACCTAATCTTAAATAGGTACACACGTGGCCCAGCCCAACATGGCCCGGCCTGACAAAGTCTCATTTATGTCAGATCCAGCCCTCATAACAAATGAGTTTGATACCCCTGCCCCAGAGTGTCTATAAGTAGGTCTTTCCATCTGCAGATGCCTAAGCTGAAGGAGGTCTAAGTGGATATACTCACTCAGTAGATTTACCTTCAGGTAAGCACGCAGTTTCTGCAGCCTGACAAGATAACACAGAATTGCCTTCTTGTAATATACACGGTTGTAAGAATCAAGTGAATATATTTGCAAGTACATTTAGCTTCCTGTTTGCAGTGGAAGATGGAGTTTCTTCATACCAAGCACACCACCTTGCCTGGTGCTTAATGTGTGGTAGGCTTCACATTCCCTAGTAATTCTTGTTCTGCTCTGTGATTGTGCGAGAAACTGGATGAAGCTTGGACCTCCTTGATCATGTCGCCTGTAGTTCATCTTCTTGAGGTATAAGCACTAAAGCCAACCTGAATCAAAGGATAATTGCACTAACAATCTCCTCTCTCTTATCCTCTCATTTCAGAGCTCATCTGTGTCTCCCTCAGCCAGTTTCAGAGCTTCGGAAAAACACAGAAACTCAACAGATTACTCCTCTGACACTAAAAAACAGAAAACAGAGGAAAAAGAAATATCAACTCGTTATGTGAGTAAAGGATTTCTGTTGGATGTTTCAAATTCGAATATCCATTCTAATCTGAATAATTTAAGTAACTAAGCAAATGTTGTAAATTTGTGTTCTTAAAGGTTTCCAAAACTGGCCTGTTTCCAACAGTTGTATGTGAACTAAACTGCTTGGAATGAATCTGTCAGAGATGCTTATGCTTTTTTGTTCTTCAATGCAGGACAGTGATGGTGAGAAGAGTGATGACAACTTGGTGGTTGATGTTTCCAATGAGGTTTGTGCAGTGGGATTTTTGGTCCAATTGCTTATTGGGCATACTATTTACATATGGTTGAATGTTGGGTGCTTCTGTAGGATAATATTTTCTGTTACTGGAGGATTAATTTACAGAAGGAATCAGTTGTCTCTCCTATAGATCAAGTAACAATGCTATTCCTATTGTCTGGCAGGGATGGTGATGGAATATGTCTGTAATGGCCAGCTGCTGTTAATGAAGGCCATAAAGGAAAGTGCTGTGCATAGGTTGCATCGCAAAAACAAAGGAGTTTTCCAACTTGCAGCAAATAGCATGCCTTGATAATAATATCAGTTTGTTTTCAGGATCCTTCCTCTCCACGAGGAAGCCCAGCACATTCTCCACGGGAGAATGGCTTGGACAAGACTCGTCTACTCAAGAAAGATGCACCAATTAGCCCAGCCTCAATAGCTTCTTCCAGCAGCACTCCATCCTCCAAATCCAAAGAACTTAGCCTTGTAAGTGACTGTATGATCTATGCCTGTCTCCATATGTCAGTATGCACCATTTGGTATCTAAATGGAGAAAATAATGAGATGTGCCCCAGTTGCACTTCTTGATATAAAACTGTTTTCAGTACAAAAAGATACAATTGAAATCCAGAATATTTGGGGAGAAAGCAGTGGTTTTTTTTCTGCTAGCAGTGTCTGAAATGATGTACATGCCTTTATTTTATTTTTGCATCAGGGAGCTTGCCATTCTGTGGATAAATAAGAGCGCACAAGGTTTCTTGGAATATTTTTTGTATGGCAGTTTACAGTAAATTCAGCTACCTGCTTGAACGTGATTTGGTTCTTGGCTTTATTTGTATTCCTGGGCTGTGTTCAACTACAATCACTTTCTATCTAAAAAATAATCTGTCATTTATAAGAGCCTTTCTTGACTTGTATAGTTAGTCACAATTCAGAGAAGGAAGGACTGCTTGCATACCCAGAGTGGTGCTAGCTTCTTCCTTTTGTGACAGTAGTGCATCATCTTTCTGGATTGAAAATGCCATGATTTTTCATACGCTTCTCTGCAGAATTCTTGCATTTCTTATGTCATTACTTAGGGAATGGAAGAAGTCAAATGTGAGTTTAGCATTAAGAATGGTAGCCTTTAGAGAAAAATAATAATAATGTATCCACAAGCCCTTGAAAGTGGTGAGAATCACCTCCTAGACTGAGTAGACATCTACTTTAGATAACTTTTATTACATGCCTTAGTTATCCAAAGTTCTTAGGCTAAATTCAAAATTCATTTTACGTATACTTAACAGTCCTAACTCAGGAAAGTCTGAAGGTCACTACTGTAGAAAGGGTGAGTTCAGATGACATGTTCTTCCTCACAAGCATTTATTGATTTGTATAGTCATAGCATGGTAGACATGTAAATTAAATATGTTGTCTTAAGACAATTATGCATAATGGACTGTACAACCACTGAGTCATTGAACAAGTTAAAAGTGTGTCACTTCTGTAATGAGCATTGACTGTGGCAGGGCCAGCCTTGTCACTGGGCAAATTAGGCAATTGCCTAGGGTGCCAGCCTTCTGGATGCGCTAAATTGGGCACCCCATGTGACTTGATGACATTATCAATGCGGGGGGAGGCGCCAGAAGCTAGTCTTGCCTAGGGTACCAGGCAGTCTAGAGCCAGACCTGTGGGATGCACTGTGTGCTGGGTTCTTCAAGAAGCTGGTTTATACTTTGTTTCATTATGAATTCCTCCTCCTCCTCTGCCTCCTCCTCCTCTTCTTCTTCCAGAAGGGAGGTGGTTTTCTGAATCAAAAATTTGGAAATGTGATAGCTTGGCTGAAATCCTTTCTTATCTCATTGTAACAAGACATCTTTTGCGCTTGTTTGGTTCTTCACAATGTAAAATATTAATAGAAGTTGTGTGAGGATCTGGTTTGGAACAGTGCCTTATAATAAAAAACGGTTTTAAGCAAGGGTGGCCCTTTCACAAATATCATGTGGCTTTCAAAGCCCCCACTGCCCCATTGGCTGGATTGGAGAAAGCATTTGTTTCTTTAAATCATTTCAAGCCAAGTCAGTTGGCTGCTTGGGAATGCATTTAAAGTTAAAGTTGCTTTCTTTCCACCTCTCTCTCCCCTTCCTTCCTTCCTTCCTTCCTTCCTTCCTTCCTTCCTTCCTTCCTTCCTTCCTTGTGACTCTTAAACATTTGATGTTTATTCTATGTAGCTCTTATGATAAGCAAGTTTGGCCACCCCTGGATCTTCTTCGTGGTCTCTGTGCTTCACACTCATGGGATAGAGCGCCTGCACCGATCCGCAAATCGGTACCTAAAAAGCCCGGGATTTTTCGCGCTCGGCACCAACAGGCATGCACAGGCGTTCCAGTGCGCATGCTCGACGGCGCCAGTGCGAGGATCCCGTCAGTTCCTTTCTGACCGCCGCACTGAGAGGATCTCCTTTCGTGTCCCCAGTCGGTAAAGTAATCTTGGATTGCTTTTTTGCCTTTGTATATAGCCCGTTTGTTATTTTCTTAGTGTAGCTAGCTAGTTGTTAGACAGTTAGTGTTGGTTAAAAAAAAAAAAAAGTTTGTTGGACTTGCCCTTCAGGGCTCGGTTTTTCCCCTTCAGAGACTTTCCTGGGCAGGGTTTTTTCCTGAGCGTCTATGGAAAGACATTGGGGTTTTTTTAAGAGGTGCCGTTCCTGTGGGAAGAAGATTGCCCCCCCCCCGACAGCTATTCCCTCTGTCTCCTCTGTCTGGGCGAGGGACATCTAGTTGATTCTTGCACTCACTGTTTGAGTTTCTTGAAGCAAACTCATAAGAATCGAGCAGCAAGGCTTTCGGCGGCTTTGGTCGAGTCGGCACTTTGTCCGCAGAAAATGGCATCAGGCCCATCGGTACCGATGGGTGAGGCCACGGCCCCGACGGTCACTTCGCCGATCAGGACCGAGATGCCGGTCGAGCGCGGGTGTTCCACGAAACGCCCTTCTGAAGGGTCAGTGGACACCCCAGCTAAGAGGCGTCGGGATGATTCGGGGACCCGATCATCCGCGCCGAAGAAGGGGCAATCGAAGGAGAGGCGGAAGAAGAGACCATCTCGCACCCCTTCGCCTTCGCATGACACTTCAACATCAACAGCCCCACCAAGGAAGATCTCGGCGTCCCCATGTCGTAGCCCTTCAGTGTCGAGAGGCAGTGCTTCGCAGCTGCGCCTATTGGCATCGGAGCACGAGATCAACCTGACTCAGCGCTCCCACTCTTCAGGGTCCAGGCATCGCAGTGAGAGCAACTCGGTCTCGGAGGTGGAGGTGGAGGTGTCGGCGCCGATGGATCAGGTGAGAGGCCAGAGAGCTGGAACCGACTGCAGTAGCTCGTCACTTCCCACCGCTTCCGCCATGGGAGCAGCCCCAATGGCCTCCTTACCCACCGTACCAATGGTACCCTCCTCGCGAGTTCGCAGACTGGGACCAGCAGTCTGAGGCATCCCACATGTCCAGGCTGTTTCAACATTCTAGACGGCATCCTTCGGCATCAATCGCTGTCCCACTTGACAGACGTGGCGTGGTGGTGGAGGATGTCCAACCTTGGTCGTCGGGGTCGATCCGGTTGCCTGTCAGAGAGTCTACTCCGGTGCTCTCAGAAGGTCTCTACACAGAGAGTCTTCATCGTCGGACTCCGACGTCAGTACCGACGATCCGGACTGGGGTTTGGAACCTTCCCCGGTGTCTCATACGGCTGAGGATCTTCCCATCTCACCGTCAAAGGATCTGAAGTCGTACGGGGACCTGGTGAAGAGGATGGCACTCTCCCTCTCGCTTCCGGTGTCACAGCCACAACCCGTTGTAGACGATAACGTGTTTGACATGCAACGGGATACGTCTACAGCAGTTGCCTGCCGGTGACGAAGGTGATGAAGGTCATCCTACAGGCAGTGAAGGAGCCTTGGGCGAAGCCTGCTTCTAAACCCATGTCATCACGAAGGTTGGACCATATGTACCGTGTCCAAGAGTCCGGGGCTAAGTTCACACACTCAAAGCCAAATTCGGTGGTCATTTCCTCCTCGTTGAAGGCCCACAAGACGCACTCCTCTCCACCAGACAAGGAGGGAAAGAAGCTGGATAACGTCAGGAGGAAGTTCTATTCTGCTGGGGTGCTGGGAGTAAAGGTATCTAACTATGCCACATGCATGGCTAGATATCAATACTCAGTATGGGAACGGCTAACCCCCCTCCTGCCTTCCTGAGTTAGGAGAAGAGGTCGGCTGCAAAGAAGTTGCAGAAGGAAGGCTTTGCTGTAGCCAAACAACTGGCTGCAGCAAAGCACATGATCAGCGTCTCAGCAAGGACCATCACTTCTGCCGTCTGCCTCCTCTACCACTCCTGGCTCAGATCTACAGTTCTCCAGCAGGACACCAGGGCCTTTGTTGAAGAACTGCCCTTCGAGGGTGAAGGCCTGTTCAGCTCTACCACCGACAATGCGCTCCAGGAAATGGACAAAAGTATAAAAACTTCCAGGAACCTGGGCATACCGGCATCTTCCAGAGCTGCGAAACAGAAACAGTGGCACAAGCCTTGGGCAAAGAAGCCATACCAAAAGTTCTCCCTGGAACAGCAGTGGAGACCTCGCTCTGCTCAAACTGAGAGTAGGTCCCCATACAGGGAGAACAACAGAAACCGTTATGCTTCACAGACCACCAGCAAATCCAAGGGCGCTTGCCCTCAAAAGCAGGGCCTTTGACTTTCTGGCAGAACGCGTCACCGTTCCCTCTTCCACTTCGTCTATCTGCCTCCGCCCATTCCTGTCGGCCTGGGAGTCCATCACTACGGACAGGTGGTCGCTTTCCATCATAGCGGAAGGCTACAAAATAGACTTTGCTCAGATTCCGAACCAATCTGTGGTAATTATCACTCCCCCTTCCCCACCTCTGCCGGCGGAGGTGAGCAACCTCTTACAGAAACAAGCCATAGAGAGGGTCCCGATGGAGGCCAGGACAGGAGGCTTCTACTCTCGTTACTTCCTGGTTCCCAAGCGGGACGGGGGTTTAAGACCAATCATGGATCTTCGGAATCTGAACAAATTCATTTTGTACCAGAAGTTCAGAATGCTCACTCTGCAAACAATTCTGCCCCTCATCAACCAAGGGGATTGGATGGCAACGCTGGACCTCAAGGATGCATACTTCCACGTCAGCATCCATCCTGCATTCAGACGTTTCCTTCGGTTTGCAGTAGGTTCTCAGCACTTCCAGTTCAAAGCTCTTGCGTTCGGCCTGTCCACTGTACCTCGGGTGTTCACGAAGATGATGAGCGTTGTGGCTGCCCATCTCCGGCTTCAAGGGATAGTCGTCTTTCCATACATCGACGACTGGCTCCTTGTGACGGAGTCGAAAGAGAGTTTGTCATCCCACATTGCCGTCACTCTTCATCTTCTCGACACCTTGGATCTGCAGGTCAATTTGGAGAAATCACACCTTACTCCATCAAGGACAGTTCATTTCATAGGGGCTTTGCTGGATACGAACCTTCACCGCACGTTTCTGCCTCAGCAGAGAGCGATGGACATTATCAACCTTGTCGAACTTCTGCAGAGTCAAAAGTGGGGCACGGCGCAGCAGCTGCAGCGGATGCTGGGGCTGATGGCGGCGACTACAAGCTTGCAGCTCTTTGCGAAGCTGAGGATGAGAGGCCTACAGCTTTGGTTTCTTTGTCTGTTTTGCCCATTACGAGACTCACCTAGAAAGAGGTTTGTAATTCCATCTGTGACACTTCAAACGCTGCAATGGTGGAACTCAAAGGACAGCATTTGTCAGGGAGCTCCCTTACATCTACCTGCACCAACTGTGACTATCACGACAGATGCGTCTTTATGGGGTTGGGGGGCCCACATGGACGATCTGTGGGGGGGGGGGCCCTTGGCCTTCGAAATTGACTCACTGCCACATAAATTACTTGGAACTGCTGGCAGTTCATTTTACTCTTCAGTCTTTCCGCCCCATGGTGGCGGGGAAGTTTGCTGCTCTGCTAACAGACAATACCACTGCCCTGTGTTACATCAACAAGCAGGGAGGGACAGTCTCTCGATGGCTTTGTGCGCTGGATCTGTGGTCGAAGTGCCTGGACCACGACATCTTTGTGAAGGCAGCGCACCTCCCAGGGGTCCTCAACTTGCAAGCAGACTCCCTCAGCAGGGGTGCGGCTTCCCCGCACGAGTGGGAGTTACAGTGGCGCTTCCTCCAACCCGTGTTTCAGCTCTGGGGGTATCCCCAGGTGGATGTCTTGGCCGCAGCTGAAAACTGGAAGTGTCCTCTGTTTTGCTCCAGAGGGGGCTCAGATCCAGAGTTGTTGGGAGACGGTCTGCTGTTCCCGTGGGAAGGTCGGTTCCTTTATCTGTTCCCACATCTGCCACTACTGATGAGGGTGGTCAACAAGATCGTGCACGAGAGACCATGCTGTATCCTGGTGACTCCCTGGTGGCCTTGCCAGAACTGGTTCCTGATCCTGCTCCAACTGGCGAGGGGGGTCTTCTACCAGTTTCCGGCAGAACCTGACCTTCTGTCAGCTCAGGACGGTCATGTACTCCATCACAACATGCCCCACCTGAAGCTGACAACATGGTTCATCAACCCTGTGGGTTCTCTAGCAGAGTCCAACATGTTTTCTTGAACAGCAGATAGCTTTCTATGATAGGAAGTGGCAGAAGTTTCTGCAGTTCTTAGTTGATCCCTCAGTTTCACCCCAAAGGGTAAGATTGTCGGTAATTTTTGAGTTTTTGTTATCTCTGGTGGATGCTGGCCTTGTTTTTTCTTCCATCAAGGTTTATTTGGCAGCAATTTCTGAGTTCCATGAACCAGTTGAGGGGCACTCTGTTTTTGCCAACCCTCATTCTAAGAGGTTTTTGAAGGGTTTGCTTTAGGCTTCATCCTCCATCAAGATCACCCCCACAGTTGTGGGATTTGACTTTAGTGTTGGACAGGCTGACTCGACGTCCTTTTGAGCCGATGGCCACATGTCCGTTACAGCTTCTCTCTTGGAAGACTGCTTTTTTGGTAGCCATCACATCAGCACGCCGTGCAGGGGAGCTCACAGCTATGCGTTGTTACTACCCATATCTAGTTTTTCAGGAGGCTGGAGTGTCATTAGCTCCTGATATTTCTTTTCTCCCCAAGGTAATTTCTCAGTTCCACCTCAACTTGGAAGTTTGGTTGCCCACTTTTCATCCTACACCTTCCTCGGATGAGGAACATAGGTTGCATGCTCTAGATGTGAAGCATGCTTTATTGTTTTATTTAAGTCGCTCCAAGAGTTTTTGTAAGGATCAGCAGCTTTTTGTTTCTTATGCTGCTCCTAAGTTAGGTTCCAGGATCTCGTCTCAGGGCTTTCGAAATGGCTCACTGAGACTATTAAACTGTGTTATTTGTTGGCTAAGAAGCCATTACCTGGGCCTATTCACGGACACTCTAAGAGAGCGATGGCGACATCGGTGGCATTCTTGAAAGGCGTTTCCCTGATGGACATTTGCAAGGCTGCCACCTGGTCCTGTCCGCATGCCTTTATGAAGCACTACGCGCTGGATGTGCATGCTCAGCAGAGGACTCGTCTGGGAGCGGCGGTGCTGCAAGCTGTTTCTTCTGGTTGACCGTCTTCCCGCCTCCAGGTATGTCTTGCTTGCTAATCTCCCATGAGTGTGAAGCACAGAGACCACGAAGAAGATTGACAGGTTGCTTACCTGTAACTGTAGATCTTTGAGTGGTCATCTGTGCATTCATACTACCTGCCCTCCTTCCCCACTGCTGACGGTCTCCCTCCAGTAGGGGCTTCCAGCGGTCAGGAAGGAACTGGTGGGATCCTCGCGCTGGCGCCGGCGAGCATGCACACTGGGACACCTGCGCATGCACATTGGTGCCGAGCACGAAAAAATCCCGGGCTTTTTAGGTACCGATTCAGGGATTGGCGCAGGCGCTGTATCCCATGAGTGTGAATGCACAGATGTCCACTTGAAGATCTACAGTTACAGGTAAGCAATCTGTCTTTTTAAGTCTCCCCTCCCCTTGTGTGACTTTTGAAACTGACTAATCCCTTGTAGTGTTATAGTTGTTGAAGGACACAAGACAGTATGTCTTTTTTTTCCTCCTTTGATGGCTGGGGGTTGGGAGGAGGAGGTTCCAATCAACAAAACCTCATAGAGACAAAATGTATTCAACTCCTTCTTCTTTTACTCTCATGTAGCTTCAGTATAAATAGTTTGCCAGTACAGTTTCTGTTAGCATAGTAAAAACTTTGGTAGCATCCAGGTATGGATCTCCCAGAACATTTTTATGCTTTAGTCTGTGTGAGAATGACTGAATAAGTACAGAAGTTTGTACATTAGCAGTATTACCTTTGCTGTTGTTGAGTGACCTATAGGAAAACAGACCTTAAATATTAATTGAGCCGATGTGGATTGTACATAAATTGACACAGCATAATTGTGCAAGTCAGGCATCCCTCATGTATGATGGCTGTCATTGTCTGATGGTGAAAGTAATTTTTTTTCCTTTTTCCATTTTAGAATGAGAAGTCCACCACCCCTGTTTCTAAATCAAGTACTCCCACTCCGCGGACTGATGCTCCTACTCCAGGCAGTAATTCTACACCTGGATTGAGGCCCGTGCCTGGCAAGCCACCAGGTGTTGACCCATTAGGTTAGTAGAGATTGGATGCCTGGGAGTGGGCTTTTAAATGTATTGTCCTCTGACAGCCACTGAGCTTTTAATGGATGCAATATTTTGGGTTTCGATCTGGGGTCAGTTGTCACTGTTGCCATAGGCTAAACTAGATTACCTTGGACAAGTCACTGTATCTCTGTCACTGTGGTGCAGAATGGTCCATCTCACAAAACTATAGTGAAGAAGAATGTAATGCAGCTAGTAATGCACATTGAACGTTAGATGTCCACTACATAGAATGATCAGCTGTAATTATTGTTTCTATTTGAGATTATTTAAATGAGCAGAAACAGCATGTGGTGTACAGGCTTGGATCAACAAGAAGCTATCCGTAGATGGAGGTGGGTCATTGTCTGAAACTCTGACTCTCCCCTTATGCTGTTCTTGGGGGTTCCTTGTTTCTGAGAAGTAGCATGTTAAGTAGATATTTTTTACTGCAGTGGAGAGGGGAGGGTGAGAAAGTCACATACCACAGATGGAAATCTCTTCTGCCCATGGAAATTACCAATGTATCCAAATTGCAGTCTTCCCTAGACTATCCCAGTTCAGATTGTTGATGGAATTTCTTGTTTGAATACTCTGCAGTGTAAGTATGGGCATAATTCCCACACAATTTCCCAGCAGTGGTCTGAAATGAAGTACAGCTGTTCAACTGAACTATTACTGGGGGGGGGGGGGGGGTGTAATTGAAACACTGAATATTTGCTACTTCCTTCCCTAACAACATACTCCTAACATTTTCATATTGGTAAAATCCTTTGTGTTGTATTTTTTAAAGTCTGTTTTCTCCTTCTTCATAGCTTCAGGCCTAAGAACACCCATGGCAGTACCTTGTCCTTACCCTGCACCATTTGGAATAGTACCACATGCTGGAATGAACGGTGAGCTGACTAGCCCTGGAGCTGCATATGCTGGCCTGCATAACATCTCTCCTCAGATGAGTGCGGCGGCTGCAGCAGCGGCTGCAGCTGCAGCTTATGGGAGGTCTCCTGTGGTAAGCACTTGTGCTTTCTCACTTTTGTTTTTGAATGAGGCAGGTCTTATTTTCATTCAAGATAGTCTTCAAAGCATGAGACACTCACAACTGGAATATTAGGATTCAGGGGTACAACTTATTTAAAAGGGACAGACAAATGAGAAAGGGTGGAGGCATAGCAGTATATGTGAAGGAGGTATATACTTGTGAGGAAATATGTGAATTTGAGCATGGCAGCTCAGTTGAGAGTCTCTGGATAGAAATAAAAGGAGTAAAAATAAAAGGAGTAAGAAATAACAGTGATATTATGTAGACCACTAAGCCAGGCAAAGGACTTGGATGAGATACTCCTACAACAGATTGCAAAGTTCTCCAGGAGAAGGGACACAGTGATCATGGGAGATTTCAGTTACCCAGACATCTGTTGGAAGTCCAACTCTGCTAAAAATGAAAGGTCAAATAGATTCTTGACTTGTCTTGCTGACAACTTCCTGTTCCAGAAAGTGAAGAACGAAACAAGGGGATCTGCTATCTTGGACTTGATTCTTACCAATAAAGAAGAATTGATTGAAGAAGTTGAAATAGTGGGCACCCTGGGCAGTAGTTACCATGTGATTTTGGAATTTAGTCTTAGGGAAGGGAAAAGCTACACATAGTCAGACTTATAGGTTGGACTTCAGAAAGGCAAACTTCAGCAAACTTAGAACTATGCTGGGTAAAATCCTATGGTCAGAAATTCTTAGGAAGAAGGGAGGGCGTTCAAGAGGGGTGGGAATTTCTTAAAAATGAAATACTGAAAGTGCAATCACAGACAATTCCTGTGAGAATAAAAAATGGAAGAAGCCTAAAGAAGCCAAGGTGGCTCCATAACCAGCTCTCTAAAGACTTGTGAAATAAAAAAGACTCCTTTAAGAATTGGAAGAAGGGCTTTATAACCAAGGATGAACATTAAAAAATCACGAGTGTTTGTAGAGAAAACGTTAGGAAAGCTAAAGCTCAGTATAAGCTTAGGCTGGCCAAAGATGCTAAAAAAAACAAAGAAGGGTTCTTATATTCAGAGCAAGAAAAAGAGCAAGGTCATGGTGGGCCCATTGCGAGGACAGGAAAGTAAAATTTTAGCAGGTAGTGAAAATTGGGTGAAATTGCTCAATTCCTACTTTTCCTCAGTCTTCTCTTCTGAGGAAAACAGTGCTCAACATGGCATAAACAGAACATATAATAAGGGTATGGAGTTCCAGCCTAGGATCAGCATAGGGGTAGTACATAAAAACCTAGTTTCTTTAAATGAAACTAAGTCCTCAGGGCCAGAGGAACTGCATCCAAGAGTTCTAAAAGAGCTTGTGGATGTAATTTCTGAGCCTCTGGTTATTATTTTTGAGAAATCTTGGAGAACAGGAGAGGTTCTGGAAGATTGGAGGCAGGCAAATGTTGTCCCCATCTTCAAGAAGGGGGAAAAGGAGGATCTTGCTAACTACCGACCCGTCAGCTTGACATCTCTACCTGGAAAGATTTTAGAACAAATCATCAGTCATTCAGTCCTGGAACATTTAGAAAGGATGGCTGTGATTACTAAGAAGCCAGCATGGTTTTCTCAAAAACAAGTCATGTCAGACTAATCTGATCTCTTTTTTTGAGAAAGTGACTACCTTGCTGGATCAGGGGAATGCTGTAGACATAATTTATATTGATTTCAGTAAGGCTTTTGATAAGGTTCCACATACTATCCGTGTTGACAAGTTGGTAAAATGTGGTTTGGATCCTGTTACCATTAGGTGGATCTGTAACTGGTTGACAGATTGCACCCAAAGAGTGCTTGTGAATGGTTCCTCATCCTCTTGGAGAGGAGTGACAAGTGGAATGCCTCAAGGATCTGTCCTGGGACCTGTTTTGTTCAACATCTTTATAAACAATTTGGATGAAGGAATAGAGGGAATGCTTATTAAATTTGCAGATAATACTAAATTGGGAGGGGTTGCAAATACATAGAAGACAGAAATAGGATACAGGATGACCTTGACAGGCTGGAAAACTGGGCTCAAACCAATAAAATGAATATTAATAATAAATGTAAAGTTCTGCATTTAGGTAGGAAATATCCAATGCATGGTTATAGGATGGGGGAGACTTGTCTTAGCAGTAGTATGTGCGAAAAGGATCTAGCGGACCATATGCTGAACATGAGTCAGCAGTGTGATGTGGTGGCTAAAAGGCAAATGAAATTTTGGGCTGTATCAACAGAAGTATAGTGTCCAGATCATGTGAAGTGATGGTATCACTTTACTCTGCTCTGGTAAGACCTCACCTGGAGTTTTGGGCACCACATTTTAAGAAGGATATAGACAAGCTGGAACAGGTCCAGAGGAGGGCGACAAAGATGGCGAGGGGTCTGGAGACCAAGTTCTATGAAGAAAGGTTGAGGGACCTGGGCATATTTAGCTGGGCATGTTTAGAGGAGGTGGCTGAGAGGTTATATGATCACCATCTCCAAGTACTTGAAAGGGTGTCATATAGAGGATGGTGCGGAATTGTTTTCTGTGGCCCCAAAAGGTAGGACCAGAGCCAATGGGTTGAAATTAAATCAAAAGAGCTTCCGGCTCAACATTAGGAAGAACTTCCTGACCATTAGACCAGTTCCTCAGTGGAACAGGCTTCCTCAGGAGGTGGTGGGCTCTCCTTCCTTGGAAGTTTTTAAACAGAGGCTAGATAGCCATATGACAGCAATGAGGATCCTGTGAATTTAGAGGCAGTTATTTGTGAGTTTCCTGCATTGTGCAGGGGGTTGAACTAGATGACCCTGGAGGTCCCTTCCAATTCTATGATTCTATGACAGGCCCATCTTGAGAGCAGGAAATGCTTATGTGGAGACATCAGCTTCCTCTTGAACCCTTCTAATAGGTCCTGTGAACTCAGTTCTCACACTGTACTTTTAGGCATAGAAGTCTTTATGCCCGTTACCAGTTAGATATATAGAAGTAAGACCCTTTAAAGGAATTCCAAGGTCCTGTTGCTGCAGCTGCTATCTTTTGTTTAGGTTGACAACTGATTGGTCCACTTTACAGGTATTCAGGGGGCAAGATTTGGCCCTTGGATCTCTGATCCATACTCTAGGCCAGGGGTGGCCAACAGTAGCTCTTCAGATGTTTTTTTGCCTACAACTCCTATCAGCCCCAGCCATTGGCCATGCTGGCTGGGGCTGATGGGAGTTGCAGGCAAAAAACATCTAGAGAGCTACCGTTGGCCACCCCTGCTCTAGGCAGTAAAGACAATCCCACATAGTGAGAGACTTTTGTTCTTGGTGTTTCTTGAATGGAAATACTACAGTGAAAAGGCATTTTCAGTTGTTTTTCACATAAGAGTCATACTGATGGAATGGTGTTGGTTATATTATTTAGATTCATAAAATGATCAGATTCTTTTGTACTTTTTTATTCTTTCTCTCTCCATTTGGGTATTTTAAAATATGCAGAGCAAAGTACTTCTGAAATTTGGAACATACAAGAAAGGGAATGCAGGTGCACATTCAGCTGGTGCCAAACCAATTGCACTGCCTGCCAATCAAGTATGGAATCCAGTTTAAGGTTATGGCACTAATCCTTAAAGCCCTGTACAGCCTGGGGGACTTTCCCTTATGTGCCCCAAAGAACTTTGCACTCTACCAAGCAACACCTGCTGGTATTCCACAGCCTGAAAGATGTTCGCTTTCTACTCTGCTTTCTACTATGGTCCCAGCCTGGTGGAATATGCTCCCACTCGAGATCAGGGCCCTGCAGGATTTGATGCAATTCCACAGGGCCTGAAAAACAGAGCTGTTCCACCAGGCCTGTGGTTGAGGTGGCAGACACCTGAAGACCTTGGACTCCCCTGCCTACACTGCCCTGGTGAACTGCCTTTTAAAAAAAAAAAAGAAAAGATTGCTACAGCATCCATTGAATGGGTCCTTGCTTTAGTCACCATGATGGCCTGTACTTGTAGGAGGCATTTGCGGATGCCTGAAATTGAGTTTCTGTGATGTTGGTTTTAAATCTTTAACCTTGTATGACTTGTATTAATATTATGTGGTATTTTAACTGTACCCTACCCAGAGCCTGCTTGCAGGGAGGGTGGGATATAAAACAAATAATAAATTCAATTTTAAAAGCTTTATCTTCTGCTTGTAGACCTTTGAGAGGAAAAGGGTTGGGCTCTGTTAGAAATAGACCTTCGGGTAGACCTTCAGCAGGGCTGAAAAGGTCTGGGCTCTGTTAGAAATAGACTAGGTAGACCTTCAGAAGGTTTCATCTTTGTTTTTATTTTTGGGGGGAGTGAAGTTTGCAAGCCCTTCATCTAAGAGGACCAGCTAGAAATGTTAGCATTTCCCAGTAATGCTGTGAACTTTTCTCTTTTTTTCTTTCTTTTTTTGTGAAAACTTCAGGTTGGTTTCGATCCACATCATCATATGAGAGTCCCAGGCATCCCTCCAAACCTGACAGGCATTCCAGGAGGAAAACCGTGAGTATTAAACGTACTAACTCTATCATATTATTAAGCTTTTTTCCTTTTCCTTCCTCTGCAATACTGAATTCCATGTGTGGCAGAGGGTGGTTAATCCTTGTTTTAATCTTAAAAGCCTGTTTGGCAGTTTTTCTCATAGGTGAACGTTCGCCAAGGATATCAGATGCTGTGGATAAAAGAGGGCATGGGGATGGGGTTATACTTCTGCACTTGGCCGTGCTGGACTAAGGTTGCACGACTTGGCAAAAAATGTAAATTGCAAAGGGTTCTCTGGTGTGCATGTCTTCTATATGCTGCCTCTTGGTATAAAAATAATTCCTTTGTGCACAAAACAAGCCCTTCAATCAATCGCAGACTTACTGGATTCCATAAACAGCATTGTGCAAAGAAAGGAGCACTGAAATGTTCTGTTTGATTGAAAATACTGAAAAGAATTATGGTATCTTAATGTACAAATACATTCTTGATAGAGCTGACCAGAAAAGGTGACATACTATAGCAAGCTTGGCTCCCTAGGAGCAAAGAAGAAAGTAATTGTGGCATTAATATGAAGTTTTCCCTCTCACTTCTCTTTAAGTGAAGAGCAAGTAACAGTGATCCAAAATGTTTGTATATTTGTGGCACTACACTTCCTTTTATGGAAGCAAAACAAATTAAATAATATTGAAGTCAAGAATAGTTAATAACTATTCAGATTTTTTACAAACTTGACATGAGGTAGAGTACTAATTTCTCTTTCTACACATTTTGGACTTTTGCTTTGTTTCATTTTTAGCTGCTTCCGACTTATATTCAACAATTGCAGAATTCTTAAGTCTCTAATGGTTAAGTAGAATTTTGGAGGGGGTTGGCAATGGCAAACCACCCCGTAAAAATTTCATGACAAAGCAACTGTGTGGCCAAACAAGTCACTTAATATCTTGAATAAATTTACTTCAATAACTTTCTATACAAAAGTATCTTATGCAATACAAAGTGCCACAAGGCAATACATAAATAATCTCAAAGTCCAAAGAGTCTTGTAAAAAACCACTAAGCTGTGGTCAAACCAAGATAGTTCCAAACATGAACGGAGCGGTGAAAATAGGTTCAGAGGATGACTGTAGCGCAGTCGTCCTCTCTCCTCTCCACAAGGATGCTACAGTCATCCTCTGAACCTATTTTCACCACTCCATTCATGTTTGGAATTATTTTTACAAGACTGTTTGGACTTTGAGATTATGTATTGCCTTGCGGGACGTTGTATTGCATAAGATACTTTTGTGTAGAAAGTTATTGAAGTAAATTTGTTCAAGATATTAAGTGACTTGTTTGTCCACACCGTTGCTTTGTTGTTTGGTTTGAATTTTCTACTGTGTTCTGTTTTATTATTGTGAAAATTTCATGAAGCAACATCACCCCAGAGTTGGAAATGACTGGTGCTTGCACAGGGGACTACCTTTACCTTTTTTTGGTGAGAGTAGTTTGTTCTACTGTTCAGAACCCTTACACAAGATACAAAGAAGTCTGAAGATCCAGTAGATGAATGACCTTCGGGGACATCAACTGGAGCCTTAGTTTGCTGTTCTCTGGCATGATTTCATACAATTTAATGGAAGTATGCCAATTTACCTTTTACCGTTTGGCTTTGCCTGCTCAAAGTCCTAAATATATGCAAGCATATACAAAAAAACCCAGAGAAAATGCCATTTGGTACTGCTTACAGATGCCAGAATATATTTAAATAAGACTTGCTGCTCAGTCATCGGCTTCAGTACCACAACTAAGAAGAAGTTCTCTTCCAAGAGATTTGTAAGGTATCTTCAGAGGCCTGTGTGAGTTTTCCACATGGTTACTACTTCTACGAAACAGCTAGTTTCTCTCTGCTTCTGTGACCATATATTTCCATATAATGTGCTTCA
This sequence comes from Heteronotia binoei, assembly GCF_032191835.1. NCBI lineage: Eukaryota > Metazoa > Chordata > Lepidosauria > Squamata > Gekkonidae > Heteronotia > Heteronotia binoei. Next base: position 71,510,379 of record NC_083226.1, read on the forward strand.
GCTGTGTATTCAATAAAGTTGTTTTCAATGACAAAAGTACTCTAGCACATTCATTTTAGAACAAAATTTTGGCCACTGAAGTGCTCTCCCTAGCAGGGTGTTTGAGATGGTTATTCACAAGTGGTCAAGCTGGCAGTCTCATACAACATGTTCTTGACTGTTGTCATGTCAGTTCAGCATTGATTGGCCTGCTGTTTTGGAACTGTTGCTGAAAGAAATGTAATTCCTTGGTGCCCATGTCAAAAAGTAAGTGTAGGACTATAAAAATCTAGCATATGACTAGATAAGTTATATACATCACTGTGGAAGTTTTTTTAAAGAATGTGCTTTATACTTGATGCAGTTTTCTTTTGCTTGACTAATTAAAATGTTTTTCTCTCCCTCCCCCACAGAGCTTACTCATTTCACGTTAGCGCTGATGGTCAAATGCAGCCGGTTCCTTTCCCTCCAGATGCCCTTATTGGGCCAGGCATCCCACGCCATGCTCGACAGATTAACACCTTGAACCATGGAGAAGTGGTATGTGCAGTGACCATCAGCAATCCTACAAGACATGTGTATACTGGTGGGAAAGGCTGTGTCAAGGTCTGGGATATCAGTCATCCAGGGAACAAAAGCCCTGTGTCTCAGCTGGATTGTCTGGTGAGTAAAAATGCATATTCAGAGCCAGGCAGGATAGAAATGTGATGTTGACAAGACAGCCATAGTAGGGCATAATCATCATTGGTAGTTATAGATGTTGTAAATGAACTGTCCTCTTTCATGTTTCTATATATAGTTTTGTTTTTTGTTGTTTTTTTTCCCCAGCAGGGTTTAAAAAACATTTAATATTCCATTTTACCAAGTGTTTAATCCATTAATCACATATTTTAAACTGTGGAACTTAATTTAATTGGGTTTCATTGGGGTTGTCCCTTTTGATGAGAGATTTCAGCACTGATGGCATAGTTTGTGAATCTCTCAGTTTAGGCAATATACTCTGTGCTTTTAAAGCAAAAAAGTTTAGCTTTGTGTGTAGCTAAGAGAAAAAACTTGCTGTAATAGAGATTCTAATTGTTGCCTGAATCAAAAATCTGTACCATTTAAAGGCAGGCAAGTACTCTACAGAAGTTTTCATCAAGCTGAAGCGTTTGAATTCATGACAGTATATTTCCATTAACTCAATGAGGCTACAGTGATTTAAATGTAGTGGCTTAACTAGTGTTGACAAACTAGTTTTTGATGTTCCAGTCTCATTGAGTAAGCTTCTGGGAGCCATGGAATCATGTCCTCTCTATCTCTCTGCAATGTCTTAATAATCATGAAACTCTTTTCAGCCTTTGAAGATAGGGAAGACCTTAGCAATAATCTTATAATGGTATGCATGTTTCCAAGGACAATAATAATGCTTATTCTTTAAAAAGCACTGTAAAGGGGCTCAAGGACTTCATATATATTATTTCAGTTATGCTTGCGACAATTCTGTAAAGGAGGTCAGAATTATATTTCCCCATATTGACATTGGGGTACCCAGGTTAATTGTAATGGCTTCCCTAAAATTTACTAATAGCTTCACAGCAGAAATAACATCTGAATCTGGTACTATTTGATTTAAAGCTGTGTTCTAGCCAGTATGGTCCTGTAGCTGTAACAATACAGCCTAGCCTAAAGTCTGATTCACTTTTCTCCCCTCCTAGCATATGACACAACAAAAATCTTCCAAAAGGTATTATATAGGAACATACACATTATTTGTATATGCTAACGAGAGCCACCATTTATTAGGAACTTTTTTCCAGTGTAATTTGCCCTGTGGGACTTGGGTACCCCAATGTCAATATGGGGAAATATAATTCTGACCTCCTTTACAGAATTGTCGCAAGCATAACTGAAATAATATATATGAAGTCCTTGAGCCCCTTTACAGTGCTTTTTAAAGAATAAGCATTGTTATTGTGGTCTTCTGCTGTTACCAGCATAGTGGTTTGGCAATCAATCTGTAAGTAATAAAGTACTAGAAAGTAAAAATGTTTGCCAGATCTCTCTCAGAATTTTCCTTGGCATTGGCAGCAAAATTTATGAAGTGATTGCTGAGAACTGTATTTGTCTCCTTCAAGGGGTTAAACTAATGGAATCAAAGCAGTGGGCTCTGTGTTTTTGTTTTTCGATATAGCCAGCCACAGAAGCAATCAACTACACAAGCTTTGAACTGTTTGGGGCTGGGCGCGGATTTGTGCATTTTGATGCTAATTAAGATTAAATATCTCTCACTGCTGAATTTTGTAGATCTAGTTTAAGTACTTCCCTAATGTCATGTAATTTTCTGGCATTAATCCACTTTATCATTGTCATAAGTATAAATGGCTCATTAAAGCCAAGAGGGAATATAATACTTTTATGGATTTCTGCTCTCATGTTAATGCTGTTTTCCTTTCCTCATGAATAATCTCTTGATGGATTCTGTCTCCACAGAACAGAGATAACTACATCCGTTCCTGCAGATTGCTCCCAGATGGCCGCACCCTGATTGTCGGTGGGGAAGCCAGCACATTATCCATTTGGGACCTGGCAGCTCCAACTCCACGTATCAAAGCGGAACTGACATCCTCTGCTCCTGCCTGCTATGCTCTAGCAATCAGCCCTGACTCCAAGGTCTGCTTCTCCTGCTGCAGTGATGGGAACATTGCCGTGTGGGATCTGCACAATCAGACTCTAGTCAGGTAGGTCAGCTAAGCTTGGATTGTCAGGCTGTGATGAATATGTTGACTATAACCTGTATTTGCCTGTGTGGTGTCACATTGTTAGACCCATACATAAACAGCAACCAGAACCTAAACAGCCTGAGAAAAAATTGATTGCCTGAATGCAACTTCTTGTACTCATCATCCCATTGGTGCAGGGGCATTTTTTTGGTCTGTTGTATGCTTGGAGTCTTTCCATTCTCTCAAGAGACAATTTCCAGATTAGCTGTAATCCACCAAACAGGAACCATTTGCAATGATGAGCAAATGAATTATTATCCATAGTCATTTGTGGCCTTATGTCTTCCTACCCTATTTCTCCACTGTCACTGAATTATGAGTCTTTTCAGGGGAAAGGAATACCTTTTTCGGGGGAAAAATGTGCAGCTTACTCCTGGGAACTGTGGATAGGTCACCAGGCTTTAAACCTAATTAAATAAGATTTTGAGCAGCTTCATGCTGGGAATTCATAGATACACGTTGGTTTGCAGTTACCTCCAGTGAAAGGATAACTAAGCTGAAATATAACATGTACATAATCTAATAAGTAATTGTACATGAATATTTGGAACATCATCAGCTAATAATCCTGTGCAGACTGTTCTGCACTGAAATTGCTGTAAGATGGCAAATTTAGGACAGTGTGCTAAATGTCCCTGAGGAAGATGCTTATGCTTGTGAAGAAGAGTTCACTGTAATTCAAAAGGTTGTTCCCAGCAAATAGAAAATGAGTTGGTTCTCCCTTGTGTTTTGATTTCAGAACACTTTCCACACTTAAAAATTAGTACTGAAGCACTTTGAAACTTGCATCTCAAAACAACATATTTCCAAAGCACATGTGCTCGCTCCATATTTCACTTTTCTCCCAACTTGACATTTTCAGACAATTCCAGGGCCATACAGATGGAGCCAGCTGCATTGACATTTCTAATGATGGCACTAAGCTCTGGACAGGAGGCCTGGACAACACTGTGAGATCCTGGGATCTGAGGGAAGGAAGACAGCTACAGCAACATGACTTCACATCTCAGGTGCTCTCCTACTAAAAGCCAAGTTAGACAGTGTTAATTTTTATAAGATCAAGGTGTTTTCAAAGCAGTCTTGAAGGGAACCCACAGAAGAATCTTTCCTTTGTTTTCTTCACTGGTTATCATTGGGTAGAAAAATCTTTCTCTACATCTCCACCCTGAAGTACCATAGGTGTGGGTTGACCCAAGTCACCCCTACAAGGAGCAGACTGAAAACTTGGTTTTTAAGCTTGGTATTTTGAATGTAAATTCTACATTGTGTTTTTTATACTGTGCTTTTATATTGTAATGGCCAGTGGCCATGTACAATAAACTATTCACTTCACTACAAGGAGCAGATAATCCTATTAATATATTTTGGTTGCCAGACTAAATGGCTTGGTGACTTGTCCTTTCTGTAGATCTTTCTCCGAGGTCATGTTTAAAAACATCTAATTTAACCCAACTCAGAAATAAATTTGAGATCTTGATTAGTGCCTTATGTTAAATATCATTAATTGATGAATTTTGTTTTTGTGAGCTGCTGCATCTTAATGTACTGCAGCAGTCTGATTTGCATTGTAAAAAAATGTTGTGTGGTAGACAGAAATGTGCTTCCTTGTTTCTAGAGGTACCATAACAGGCTCTTTAGGAAGCATCCTATGTCTTCCTTTGAACCATCAAGTAATGGACAGTTTTATTTTTCAGATCTTTTCATTGGGTTATTGCCCAACTGGAGAATGGTTGGCTGTAGGGATGGAGAACAGCAATGTTGAGGTCTTGCATGTCACTAAACCGGACAAGTATCAATTGCATCTTCATGAGAGTTGTGTGTTGTCTCTGAAATTTGCTCATTGTGGTAAGCAGTTGAATATATGCACTAGTAGTTTCTTCCATTTACCAAATACATATCTCAAAATAGGGAAGGAGAAGCCAGGTGTCTAATGTTGCATGATTTTATGGGCATGACTGAATTTTAATACCTCGTATTTTGGTAAAGAGTTGCCAGGGGCTTTTTTTGTAGAAGAAGCCTAGCAGAACTCATTTGCATATTAGGCCACACCCCCTGTGATCACCATTGCTTCGCGCAGAGCTTTTTTGTAGAAAAAAAACAACAGGAACTCATTTGCATATTCGGCCACACTCCGACATCAAGCCTGCTGGAACTGCATTCCTGTGTTCTCCTGCTCAAAAAACGCCCTGGTTCTGGTGCATATGGTGATTTTCACCAAGAAAGGGGAAAGAGAGGATATAGTTTGAGGATGTTAAAATGACTATTTTCCAGCAGCTTCTAATTGTAATATCTTTTTTCAGGCAAATGGTTTGTAAGCACTGGAAAAGATAATCTTCTGAATGCATGGAGAACACCTTATGGAGCAAGTATATTTCAGGTAAAATCATAGAAGCTGGGGAGACCAGACATTACCTGCTCCCTCATCCCTTCCAACACACCTCAGAGCAGATGCACCCATCGTCAGCCTTTCCTTTAGGTCAGCCTGTGCACTGCCACATGCTTGTGCTTCAGACATGCTATCACTCTAAACACTGCCTACCTGTTTTTCCATGTGGGGTGGCAGATGGGTTAGCTATTTCCCAGTTTTACAAGTTTAAGCATCAAGTGCCATGTTTACTTAAAAAACATCTACAGTTGAGATTTTTGTTCTCAGCTCTATGATTATTTATATTTAAAATGCACTCTTCAGCCAATACAGGCTTTTAAATTGCTTTACAAACAAAAAGAGCTATGCAATAAAAATATGATTATCCATTAAAATAATCTAATAGTATCTTCAGTTAATGGAGGGAAATTGTGTGGGCCCTCAAGCAAAGGTCTTAATTATCTTAATCTGAGCCGGCCTAGCTAGGCTCATATCAAAGGAACAAGTGTTTAAATTCCTTACATGTTTGTGTTGCCCTGACATACAGGTGGCAAGAAGTTGTATATAATCTCAGTTCCTTTGCACACGCAGTGCATTCTTACAGTGCTATTGCATGCATACAGAGCTATTAGGCACAGTGAAATTATGCTGCAATTAAGATTTATGTATTTCAACTTTGTTCAAATCTCTATTCATCATGAAGTTCCCTGGGAGACCTTGGACTAGTCTTCTTAGCTTCTTCAACTCACAAGGTTATTGTGAAGATAAAAAGGGGGTGCATTCATACTCCTTTGAGGAAGAATGTGAGATAAATGTGAGGTATAAATGTGACATAGCAGCCTCAGTTAAAACTCACTTTCTCTAACAACTAATTATAGGAGTTGGGTGAAAAAGTTGTATTATGATTAGAGATCTTATTGGACTCTAGGCCTGCGTGTTGAACTATTTTTTTTGCACAATATGTTTGTTGCTTGGGCTTGATTCAGTTTGGAGTGAGTGAGTTTGGGGAATGATAGTAGGACAGTGACTATCTGGGTGTCCAGCTGATCTGTTAGGAATGCTGTGAAAAGTTACAAATGGCCTGCAGCTTGCCTTGGAAAGTGGCAACTTAACGTATCTGAGTTATAATCTTTAAATCTTTCTCCAAGCAGTTTTGCAATATTTATTCTTGAGGATTTTAGGAAAATATTGTAAAACTTCATCAACCTCTGAGGGTTTTAGCTTTAAATTGAATCAATTCATTGTTCCAGCAGCTGGCCAAGAATGATAATGTTGCTAAGCCTTTCTGTTATGTTGTATTAATAAAACCTGGAGAGATTCCAGCCAGATAGAAACTTTGTAAAATGGCAAACTGTTGGTTGGGATATGTACACTTAAAGAGCAATATGGAGAGGAATTGGTACTTTTCAAACCAAACCTGTAATATGGAAGAAATCCATCAGCCTCTGAACCAAGTAAAAAATAACAATAATAATTAGGTCACCTGTAAGCCAATGTAGTCCTTTGTTGACTGTTTCCAGATGGGTCTCCCTTAATACTCCCTTACTGTGCAATCTTATATTGGAAACTACATAAGCCAGTTGTGAAATCTAGAACTTTTCTCAGCAGCATGCAGCAGCCTCCTTTTGAGTTAGAGATGTTTTCAAACTTTCCCCCCTGTGTTCCTGTCCAGTTCTTATTGCCCTGAATAGGCCAGGATAGCCCAATCTTGTCAACCTGATCTCATCAGATCTCAGAAGCTAAGCAGGATCAACCTTGGCTAATATTTGGATGTGCAACATCCAAGGAATACCAGAGTTATGACACAGAGATAGAAAGTGGCAAACCACCTCTGAAATATCTCTTATTTAAAATAAAAAATATTTTAGCTCATCACCTAGTAACATTAAAAGAGCTAGAACTTCTAGCTGACAGACACACTTGGGATCTTCTGCCTATACTACACACACTGCCATACGATAATTAATTTGTGTGATCATTAGCCCAGGTTGCTTTCATTGTGGTTTCTGAACACAAGTATCTCAAAATCACTTTTGAGCTGTTTCATGTTGTACTAGTCTGCAGCTGATTTTTTTTGTGGGGGTTTGGTATATATGGAATTGTACTTAGACAAGCAGTTCCATTGACTGGTCATTGTTTCAAGTCCACCAAATGAGGTCACAACACAGTTATGGAGGAGGACATAGAGATGAAAGAATTAGAGAAAGTAAAGAATGTGGCTTAGCCATCTTAGATTTTAGTATTTATACAAAGTTGAAATATTGGAACTGTTTGGTACAAGGAATGGTTAATAACTCTTTCCTTTCTGTTCCTCTTCCCACCCCCCTCCCCTTCTGATTCTTTAGTCCAAAGAGTCCTCTTCAGTGCTTAGCTGCGATATCTCTGTGGATGACAAATACATTGTCACTGGCTCTGGGGACAAGAAAGCTACAGTCTATGAAGTTATTTATTAGAGACAAATCGTACTCCTCCTTGTAGCACTTTGCTGTATATTACTTTTTTCTTTCTCTCCTTCACAAACCGAGGACTCAAAAACCTGGAATTTCCCCCACCAAACTTGCTATTTAGTAGCAAGTACTCTTTAAGAACCTATAATACCAAATCTCCAGCAATCTACTTGGAAGAAGATGGAATAAGCATACTTAACAGGGAACTGACTCTTTTAACTATGTATTATAGCTGTAATGTATTTATTTTGTTTAAAAGAAAACTTTCTAACAAGGAACTGACTAAATAAAGTAATCAGCTTCTGCCTTGGATTTAAAGGTGCGTTTGTTTTTATATCGTTGGGGCATGAGTGGTTGTGGGAAAAGAAAGAATATCACAATGCATTACTAAGGGAGGGGGCACGTCGGCTATTTACCAGCTCTGATCACAAATGAGTTCATTAAGTGGCACTGTTGAGAAATAATGCATACATTTTGTCAGAGGCAATAGCCTGATTTGAATGAACTTCTAGAGGGACAAAGACTGTACATGATAGAAGAAGATAATCTTCTCTCACTTCACTAGGGCTGCCTGTCCTGCTTCTGGGTCTTCCAAGTATCTGCAGATGGACCATAAATATGCTGGACCTATACATGTAAAGTCCAGCACTGATAGGCCCCACTCATGTAAACACCCCCAAGGGGAGTAGATTATGCTTAGCATAACATCCAGGGAAGTAAATGGAAATTCAAAGGAAAAATGAAAACGGTTAATTTTCACTGTTACACTATTTGCCACTTTTGTTCTTAAAGTGGATGCCTTATGAACTGCCAGGGCTTTTTTTGTAGCAGGAACTCCTTTATATATTAGGCTACACCCCCTTGATGTAGCCAATCCTCCAAGAGCTTACAGTAGGCCCTGTAAAAAGAGCCCTGTAAGCTCTTGGAGGATTGGCTACATCAGGGGGGTGTAGCCTAATATGCAAAGGAGTTTCTGCTACAAAAAAAGCCCTGTGAACTGCTCCTGTTTTACAAATAATGTCATTACTGTATTAGTCCATTGCCTGGCTGGACAACCTGCTAGGGAAATGAATCTAGAGCATGATGAGAGTGCAGGATTTTGCCCATCCCAGCCCATCTGTAAAGTACCATGTTTTGGGGAAAATGCCATAACTGTCAGTGGCAAGTTTAATAATTGCCTAATTCACGGTCAGACTTAAATGCATCTAAAGAAGACACTAAAGACTTGTTCTCCAAACAATAGTACTCTTCACTTCTATAATACTGCCATTTTAGATGGCTTGTAAACAGAGCTACGTACAATGTTATGCTTTTGAGACCTTTAAATACAGTGTGTGGTTCAAGTTTTTTAATATCACTTCTCTTTTGTGTGTTTCAGCAAGAAGTACAATAACCTGTCTCAAAGAATCACCTTCATCCCTCCTGGACATTTTTGCCACATTTCTTTGAAAAGGGAGATGTGTGTCTTTGGGCAATTTTGCAGTTACAAAGAGTACAGAAAAATATTTGATATATTCATTGGAAATGGCACTGAGAAGGGAATGGATTTCTACAAGTGTACAAACTATAAAAGCGGGGACCTTAGAGGTAGGATTTAGAAGAGCACTCATTCTGAAGTGCGGAACAGAATGGATTTTCACTTGGGAGAAGGACTTGCTTTATTTACCGCCAGTTCTATCCAAGTCTTAGTTGAATGTCCCTGAAATGGACGGAGGCTGAGCCATTGTGCCAGAAACATTGTGTTATCTTTTTATGTTGTTGTTGTTGCTGTTAAACTATGACCTGTGACTTTTTTTAATGCTTTAAAAAATCTTTAAGTCTGTGGATCTGCTGATGTACAGTGCCTTTGCTGCTATGGATCAAAATCAAAAGAACTATGTAGATAAACCTTTATTGTGTAAGTAGAAAATTACTTAATTTCATACTAGAAATGGGTTAATGCTGCAAGTTGAAATGGACTGTTCAATGAAGTTCCAAATGTGGTAGCAAAAAAAATGTGTTTTAAGTGCTCAGTGTTTGATGTCATTAACAGTTTCGTAATACTCTACAGTGTAGAAAGATTTTGATACTAAACTGTGTCATTGTACATAGTTCTAATGCATTGTATTGACCACAAGTACTTCTATAATGGTAGATTATTGTTTGTGCATTCAAACTTTTAAGCATTAAACATAAGTAACTTGTAAGATGTTGTTTTCCTTATTTTTCCTTCCTATTTGCATTGCAAAATGAGGAGATCTGACAGAGGTAAAGCCCATTTCAAACCTCAGAGTGGACAGTGTGTGGTAAAGGATGCTTTTTCATCCAGTGTATATGTTCTCAGTTAACTTTGTTCATAGAAACAATGTATAGCAGCCCCCCCACACACACACCTTTTTGAGCCTGCAGACACATTTGGAGCTCTGGCACGGCATGATGGGCACATCCACAAAATGGCTGCTGCAGGAGGTCAAACCAGCTTCATTGTGCCTGTCTCAGCTTAACTTCAGTCACAGAGTGACTGATCCTTGAGCTGTGGTGGCAGCTACCAACAAGGTAAAAATCTTCATAGCCAAGCAAAAGCCTTGCTGAGCAAAAGCCCCACAAGGCCCCACATTTTCTAAAAACACTTGTTGGCCCTGTTCAGACGCACAGTATAATCAGATGTTGCTGCTTTTTCCTTCCGAATTTAAAGTGGCTGATCAGACAGCAACAACTGCCTCCCGGTATTAACTCGTGGTAGCCACCCCCACCCCCCAATCCTTCTCGGAACCGGATTATTTTGTTACCTGCTCCTTTGTGGCGTTTTTTGAGTTCTCCAGTTTCACCTTGTAACTTTCTCTGTCTGGATAGTTCTGCTGCGATATTAACCAACTTCCAGATGTCTGAAGGCTGTCCCAGAGCAAAAGGAGCCCCAGACGTCCAATTTACGGTTGCCATTTTTTTACTACTTAGCGATATGCGCATAACCACATAATGTTTTAAACTGTGCACAATGCACACATGTGCATACTGCATGCATGCACATGTGCATAATAGTGGAGAGAAAAAAGAACTGCATGGTTCTGTCATGTGGACAGCAGAAGACAGTTTCACCGCGGAGTGATTGGAATTGCAGTATGGCAGTCTGATTGATAATATCTGGAAAAAAGATATTCGGAACAGAACCGGATCAGTTTAACACAGACTCAACAGGCTGTGTGAACCAGGCCCTTGGGTCCCAGGACAGGTGTCAGTGTGCACCATGGCACCCACAAGCACCTTATTGGAGATCCCAGTTTATAGCCACAATAAGTGCATTATTTGCCTTTTCGTTAGAGCGCAGGGCTCTTTTTGTAGCAGGAGCTCCTCTGCATATTAGGCCACAGCCCCCTGATGTAGCCAATCCTCCAAGAGCTTAGAGGGCTCTTAGTACAGGGCCTACTGTAAGCTCTATGAGGATTGGCTACATCTGGGGGCGTGGCCTAATATGCAGAGGAGCTCCTGCTACAAAAGGAGCCCTGAAGCTAAGTAAGACTTCAGTTTACAGCACTCATCTCCTGCTCACGTGTTTTGATCAAGAACTATCTTGTCTTCATATTTTAAAGTAATCATACTCTTTTCCCCTCAGGAAACACTGGGAATTTTAGTTCTATAGTTTGGGAAAGCGACTAAAATGTTTACCAAATAATTCTCAGCATTCTTGGCAAGTTATCAGTCCCAGGAATAGTCATAGCTTTGAGAAAAATAAAATTGATATAGGGTTTGTAGAGCAGATATGTCCCTGGACTTTTCTTCTATTTTATGAACAGCCTGGGGCAGCAGGTTGTTCCACTGCATGGAGATCAGTGTAAGAAGTGTGGCTGTGTTGCATATTTCAAGACTTAAAAACATAGTTGCAGATTTGTACTCATACAGGTTTAACTCCAATTTGAAAAGCAGCATACAGCATTCCTCTTCATTTAGGCTGATGAGTTATATCCAGTAGTTACAAGTACACAGAAAGTGTGTAGTTTTTATAAGCCCTTGAACAAAAATGGTTGATGCAGCTGTCAGACTTTGCTTCAACATGACCAGTCCTGCCGTTGCTCTTGCTCTGCCCCCAGGCTTCTGCTTTCCCTGGTTCAAGTGATTGATTCTCCACCAGTTGCTGTGCAGCCACATTTTGACACACGGCTCCCTCCAATTCTTGCTGTGCCTTCTTGATCTCTAAAAACAAGATAGAGGAGGCGCAAGGAAAATCAGAGGGAGCTGCGGGTCAAAAATGCATCCACACAGCAACAGGTGGGGAATTGATTGCTTGATTTGACAAGAGCAGAAGCCTAGGGGCAGAACAACAGCAACTGAAGTCTATGTGAGATTGCCTTTCCTACATCCAAGGAAGGATTCCATTGTGTGTCATGGAATTCCACTGATGTGACTTTGGAGACCCCTGATGTACATTGTCTTTCTTTTGGCTCTTAGGCCTGAATCACCAGGTCTTTAATCATGATCAGCCACTTTTTCCTGCTTAGGTTAAAATGTGCTTCGAACAAAGTATCTGAATGCTCTGGTTTGGATTGCAGCCGCTCAGCCTGATTTAGGCTGTTTAAAATGCCACACTGACGAACTGCATAATCATGATAACAAACTCATACAATCCTTATGTACTAGCACACTTGAAACTGAGCTTCAAACCAGCATGAAACAGCCCACCATGCACTTCAGGACAGCATTAATCAGGCCTTAATGAAAAGCAGTCAGCTGTCCATCTTGCCCTGTTGATGCTGTTTTCCTGTAATAGCTTAATTTAAGCCACCTTTTAAGTAACTAGCATTGTTCAAAGCATTAATGATGCACCTTTCTTTCCTTCAGGACAGTATTTGTTTCAGTGTGAGATAAGATATTGCTTATTGACTCATATGCGTCTTTATTTGAGAAACCATTCATTTCTTCTATTCAGATATTTCAGATGTTCTTAAAAAGCAGAATGCACAGAGACAAATAGCTCTATGATGATATCAATAATTGCCAGAGAATGTATGGGTTATATATGGATCATATACTGTGTGCCATACTAATAATCAGTGAATAGTCATAATTTGGAGGTTGCAGATTATACAGGGAGTTGGTCATGATCTTGGACATTAATGTTTGGAAGGCTGACTTATTTTTAGTTGTGTTAATATGGTTTAGGGCAATAACCAAGCTAGTGTTGAAGTAATGGAATGGAGACAGAATGGTCAGACAATAGCAAAACCCACATTTTCCAAAGTGTGCCCCCTTCACATTCACTGGGAGAGATGAAGCTTGAAGAAATGTGCTGCAGACGATCATCTTTGACAAGCTCTTAAATAATGCACCTGCCGCATCTGCTTTTGAACTGAGAGTTACTGAACATAACCCTCGAGACTTCACGTTTCTTCCGGTATTTGGAGTACTGCATCTCCACCTCACAGTGTGATTTTTTTTCTTATGACAAACCCAGTAAATGTTTTTACTTTTACCAAATGATTTTCTGTCCTGGCTACAAGAAAACAGTATTGTGGTATCTTTTTTATTATTTAAAAAAGGCGTAACCTGACATTTACAACATGCCCATAAAACTGCTGTTGACTGCAGTGAAGTACATCTGTGGGTCACTCCATGTGGATCCAGTTGGGAAATGTTGCTTACTTTTTATTTTTTTATGCATTTGTGATGTGTTTTGTGGAGGACAATGAAGTTATCTGACTCCTTAAAAGCTTCTGAGTCCCTCAAAGTTATGAAAGTGTTGTTCAGAGACACCAGGATATTAGAAAAAGTAGTATTGTGAATTTTGAAGCAAAATTTAGTGAAAACTAAGAGTAGCAGAGCAAATATTAGATGCTACATTCAGAGTAACTTCTGCAGCAGTTTATTTCAATCAGTTTATCATTTGAGTGGTATTCAGTGACAGCAAGGAAAACGCCTTTATATAATGTGTGTGTGTGCGTGCGTGCTAATGTTCAAGGTTGTTTGAAAGAGTTGGAGTAGGCCCATGAGAACCATTCTTTGATGAAGTCCACTGTTCATCCTCAACCTAATTTACCTCAGAAAGTGACTGTGAAGATGAAATGGAGGAGAAAAAATATGTGCTGCCTAGAGCATTTAAGAAAAAGAGCAGGAAAAATTAAAAAATTAAAAATATTCAACTGATGAAATGAAGTTAAAAGTTTGGTTTATTACAAAAGAGTATGAAGCACAATTGAGACCTTTGTAAAGGTGAAGGTAATCCCCTGAGCAAGCACCATTTTTTTCTACTCTGGCATGACGTTGCTTTCACAATGTTTTCATGGCAGACTTTTTACAGTATGGTTTGCCATTGCCTTACTCAGTCATTTACACTTTACCCCCAGCAAGTTGGGTACTCATTTTACCTACTTCAGAAGGATGGAAGGCTGAGTTAACAGCCAGCAGTCTGAACCCAGCTTCTACTGGGATCAAACTCAGGTCATGAGCAGAGCTTGGACTGCAGTACTTCAGCTTACCACTCTGTGCCACGCCTTTCTAGAACAGAAATAAAACCTTTTTAATGAAAAAAATCTGTCCACAAAATACTTAGAAATAAAGCACATTATGAGAACTACGTAGCTTCTCAAGAGTGCTATGTAACTGTAATTTTACAGCCTAAATCTTCTGAAGAGCGCTCAGTTGCTTAGCATTGCCCTTTTAGGGAGTGAGAGGTAGATAGTATCTAAACCCAGATACAAAGAGAGAGTCCTGCTCTCCCCTCATTATGGATCCCTGTACTTTTGTCTGTTTATACCTCTCTCTGTTGAGCACCCAAAATGACTGGTTGCTTTTGAGCTATTAGGAATGTAGTGCACTTTTGACTTCTAAAGTATGTTGGGCAATAGTACAGGAGTATGCAGAGTCATTCTACAAATGGGTAATATGCCAAGAGAGACTCCTTCAGAATCAAGCATCTCTTCCTGCGGAGAGCAGGATTTGGTATAATTAAAATCAAGCCATGCTATATGATTCTCCATCCTAAATAGACTTCCTGGGTAAGCTGCATTTAGATGACTGGAGCTGAAGTGGAAAGTTCTTTGGCAGGTTAATGGATAAGTGGAAGGGAAGGTAGAGGTGTGCATGTATTGCTCAGTTGCTAGCTCTTTGTTCCTGGTCTTAGCTCTGTTTCTTACCTTTTGTTCTGCTGCTTCCCATCACTCCATAAATTGACAAGCTTAGGATCCAGGCACTGTTAGTAGTTTGAAAGTCCAGAGTCCTACCCACAATGGCTCTTTATTGATCCTTAAACATACACATCCTAAGTGCTGAAAGTTGAATATTGAATGCATTATAACATGTTCTGCAGACTCGCTCCTGTGTTTCTTTGCTATCTTGTCCTGTCTTCACATAATTTAGTATATACCCTGTATATCTAGGGAATTTAACATAAGAATTTGCACATTCAGCATAAATAATGTCATAGCCTTTCTCTTTTTATACCATTTCAGGCTGTAGGTGAACATGTATCTTAAATGCTTCCCACACAAAAACCAATTGTGTACACAGAAAGCTAGCAAAATGGGGAGGCTAGCAACCTAAAACTATCTCCCTGACATACTAGTTTTTTGGGGCAAGAGAGGAGTGATGCAGTTGCTCATCTGCAGCCTGATGTGGTATAATTAGGGTTGCCAGGTCCTCCCTCGCCCACCAGCAGGGGATGGAGAGGTAAGGATGTGAAATCCAAGTTGGGAAACTCCTGGAAATTTGAGGTTGGAGCCTGGAAAAGGCAGGGATCTCGGTGGGGTACAATGCCATAGAGTCCACCCTTCAAAGCATCCGTTTTGGCTGGCACCCTCCTCTATTACTCATGCTTGGTTTGCCCCCCTCCCCCCCCCTCTTATAAAGTAGACAGCAGTCTGCAAATATGGGTAATTAATGTATTCATATCTGCCATCTGTTTTTATACTGTATTTCTATTTTCTTATTTGTTTTATTTGGGAAATGTTTTTAATGCTTCTGTAAAAAGTAAAGGTAGTCCCCTGTGCAAGCACCAAATCATTACTGACCCATGGGGTGACATCACATCATGATGTTTTTGGGCAGATTTTTTATGGGGTGGTTTGGCATTGCCTTCTCCAATCATTACACTTTCCCCCCAGCAAGCTGGGTACTCATTTTACTGACCTCAGAAGGATGGAAGGCTGAGTCAACCTTGACCGGCTACTTGAAGCCAGTTTCCCCTAGACTTGAGCTCAGGTACATTGCATTAAATCTAATTGCTTCTGTACATTGCATTAAATTTAATAACAATCTCCAGGAACTGATCACTGGAGTCTGGAGATGAGCTGTAATTCCAGGGAACTCCCAGGTTCCACCTACAAGAGCTCTACCGACTGAATATGTAGCTCAGTCCCACAATTTCTAAATATGTTCATAGGCACTTAATTGTGCAAGCGGTAATGAAGGTAACATTTTTAACTGGAAGCAACTTTTAGATAGCCTTAAAGAGGCTACAGTTTTTCTGCCAGGGCTACTAATCTGCAGTAAGAGAGTAACACTACTTCTCTACCTTATAGAACTGTTTGGGGCATTTTATATGAACACTAAAGCATGCTACATAGATGCTAAGCACCTATGAATTCAGTCCCCCAGAGTTCAATTTATTTATTTATTTGATTTGTATCCCACCCTCTCTGCCGAAGCAGGCTCAGGGCGGCTGATTTGAGGTTCAACAGATTTCACTTCCACATACATGTACATAGCAGCCACAGCCACAGATAGGCTATCATTTGAATAATTTCGATAGAATTGTGAATTACAAGGGTATTTAGATATTTTTGCTCCAGTTCAGACCTGGTCTAAATACAAGGACGGGGGTATAAAACAAATTTATTCTCTGGTCTGTGCTTATCACTTAAAGTAATGGTTTTTGTTAACTCTGGATTTCTGTTGATCACATGACATTTGCAGTCCATTAAAATTCCAGCTCAGTGAATTAACATTAAAGCAGCACTTGAGTGAAAACAATATTACACAGGGAACTGTAGGAGTTCCATCATGCTTTTCTTAATACAATCAATGGCTACCCTTGGCTGCCTACTTCATCCAAGTTGTGTGTTTTTAAAATGTGGCTATGGTAGGATTTATTGCAGGCTATGTTTACATCCAGATTTGTGTGTCAGATGGTGTCAATTAGGCAAAATATGTGAAAGTTAAGGCTTCAAAGTTGGAACCAATGTATAATGGAGCAGATTTGCCAGTGGGAAGCCAGGTGTAAGATTAACTAGAAAAGGTCTCCACTGTGATTCTCTGCCAGGTACAAAAGGTGTCAGCCTCTTAGCAAGTCGATGATGAAAAGCTGTGATTTGTTAACATGAAAGTGGTTCAAACTCTTTGTATGTGACAAATTGTATATGGTATGTCAGTACATTAAAATTTACCATGAAGCTCTTACTCTTGCCAAGATAAAAGGAAAGTTTATAATTTCCTTGAAATGTTGTTGTATGTGCATACAGAAGTCTAGTTGATGTCACTGTCTGAACCAAAGACAGCCTGATTACTTGCAATGGCCATAGATACCCTGAAACAGTCATATTTAGGCAGGATTAGAAATGGTTTATGTAAATTCTGATGTACAAAGGCAGGAGAAGCTAAAAGTGGTTTGTGCTCACTTTCTGGGCCTGAAAGAAGGTCTTGATGAACTTTCAGTTGGCTATTTCCTGTGGGCAGTTTAGGTCTGATAAGTAAATTCTGCATATATTTAAATTATCTATGAAATGTTTGCTGTTTCCATGGCTTCATAGTTTCTTGAAGTTTTATTTATCTACACCAAATCCCAGTTGTCACAATTGAAAATGAACCTGTTTTTCATCTTTGCACTGCATAAGGTAATATCCCTCATTCTGTTTACAAATTCCCTTGAAGCCACTGTGTGTTAAATCAATAGAAATCGGTGTTCATTCAGCAATTTTATTTTGGCTATCGTGATTAAAGGGAAACATAAACTTACCAAGGTCACTTTTTTTTGTAGTTAGTTTAGAAAGCAGGAGAATGGAAAAAAATGAAATCAACCTTTTTTTCTGAGAATGATCTTTTCCACTGTTTAGAAACCACTTTATTGATTAGGACATTAAGCATATACTCCATCTTATCCATTGAAGCTCTGACTTTGATAGCCCAGACTAGCCCAATCTCATCAGATCTTGGAAACTAAGCAGCGTTGGCTTTGATTGGTATTTGGAAGCATCACCTCCAAGGAATATCAGGGGCCTGACGCAGAGACAGGCAATGACAAACCACCTCTGAAACATCTCTTGCCATTAAAAAAAAAGTCTAGCTCACCATCTAGTGATGCATAACGGTAAAAGAGCTAGCACTTCTGATTGCCAGACAATCTTAGGATCTTCTTCGTGGTCATCTGTGCAGTCACACACATGGGGGGTCTTGCCGCAGGCAACGAATCCATACCTCGGAGTCTCCAATAGCTCACCTAGAGCGCTTTTTTGGCTCACTTTCCACTCGCTCTGGGGAGCAGGCATTGACTGCTCATGCCTGGAGCGAGCGGGAGGCACCATTCCCACTCAGTTTCTTCCCTTTCGCCGCCCGGACAACACCTACCTTGCTGCGTTCCTTCTCCTCAGCTCGTTTCCTCTCCGTTCCATATCCTGGTATCGTATTTTCCTCCTTTTCTCTCTATTTTTGTCCACTCCCCTTTTTCGTCCTTATAAAATTAAAAAAAAAGACCGGTTTCTGCGCTTTTCTTTCCCTGTTTCTCTCTCTCCCCTCTCCCATCCGGAGCGTATGGAAGGGAAAATAACTTTTTAAAAGTGTAGGTGGTGGGGAGCAAAAATTCCCACGTAAGACGGTCACAGCCACTGTCTGTTCTGCCTCGGGGAAGCTCATCGCGTAGATACTTGCCCGCATTGCGCCAATTTCGGCAAGCAGGCGCAACAAAATCAAGCGGTGAGGCTTCAGAGTTTCCTCCTCGAAAGGTCCCTGCGGGCTATGTCCACCTGCGATTCGCCGCCTCCCCCACAGCGAGCGGGAGATTCGGCTTCGTCGGCTGCTCTTCAGTTGCAGAAGAAGCATAAGTCCGGCAAGAGACCATCGAAGCATGCCGATACCATCCACAAGGCTTCGAAGAAGTCTCGACATACCGATCCGTCGGATTCGGCGCCGAAAAAATCTTGCGATCTGTCGGATTCAGCCTCGAAAAAATCTCGCGACCCCGCAAGGGCTTCGGCCTCGGCTTCGACCTCGATGGATTCCCTTTCACCTCAATCGGCCCCGGCCCAACTGCTGCTTCCACCAGAGCTGTCGGCGCCCTCTGATGTCATCACTGAGATGCCTCAACTCACGCCTCACTCCCCTGCTACTGTTGAGGTGATTCCGATACAATCTCATTCGCCCTCGGTTCACAGTGTGGTGCCTTCAGACTTCCTCAAACCCGATCCCTGTGCTTCGGATCCGACCCAAATCTATCTTCGACTTTCTCTTCGGGCTGGATCTTTCCGGGACATTGGTGTTTCTCCGCTGTTCAGAGAATCTACAACACAGGTCTCCACTCATCAGGTCCGATCCCGTTCTCCACGCAGATGTCATGATTCCCGCTCACGCTCTCCCACCTATTACGAACACCATGACTACTACGTCAGAGGCCGATATGACTACTCATCTTTCTCCAGGTCACCATCTCCCAGGCACCGACCCTACCATCGCTACTCGCACTCCCCCTCGGATGAGGGTGTCCGCTGCTCCCGATACCGCAAATCTGAATCCGCTTCCATTGGTCGTGATGTATTAACACCTCGCATCCGACAAGTAGATTTGCCTCGGTTCCGTGACTCCTCTCGAACTCGAGATCCAGAGTACTTCTCCTCTCAACACTGAGAATTCTTCCGAGTCCACGAGCACCTTTGGTACCAGGAGTCAGAGATGCCTCGTACTGCCACCGCCACCATCTCCGTTGCTCCACCTACGGTGACCACTCCGCCTAGACCTTCTACTACCCAACAAGTCAAATCCTCTGATGCACAAGCGTCCACTTCCGGACCGGCCAAGCCTCCGACTTCCCCATCCACTGAGGAATCCCACTCCGACAGGGACACCTCAGCCTCCTCTGACTCCAAGGACCCCCCTGCCTCTCCTGCTTCGGATTCCACTCAGCAAGTCCATCTTTCTCCCTCCGATGGTCCGAAGGCTTACCTAAACCTGATTACCACCATGGCTGAAGCCTTAAAGATTGCACTTCCCTCCGATTCACCCAAGGTGTTGGATATTGTACACGACCTTGTCCAAGCAGATTTCCCGGCGGGTTCCCTTCTCCCTATGTTGCCGGTGCACCTGGTGGGCCTGCGTGAGGCCTGGGACAAGCCTGCTTCAATCCCACCCACTTTGAAGCTCTTCGACTCCCTCTACAGGGTACACGCCCCTGACTCCAAGTTTCTAGCCTCTCATCCGGCTCCTAACTCCATCATAGTGCACTCAGCAACCAAGGCTAAGCCTTCCAGACACCCAACTCCTCCTGATCATGAGGGCCATAAATTAGACACCTTAGCACGGAAGATCTTCAACCTTGCTTCTACCAACTCAAAGCTGAATAATTATTTGGCCTATTTTGCTGCACAGAGACCACAAAGAAGATAAACAGGTTGCTTACCTGTAACTGATGATCTTCGAGTGGTCATCTGTGCAGTCACACACTCCCACCCAGCCTTCCCTTCTGCTAGCTTTTTCTGCTTTGGATTTTACCTCCGTAGACTGTCAGTAGCGGCTGGAAGAAACTGAGTGGGAATGGCGCCTCCCGCTCGCTCCAGGCATGCGCAGTCGATGCCTGCTCCCCAGAGTGAGTGGAAAGCGCGCCAAAAAAGCGCTCTAGGTGAGCTATTGGAGACTCTGAGATATGGATTCGTTGCCTGCGGCAAGACCCCCAATGTGTGTGATTGCACAGATGACCACTCGAAGATCATCAGTTACAGATAAGCAACCTGTTTATCTCCTGGCTCTTCTACATGGAATTTATTTATTATTATTTCTTACATTAGGTTAATATCCCACCCATTCTACAAAGACTCAAGGTGGCTAACAACATAAAATAAGCAGAGGCAACATTAGTAAACAGTATTAAAACCATAACAAAACAATCAAAATCACAATGGTGCTACAATAAAACAATCAAATAAAATCACAGTGTTGCCATATGATAGTTATTATTTGAAATTTAAATTGGTCCATTGATATTGCTGACTATAAAAAGACCAAAGGTATATCTGTCCTGCCAGGAAAACGGAGTTTAACTATCAAGGTAGTATTTTTCTTTCTCATCCCTTTCTTGATTGACAGAATAGCATCAGCAAAGTCTGTTCAGACAATTGAAGAATGGGATGGAATCTTCCATTGGTTGGAAGTTTGTATTGAAGTTAGAACTGGAAAAAATGCAGGATGGTGATGAATAATGTGTTGGTTCAGGAAAGTGTGAACAATGAATAGTTACAAGCACACGTTAATATCTAAATCATCCAGGGAAATTATTTCCTCAGATTCATGTAATAGCTTGTGCATCAAAACTGCAACTATCATCATCTTGATGAATTAGAAGAACCTCATTATGATTGCTCTGATTTGATGAGCTAATATTTGTCTTAAAAATATGTATAACACTTATACATACTATGTTTTCCAGTCTCTGCTTTGATAATTCTCTGAATTTGATCAGCACTATTTTCAATTTGCTAGTGGAGAACTGAGATTAAAAATTAGTAATTTGTTAAACTGGAATTTGAACTCAAGGTCTTTTCAACTCTTAGATGCTTTTTTAGAGCAAACATATCCACCTTTTGACTTATGCCATTTTGTTTTTTTATGTTTAACCAGTTATTTAGTGGTAACCTTGACTAGTGCTTTCAGTGGTAATACAGGTTAGCTTAGAAGAGGGTTTTATAAATATGCATGACTGGTTCCTTTAATGACATATTTTCTTCTTTTTTGCTTATCAGAAGATGTGGCTCCAGGTCTCATGTCATGATAGCTCCAGGACATTATATATACCTCAGGCATTCTGGAAAAGCATATCCACGTGTTGTGTCTATGGCCTGATTCAGATCTGAAGTGTCTGGAGGAAAAGGACATATTTCTGAGCAGACCACATGCTTTATGTTTAGAAGAGCCAAGCTTCAGTTTTTGTTTTCGTTAGTAGGAACTCAGTTAACAGGTCTAAGAATGATCCATGCCTGAAATCCTCGAGAACAGCCATAATTGACAATGCTAGGATAAGTGTGCCAAAGCAGTTTCCGGTAGTAAAATAGCTTAAAATTTATCAAACAATTGCAAAGGCTTTAGACACATGGAAAAAGAAGTAATATAACTTTCACTTGCTGTGGATTTAAAGGTCATCTTTTACTGATGGAAGAAGCCAGAAGGGATGATTTTTACTAATGGCCCCCACTTTGGCTTCCATGTTTTTGAAGGCCAGCTCTTCAACAGGACCAATATTTGGGTGAATTTAGTGAACAGCAGCTGAGGCAAGGCAGGAAGCTTTATTTTGTCAGCAGAGTTCTCCTGATGCTACTTTAGATCCAACTCCCACTGTTTCCCCACACAATAAATACAATCTAACTAATATTCTGATGGTGTGAGTTAGGGGTGTGCAAAAAAAAAAAAATTGGAAAAAATCGGATTCGGAAATATACGGGACCAAAAAATTCGGAATACCATATATTTCCGAATACCAGTACTCGGAATAGCCGCATATATGGTATATGTGCGGCTATCTCCGAATATACGGCCCCATTATACCCTATGGCCATTGAAATCAATGGCAAAATAGGGTATATTGGCAGCTGCCTGAAGAGGAGGGGGTTTGAGGGAGAGCCCCCAAATTTGCAGGGGACCTGCAGGAGACTCTCCCCTACAACCCCCCAGGTCCCAAAATGATTGGGCCAGGGAGTCCTATTCCAGGGGCACCCAAAGAGGGTACCCCTATCCCACCATTATACCCTAAGGGCCATTGAAATCAATGGCAACATAGGGCATAATTAGAGGCTACTGGAGGGCAGGGGGTTTGAGGGAGAGCCCCCAAAACTGCAGGGGACTCTCCCCTACAAAACCCCAAAAGTCCCAAAAAGATTGGGCCAGGGAGTCCATGTCTTTGGGCTTCCAAAAGGCCCATTGCCACCAATGCTGGGGAAAGCCCAATTAGCCACTTCCTCCACTATAATTACTGTAGGGAAAGTGGTTCTGGCCAGAGGGGGGTTTGAGGGAGAGGCCCCAAAACTGCAGGGCAGTTTCAGGGGACTGCCCCACATGCAATCCCCCTGGCCCAAAAAGACTGCACCCATCTGTGGGCATCCCAAAAGAAACACTGTTCCCAATGGTGAGAAAAAAAACAATTAGAGCCACTTCCCCCACTGTAATTGTCATGGGAAAAGTGGCTCTGGGGAGCAGGGGGTTTTGAGGAGAGCTCCCCAAACTGCTGTGCAGCTTCAGGGTGCTGTCACACACAAAACCCACAAGGCCAAAAAAAAAAAATTAGACAAGGGGGTCCAGTTTCTGGGGCACCCAAAGCCAAACCTAACTTCACACCAGAGAATCTCTATAGGATCCAAATGCACTACATCCATCTATCTGTTCTATGAACCGTGCTGGCCTGGAACCAATATAAACCCAGTTGCCAATGTCACTGCCACACAAAACACAATCTGCTCAAGGTCTGCTCTGCAGACCTGGCTGCAGCAAACCCAGATGCCAGCTTTCCAGCCCTGTTCCAAACAACATGGGGAGAACTGGCCAAGCACAACAAGCATGCTGGTTCTGGGTCTCTCACCCAGGTTCCAGCTTCCTTGCCAAGGAACACACAATCTACAGATGCCAGCTCTTCAGCCCTGCCCCAAACAATGCAGGGAGAGCTGGCCAAGCACAACAACCATGCTGGTTCTGGGTCTCTCACCCAGCTGCCAGCTTCCCTGCCACAGAACATGTAATTTACAGATGCCAGCTCTCCAGCCCTGCCCCAAACAACACAACTCTCAAACAAGAGGTGGACCACACCTAGCTCCACATCATTCTGTATCTGGCACAAAGCAAGAAGCATTTAGACTTACCTTGAGTGATGAATGGTTGGTTGGTTCAGGCTCTTATGCATTACTCTTTTGCACCACGAGTAGGAGAGTTGCACCCCAAATGAGGAAGATCACTGGGAGGGCCTCAGATTGTGTGAGAGGAAGGGAACTATTCCTTCTCTCAACTCAGCAGCAACACACCATTAGAGGGACCTCAGCATTGGTATGGCTGCTGGCTGCCTGTCATCATCACTGGCACCTCCCTCTCTCTTCCTCCTGCCCCTGAAAAAACCTGGGTTATCCTGGCTGAGCCTGTGGTTGCTGTCGGTTACAGTTGGGGGCTGCAATCGCCCTTTCAGTATCATTAGGCATGTGTGGATAGGGACTGGGGCAATTTGGATTGCTTCGCAGATTTTAAACCAGCATTCACTTTTGGTTTGGGGATGATGATGGGTAGGAAGGGGGATACACTGCCAATCAATTTGTGAGTTTTTGGGCTGTCTTTGGACTCTCGTCTATGTTCAGTGGGAGAGCGTTTTACAACCACCTTCCAAGCACGGGCCATGAAAGGATGCAGACACAAGTAGGTGCTCACTTCATTCACTCTCAAAGTCTATGTTTGGGGAGCCAAGCAGAGGCAAGTTGACCTTCAGGAAGACCAACCGCTCAACTGTCCAGGGTTGCAGGCGATTGTGATGTGGGCAGACAATGTCGCCCATATGCGAAAAGACGCGCTCGCTCTGCACGCTAGTCGATGGGCGTCAGAGGAACGCCTTGGCCACGGAGGAAAGGGACAGCCAGACCCCCTCCTTCGTGACCCAGTAGTCCAAAGGAGACATTTCCTGCAACTCATTGGGCTCCGAAAGATAGTCCTTCACCATCGCAGCACCCATCGCCGCTCTCAGGGGCCTACCACTCCCAGAGGGGCCAATGAGTGCCATCTTGGGACTCTTCGTGGTGTGAGTTTGCTGGGAAACACTGCCTAGCCGGGGAGGTTGGGGATGAACATCAGTGGAAGTGGCAGATGAGCTGCTTCCACCCCCCTCCTCCTCAGGTACCGGCACTGGGCCCACCCTGACTCTGCAGCGCTCAACCTTCTGAGAGAGCTCGTCGCACCAGCAATCGAGCTCATTGGCCCACTCGGCAATTGTGCCCTTAAGGCATGGGTCTAACATGGTCGCCATCATGTAGATCTTATCCTGGGTGAAAGTCTGAAAGCGGGCCTCAAGACCTTCCTGCAGCCTAACAACCAGGGTGCACACCGCTGGAAGAACGTCTGCACGGCCATGAGCTAGGATTGGAAACGAGGCCAGGTCCTCACGGGCCATGTGGACCATGGGGATGACCAGTGCGATGCTCGCCGTGTCATATGAGAGCATTTCTGTGTGGGTCTTGAAGGACCCAAGAACCTCCACAGTTTGAGAAATGACCACTCCATCCTCTTGGGTGAGATGGTTATCCTGAAAGACCCTCGTCTCAGAGACAAAAGGCATTTGGGGCTGCTCTCTGCTCCACCATGGCACAGGTGGAGTTCCAGCGTGTGCTGATGTCACCGATCAGGCGGTGCCCTGGTACGCCTGTCAGTGTCTGTTTCTCACGCAGCAGATATGAGTCCATATTCCTGCATGAGAAGTGACCCGTGATGTGAACGTAAGAACATAAGAGAAGCCATGTTGGATCAGGCCAACGGCCCATCAAGTCCAACAGTCTGTGTCACACAGTGGCAAAAAATTTTATATACACACATACACTGTGGCTAATAGCCACTGATGGACCTCTGCTCCATATTTTTATCTAAACCCTTCTTGAAGGTGGCTATACTTGTGGCTGCCACCAGCTCCTGTGGCAGTGAATTCCACATGTTAATCACCCTTTGGGTGAAGAAGTACTTCCTTTTATCCGTTTTAACCTGTCTGCTCAGCAATTTCATCGAATGCCCACGAGTTCTTGTATTGTGAGAAAGGGAGAAAAGTACTTCTTTCTCTACTTTCTCCATCCCATGCATTATCTTGTAAACCTCTATCATGTCACCCCACAGTCGATGTTTCTCCAAGCTAAAGAGTCCCAAGCGTTTCAACCTTTCTTCATAGGGAAAGTGCTCCAGCTGACATTTCTGGAGCAGAAGTCGGTACTCATGGGTCGCGGCTAGATACTGACAATCCTGGCTTTTCGTCTGGCCCAATGCGTGCTTAACTATGAGGTGGAGAAGGTGGGCCATGCAAGGAAGGTATTTTAGGCCCTGATGCTGGACAGCCACCTTGATGTTGGAGCCACCGTCAGTCACCACGAAGCCCGTGGCGACATCCCAGCTGCCTACCCAGCCCTCTAACTTCCATGAGAGGATGGCTAATGAGAGTGTCCACCTTGTGCAGCTCGTCAACTGCTTCAGCGAGCAGCAAGGCCCAGCGATAGCTGGCCTGGCGGCCCTGACCCTACCTGCCGCTACTGCCACCTCCACCCTGTAGCTCACTGGGTTGCCACCAATGCGCAATCAGGAAGAGATACCCCTCAAACACATGTTGGGAGCTCCAGATATCTGAGGTGAAATGAACAGTCCCCTCAGCAGCATGGGACAAATGCGCCTTCACCACAGATCTGGTCACCCTGAAAACAGATGGCACAATGGTCCTGCTAATTGTGGTTCTAGCAGGAATTTTGTACCAGAGCGCCAGGTACTCGAGCAACCTTAGCACCCCAGCATCCTCGACCACTGAAAATGGAAGCCCATGGGCGATCATCTTCCTGCTGTACCTGATTTCCCCTCTTGGCACACAGGTGCCACCCCCACCAAACATCTCAGGCAGAGATGGCTGGTGTCCCTGCACTGCCATGGAACTCTCCTGGAGAGCTCTGGAGGTAGTCGCAGTGGGACAACACCACCTCCTGGTTGGGTGGTGTTGGCTGCTTGGGCACCCCAGCACCAGCCTGCTTCTCCCCCTTAAGAAGCACCGCCTGATGGTGCTTCCGCATCCCCCCCGGAGTTAAGTGGGCAAGGTCCCGCCAATGACTGATCCGGGCCCTGCACAGTTGGCACTGCGCATAGCGTGGATCCGCCATAAGTCAGAAATGCTTCCAGACTTCAGAGGTGTATGGATGCCCAAGCTGACCGGCAGCTTGGGTGTCCGGAACCACCTCCTGTGAGGTGCTCAGGGCAGACACATCGTGTCTCGGGGTGGCAGAAGGGGCTGGCCATCGGGGGGAAGTGGGCAGAGATGGAGGCACCTCGTGTGTCTCCATTTCTTCCCCCTCCACCCCATGTGGCCTCCCCTCCTGGCCATCCCCCGAAGGACTGCTAATGCCCGAAAGAACCGAAGAAGGGGGCTGGTCCTCCTCAACCAGCTTCTCCTCCAGCTCCTGCATGACACTCTGCACCCCCAAAGCTCATCTGCAAGGAGGGCTGCTCTTGCTGCCCCTCCTCCGGCTGCTGAGGCCGAGCGATGTCTGCTGGAGGAGAGACTGCCTGAACAGCAGACCCCTGCTCAGTGCCAGCACCTAATGGCACTTCTGCTGGGGGCGCCCCAGCAGCAGCCTCGATGAAGGGCCCAAGGTGGGACTTCTTCATCACACTCCGGCCAGAGGTTGGAGTGCTGGAAGGCGGCTGTGGAGTGGCCGTACGCGCAGGTGGGGGGGAAACTGGGTCCTCCCCCTCCCCTCCACCCCTTTAGTCTTGTCCTTGTCCTTAGGGCCCCTCTTCTGCTGCTTTCACTCATGTCACTCTTGGCCAGTCTCACACAACCTGAACTGAGAGTGGGGATTTTTACAAACCTAACTCACCACACTGTACCTTTAACTAAAAAGTGTCCTGACTTCTTTTTAAAAACCCTCCCACCAAAACTTGTTTGTTTTTTTGGTCCTTAACCTGTCCTTCTTTGGGTTGGGGTAGTAGTAGTCTGGTAAAGTTTAGGAGACTAGGTGATCCTGCTTCTACCCGGCTACAGTTTTTAAAAAGGCTACCTTGAGATGAAGGCAATCCTTGTTATATCCTCCTAGTTAAACTTCTCCTAACTAGATCCTGGGACAAACCGGATTTCCTTGCAAACTAGAAATCAGGTGTCCCCTATAACTTGAGAGAAGCTGTGGTTTACCCTATGGAAATCTAAGGATGCACCAGCTTTCAGTGGCTGAAAGCAAGATGCACTGCAACCCTAGTCTCTTTAAAAGGGAGCCTGATGTGGCCTAGTAGTCATGCTGCCTTTTATGATAAACCTAAAATCATTTTAAATCAATCCTATGTGGCCTAGTTGAATTTTGAAAGAAGATAAAGCCTTAAACTGGATTATTTTTTTTTAATTTCAAAAAACACAATCCCTAAAAACACCCTTATTAGTGGGGCAGCCTATTTAGTGGCCCTAGCCAAACCGAAAGCACCCTCAGACTCCAAAAATAACTCTATAAAAACATGAAAGCAACCCACCCCACACAGCCCACACACCAACCCCCACACAACCAGAGGTAATTAAAAAAAAAACATAACGTGACAGAAAGAAACTTAACTTTTAACCACCCCCCCCCCCCAAAAAAAAACAACCCTAGAACCAGGAAAAGGGACAACAGGACAGGATGCAAAACCAGCAACAACAGAGAATAGATCCAAACAGATCACTGAGAAAAGGCCAACAAACTCAACTGTTTAAAAAGTGACGTTTTCAACAATAAAAAACTTCAAGCCAAATCAGTCATCAACACCACCACCCCCCCCCCAAAAAAAAAAACCAGAACCAGGAAAAGGGACAACAGGACAGGATGCAAAACCAGCAACAACAGAGAATAGATCCAAACATATCACTGAGAAAAGGCCAACAAACTCAACTGTTAAAAAGTGACCTTTTTAACAATGGAAATTAGGCCAAACAGCCCCCCCCCCCCAAAAAAAAGAACCAGAAGAGAAAAGAAACAACAGCAGCACAACACAGCAGCAACAAATCAAACACAGAATCCTTTTAAAACAGTAAAAAACTTGACTTTTAACAATACAGGAACTTTACCAACCCCTCCCCGCAAAAAAACCTTCACCCTAACCCCAAGAAATCCAAGCCACCCAAATCAGGAAAAGTAAAAGGATACTGCACTTTTAAAAGTCCTCTCACTCAAGTAAGATATGGGCAAATTGGCAATCCCCCCACCCCAGGCCCCCACCCCCAGCAGAACACCCTAACCCCAAATAAGCTACCCAGTACTCACCCACCCAATCTGGATAAGTAAAGGGACTCTGAGTCTAAAAAATTCCTTTTACTAACTAAAATAAAAACAAGAAGCCCAAGACTGTCTTACCTTAGATGTCTTCTCTTCTCCAGGCAAATCAGACAAGGCTGAGAGAGAGCAGCAGCAGCTGAGGCCAAGGGCCAGCGCAGCACAGTCTCTCTCACACACCAACAAAGCAGCAATGGAATGGAGTCCAGCCAGGCAGATTCCTTAAAAAGGTTCTCTGGCCCTACACAGAGCAGTTTCAAAAAATACCACTGCGCTGTGATTGGCCAGAGAACACTGTTTACTTGGATACCCAAGTAAAGAAAAGAACAACAATGTTGCTGATGGATGGCGGATTAGTCCAGTCATCAGCTACACATTTTGCAAATTCATGCTTTGGATTGGCTGTTGGGGCTCCTCTCCCCCTCCCTCTCCCTCCCTGATCCCAGGGAGGCTATGGGAGAGGCAGGAAAAGGCTTCCAAAGGTGGGAGATGCAAGCAGCTCCCCTAAAGCTGCAGAAACTCATTTCCCGCCTTTTCCATGGAGTTCCAAATACTTCCAAATATTGATTCGGAAGTATACAGGGAGCCGTATAATGGCTTCAAAATGGATTCGGAAGTATACAGCGCTGTATACTTCCGAATCAGGGGTGATTCAGAGGTTTCTTTGATTCGGCTGAACCAAATGCACACCCCTAGTGTGAGTAATCCCACCATCTTTGGCTGTGGTGGGGGTTACATCTGCAATTACATGCGGGGGTAGAGTCAGGTGAGGAAAAACAGGTAGAAAGCCCCAAGGAATACTGTGTTGGGGAGTGAGAAGGAAGAAGAACCATACCTCAGCAGCACACCACCTGGTCTCAGGTAGGGCTTAGCCCCTGGGGTGATTGAGAGAAAACAGTCAATGGTTGGATACCAGCACTGGACCTAGTGGCACAATTAAGGGCCTATGTAGCTTTGTACAGAAAATACAGGATTTGACCTGATGTCAGTTGGCTCTGCCTCGGCCATGTGATGAAGGCCAAGAGGTATGGCATCTTCCTGCACCCTAGACATGTCACAGATGGGCAGCCAGTAACCCCAAAGGGGAGTGTGTCTATGCAAAGGAAAAGAGAAATGTGTTGTTAGAACACATCCAAAGCAAGTTCTAGTGTAATGAGAATTTCTGTCATGGCCAAACCAAACATGCTATCTCTTATCCTCTTTAACATCATACTAGAACTTCAGTTTATTCTTACAACAGTCTGTATTCTCTTGTGTCATTCTTCACACGACTTGCAGTCTTTATCCCATATATCAGCTTACTCTTTAACTGTAAAATATACTAGATTCTTAAACATTTCTTCACATGAAGTTATTCCATCATCCTGATCATCTTAGTGGTCCATCTACAGTTCCTCATCCATATATCAGAACAGGTGGGTCATAGGGGAATGGTCAAGGTTTCTTGGCACATCCTACCTCTAATCAATACCTGGCTATGCAAACTAAATGCATTCATATTCATCACAACAGTGCTGGGAGAACACCTTTCCATTTTCCTTTTCGACTAGTGAGTGCCCACATTAGAAAGCAGCCTCCTACAATGGGCCTAATATATGTGCTGGCTGCTTGCCAGGGGACAAATGTTTCTTGGCAGCTCTGAAAAAGAGATCCACAAAAGAAAGTCTGTTACCACAAGACACATAACAGTAGCTTTGGGAAATATAAATCCTGCTGTATGGAAACCCAATTAAATACAATTACTGATCCTGTCTGGCTTGGCTTTTTTTTCTTTTCATTAATTGTATTAGCACCATTTCTAAGAGAAAAACAAAAAAAAAGAATTTTTGCCAGGATGAACTAATCCTCTTCTGCCGCTGATCATGCTTTAAATGTTCTAGAACTGTGAATGTTAAAGTGGTATTGGAAAAATAAAATGACAGGGCATTATAATAGCAGCAGAGTGGATGAAGAAGTGTGTTAAATTTCTTTTCAACCACAACACAGGTACAATAGGGAGGGTCCATAGATTAATTACCATTGACTGAACAAAGCTATACTTGGGTTCAGTAGACCTGGAAAAGATTATTGCCTAAGGTCTCCTGCTGTAGACCATAATTAGTCGACTTTGCACCAAGTAAACTCTTATAGCCTAATTCTAAAATTCCAAACCTCTTTTTTATTTAAAACATCTATTAGCTGCCATTCTCCATTGCAGCTCATGCCAGTTTATGAAATTAATAAACATTAAAAACCACAATAAAAGTAACAATTATAAAACCCATAAAAGTCTCAGTTTAAAAACTCCAATTAAGACTTCCAGTAATAAAAGCTAAATAAAAATACAGTCCTAAATAAAACTCTAAAAGTGATAATTGGGGGAGGGGGGCAGCAATCCATAATTGTAGGGCTGCCACAGAAAAAGCCAACTCTTGTGTGCCAAATGAGTATCTTTAATTGGTAGGACAATCAGAAGGGCATTGTCCCATGATCTTAATTCCTGGGCAAGAATATATGGGAGAATGTAGTCCTTCAGATACCCCCTTCCCAAGCCATGTAGGGCTTTAAAAGACAAAACAAACACCTTGAATGGGGCTTAGGAGTAGATTGGTAGCCAGTGCAATTGTTGAAGCACTGAGGACATACACTCCCAATAGCTGGCCTTGACCAGCAGTCTAGCTGCAGCATTCTGCACTAGCTACAGCTTTCAAATACTCTTCCAGGGAAGTCCCAAGTAGAGCACTCTGCAATAGTCCAGTCTAGATGTAGCTAAGACATGGATCACTGTAGCTAGATCTGACCCAGGAATGGACACTGTTGTGGCACACCAGCCATAGCTGGGCAAACACCCTCTGAGCTACAGCAGCCACCTGGTTTTCTAAGGTGAGGCTTTGTCAAGAAACAATTCCAAGCTGCAAACCTGGTTTTTCAAACCCCATCAGAGACCAGGGATATACCTGGTCTGTCTTTTCACTAACCCAGAGAAGCTCTGTCTTGCCGGGATTAAGTTTCAGTTTGTTCATCCTCATCCAGCCCACTACTAACTCAATGCAGTGGATCAGAACTTCAACAGCATTCTTGGAACTAGGTGGGAAAGAAAAATAGAGCTGGGTATCACCCACATTTATTGACATTGCAGGGAAGTCTGGCTCAGAGAAGCTATGCTGACGCCCCACCTGAATTGGGCCTGGCAACCCTACCCAACCAGCTTAACCAGCTTCCCCGAATCAATTGAGGACTTGCTTAAAGTGAAATGCTTCAAATGACAGGGCACTGCATGATGAGCTTTGGAAGGATGTATGTTTTCCCTCCATTAGCCCACAGGCACCATCCTTCTACAAATGAAGTATACCCAAACCTACCCCTGCTCTCCATGGGAACATATAGATTTAATCCATGGCAGCATCATTTTAAGACATTGAGGGATTTCAGAACTCTTTCAAACTTAACATTCAGGATGAACTTTACAGCACTGTAACTGAAGCACTGAAGCCTTGGAAGACTGCTCAGGATGGTGCTGTTAATTATGTCACAAAATCCAGAAACAGTAAAATGCCCAGCACCATCTAGCAAACTTCTTGGAAGAACAAAGATTTTAAATGGGCCATGAGCATATTAACCCAATGCTTTTCTCTGCATCAGGTACAAAGCTTTTCTTCTTTGACAATCACAAACTCTTCATTTGTAATGAAATGTATTCTCACAAGTACATAGCAGGAGCAAAAAACTTTGCTCAGACCACAAGTACATCTAGCAAGTGCTTTCATCAATACGAACCAGTACTGCTTCAGTGACTTCACCACAATGGTGAATCCAACTGTTTTCATGAAATAAATATGATTTATTGTTAAGTCTCAGAAATATGCAGAAGTTGAGAAAGCAACTAGTCTTTCTGGAAGTGTTAATATACACCAAATATATACAGAACAAAGAAACTGGGAGGCGATACCATTTTCCCAAAGCGGTTTAATACTGCAATGCATGTACAGAACCAGAGGAATCATGAGGTACAGACAAGGTAATGTAAAAAGAGAAAGCAGATACTTAAAGTGGTGAAACTGATGCTGAGAGGAAATGATCAGGAGGCAGCATGTCTGCTTTGATCTGCTCTCCTTCAACTGGATAGATATACAATACCTTCAGGCCCAAGGGCATGAACTTTATGCAGTCTATTCTAACTGTTTTACTTTCTGGAGTTACCTGAGTGTTTGTCAGTTGGTTATGAGTTTTCAGCAGTGACAGATAGTAAAGGTACACCAAGGCAATTTATTCAATTACATGGTTGTATGCTGTTTGTATACTCATTTAGCAAATCAATATAGGCCTACCAGCTCTTTCATATTGCTCTTTTCCAGGCAACGGAACAGGTAACAAGAAATAGTCCTTTCATATTAAAGGGAATTCTGATTGTTGTCATGATTTTGCTTCCATGTGGACTTCCAATAAATATCTAAGTATACTAAAAAAATTCAATTGAATAGAATGGGGTTCTATTGGTACTCTGTTGGGTTGTTGTGTAATGGAGTAGGCTGAAGTCAAAAGGGCAGCCATATTAATGTGGAGCAGCACAGAGATAAAAAGTGCTATAGGATTTTAGAAAATGGATAATCTAGACATACAAGTTTACCACAATCCAGACATACATGCTTACCAATACGTGTAACATCATATTTAATGAAACATGAAATACCCATCACAAATCCAACGCCCCCCTCCCCAATAATGTGGAGAAGAGTGACCAGGTAAATGTCGTTTATCTAGACTTCCAGAAAGATTTGGATAAAATCCGTCGTGAAAAGCTCCTAAGTAAACAAGGACAAGTCTTCTGGTGAGTTTAAAACTGGTTAATTAACAGGAAACAGAGAGTGAGTATAAATGGGCAGTTTTCACAGTGGAAGGTGGTAAGCAGTGCTACATCTCGGTGCTACATCTGGTGCTTTTTAAGTTGTTCATTAATGATTTGGAGTTGGGAGTAAGCAGTAAAGTGGCTAAATTTGTGGATGACATTAAGTTGTTCAGGGCAGTGAGAACTAGGGAAGATTGTGAGGTGTTCCGGAGGGATTAAGGTTGGGCAAGTGTGTGTCAATGTGACAAATGAGGTTAAATGTGGGCAAGTTCAAAGTAATGACAAAAACCCTAATTATAAATATACTTGATGGGCTCCAAACTGGTGTTAACTGACCACAAGAGAGATCTTGGTAGATAACTCACTGAAGATGATGAGTTAGGGTGTGACTGCAATAAAAAGAAGGCAAATGCTATTCTGGGGATTATTAGAAGGGGATTGAAAACAAATCAGCCAGTATCATAATGCCCTTATATAAATTGATGATGCAGCCTCATTTGGAATACTGTATATAGTTCTGGTCACTGCACCTCAAAAAAGTTATTATAGCATTGTAAAAGGTGCAGAAAAGGACAACTAAAGTTATTAAGAGGGTGGAACAACTTCATTATGAAGAAAGGTTAAAGAGGCTAGGGCTCTTTAGCTTGGAAAAACAATGACTGAGGGTGACATAACAGAGGTTTGCAAAATTATGCATGGGATAGAAAAGACAGAGAAAGAAGTATTTTTCTCCCTTTTTCACAACGCAAGAACTTGTTTGTGCTCAATGAAATTGATGAGCATTAGGTTTAGAACATATACAAAGAAGTAATTCTTTCACCCAAAGAGTAATTAACAAATGGAAGTGGTGGTGACTACAAGTATATTCAGCTTCAAGAGGGGGTTGGATAAACATACAGAACAGAGGTCCATCAGTGGCTATTAGCCGCAATGTATAGATAGAACACTATGTTTGGGGCAGTAATGCTCTGTATTTTTGGTGCTTGGGGAGCAATAGTGGAAGAGCATTTGGAGTTCTGGCCCCACTGGTGGACCTCCTGATAGTACCTTGGTTTTGGCCACTGTGTGACAGTGTTGGACAAAATGAGGAATTGGACTGACCTAACATAGCTTCTTTTATTTTCTTAATACTCTGTTCATAATTAGCCTCAAGTAAAATGGTTTTCTAGTTCAATATCTTTTAAAAAATAATACAAGTGTCCATTACAGTATTAGCATCAGTTTATAAAAAAGTTAAGTAAAAGATAAACGTAGGTAAAGGTAGGTAAAGGTAGTCCCCTGTGCAAGCACTGGGTCATTACCAACCCATGGGGTGATGTCACATCAGTATGTTTTCATGGCAGTGGTTTGCCATTGCCTTCCCCAAGGCAGTGGTTTGCCATTGCCTTCCCCAGTCATTACACAGAATTACAGCATTTTAGATCTACTGCTTTCAGTGGATTTAGAAGGGTATAAGAACTGCACTGTTAC
Source organism: Heteronotia binoei (assembly GCF_032191835.1). NCBI lineage: Eukaryota > Metazoa > Chordata > Lepidosauria > Squamata > Gekkonidae > Heteronotia > Heteronotia binoei. Next base: position 71,545,382 of record NC_083226.1, read on the forward strand.
TCTTGCAATAGGCTCAGCCAACATATATAACAAGGTTTTAGGCAAATTTGATGGTGATGTAGCTCTGTTAAGATCCACATTGGACTAAATTAATCACCTTTATCACTTATGAAAAACAAGCATCTTCCTGTGCTAATTTGATATATCTTACCTTTTTCCAGGAGAACAGAGGCTGTTGCATTGCTATCTAATCAACAGAAAGTGCTTAAGTATCAAAGGAAGTATCAAATGCTGAAGTATCAAAGGTAGTGTGTGCATGTGTGAGTCCGTTCTTCATACAAATACATATATTACCATTGCTCACTGCCACGTATCTAAACTATTTAATAGTGCAATACTTAACAAAGTTAGACCCATTTAAATCCACTGAACTCTACTTAGGTTTACAATGTAAATGACCTAATTTACACCCCAGGAAGTGAGAAATCAGTCATAATTACAGACTAGGAATAAGGCCCATTGTGAAGAAAAATGCAGTGGACTCTAGAAAGAGGCTCTAGGCAAATATCCCCCCCCCCCCCCGCTGTCTTCCTACCCATTCAAGTGAAGGCATTCACTCCTCTCCACCCTTGGTGTCTTTCCATCCACCTCTTCCTTTCAACTACCCCCACACCCTTAGCACTCCACTACTCCCCCGATTCGTGATCTTCAGTACCCTATACCATTGCTGTCTTCCCATCCACCCTCAACCCTTGGCATTCACTCACCACCACCCCTGCTGTCTTCCCCACTCCTTCCACAGCTGAAACAGATGCCAGATTCCTTGTGTTTGTCCCTGTGTCTGTGGTGGCTCAAAGCCCTGAAATGGGCCCAGAATGGAGAGAAGGAAAAATAATTATGTGGGGTGCCAGGGGGTGGAAGAAGATGATGATATTGGATTTAAATCTCAACTCTTCACTCTGAATCTCAGAGCAGTTTACAATCTCCTCTACCTTCCTTCCCCACAACAGACACCCTGTGAGGTGGATGGGGCTGAGAGACCTCTCACAGAAGCTACCCCTTCAAGGACAGCTCTGTGAGAGCAATGACTAACCCAAGGCCATTCCAGCAGCTGTAAGTAAGTAAGTAAAATTTTATTTGTATCCCGCCCTCCCCCGCCAAAGCAGGCTCAGGGCGGCTAACAACAACAGAAAACAACAGTACATTGATAAACCATTACATTAATAAACATTAAATTAACCTTAAAAACCAGTTAATACATTAATTAAAAGCCATTATTAATTAATTACATTAGATTGAATTACATTCAATTGAGTTAAATCTAACCATAATATTATCGTTGGCGCTATCTATCAGTTGGTATTGATGGCGGATATTTCTTTGTTGTGCACTTGTAATTCAGCTATTCATAAACGCCAGTTTAAAGAGCGTGGTCTTGCAGGCCCTGCGGAACTGATCAAGGTTCCGCAGGGCCCGCACCTCCTCTGGGAGCTGATTCCAAAGATATGGGGCTGCGGAAGAAAAGGCCCGTGTGCGGGTGTTCTGGAGTTTGATTTCTTTTGGCCCAGGGATAGTCAATCTGTTTTTTCCTACTGACCTCAGTGCTCTCTGGGGCTCGTACGGGGAGAGACGGTCCTTCAGGTAGGCCGGTCCTCGGCCATATAGGGCTTTAAAGGTGCAAGTGGAGGAGTAGGGAATAAAACCCAGTTCTCTCATATAAGAGTCTGCACACTTAACCACTACACCAAACTATGGGGTGAGGGCATGATGATGGTCACGCAGATACTGAAGCTCAGCATTCCTTTTGTTTGTGTACACTGTTGCCACCTTTTCCTGTCATGTTCAGCTTTGAGGCATTTAGCATCAGTGTGAACTTGTGGCATGATCTGTCTTTTTTGGCCTGGCATGGTTGTGATAACGTAAACCATAAAGTATGTGCCTCAAGGCATTTTCTCCCAGGGAGCTGATCTCTGCCACCTGAGGAATAGTTGCAACTCTGACTGATCTCCAGCCTTCACCTGGAGATTGGCAACAATGGTTTTCCAGGCAGAAATGGCTGATTTGGAGGATAAAGTCTATGGCATTGTACCAGTCTGAGGTCCCACCCCTCCTCAAACACCACCTTCTCCATGCTCCACCCCTCAAATCTCCAGTAATTTCCCAACCTGAAGTTGGCAACCTTATCTCCTTCTCAGCCAAACATCAGCCTACCTTTATTGGGCCCCCTGAGTTCAGCTTTCCATCTCGTCCCCCCTCCATGCAGGCTCTACCTAGGAAAAGTACAGTCTTCCTCCACAGAGGGGACCAAAGCAGTTTACATCATTCTTCTCTTCCCCTTTTAATCTGCAGAACAACACTGTGTGGTAGGTTAGGCTGAAAATCTGTAACTGGTCTGAAATCCCCAGGTCAGCTTCCACAGCAAGAACCTGGGTCTGGCAGACCCTGCTCTGAAACACTAACTGATGCATCACACTGGGGGGGAGACTAACCCCAATGAGTTCTCCCTCAAAGACCAAAATAGGCCTAGAAAAGGGCCTCCCCCCCTGTTACTGACAAAACCAAGTATGGTTGGGTAAGGTTTCACAGACAGAAGCAAACTTGGTTGCCTAGGAATAGCCACTGCCTAACAGCTTCCCCAGTGACCCAGAGAGGAGCAGACTCAACCAATAGGAGGTAAGTACTGTTGACTGGTGGTTGATGTGCCAATGGCTGATGAGGTATGCACCATAGCCAATGGGAGAGCTGAAATGAATATATGTGTGTGTGTATTGCCTGAGATCTCTCTTCCTGGACTATTCAACCTTGTTGAATACACCCTGGAATTTGATTGGTAGTATTGAATACATCTCCATAAATTAAATGCTGTCACAAACAGACCTGAGCTGTAAAATACGCATATCAGCAGCCAAAGATAACATAGGGATTGTATGGAGCAATGTGTTTTTGCAGATATGGCTACTAATATACATGTGTATGCTAAGGTGTATTTAGGATAAACTAACCAAACAGAGAATTACAGGTAGCAGGAATAATCATCCAAAGAAAAAATTCTTAACAGCAGATGGGCTCAACATGCATCCAATGGGACCTCCATGTCCTTTACTGAAGCTCTGAGAAACACATTTAATTTTCATTCTGAAGGTTAATATTGTCTATCAGGATCTAGTTTAGTTTTTAGCAATCATAGCTGCATGTCTCCCTTAGTTTCTCCTTGGAAGCCTTGCTGGTTATCATGACATTCTAAGCTGGGCATTGCAAGATGCCCTGCATAGTTTAAAATTAACGTGGGTTCACTAATGCCTTGGAATGATACTCTTAAACTTCCATTAGCCTTCAACAGCACACCAGTGAGAAGTATAAAGTTACAAGCTGTATGTCAGATTGTACTCACTGGGAACTTGGTGCACACTTTAGGGAAAGCGATTCTAATAAAAATTCCTTTGAACACCTCACTTAAGGCACTTTATACCTAGAGACTGCTATTGTCATGTTTAAAGAAAAAGGATGCAAATGTAACAATATTATCTAAAGAAGAAATTTCCAATAAAGACTGGAGGGTCAATGATCAATGAACTTGTAATTTGGTTGGATAAGTGATACAGGAAGAGTGTAAAAGCTGGATCTATTAAGGCAGCTGATGATGAATAACATAGTCATCAGGCGCATTTGGACTATAATTACAAATTGAAGTACTGTTTGAAAGAAAGCAGTCATCCTGCTGGGAAGGGTACTGGTTCTAGTGGTCCAGATTCTCCTTTAGTTAGCAGAGTGCACAAGGCTTTAACACAAGTTCTTGGACTGAACCTGAGCAGACTATGTGGTTGCAAACTTACAAAGTTACACAGACCCACTGTTTCAAGTTGAACATAAGAACATAAGAGAAGCCATGTTGGATCAGGCCAACGGCTCATCAAGTCCAACACTCTGTGTCACACAGTGGCAAAAATTTTTATATACACACATACACTGTGGCTAATAGCCACTGATGGACCTGTGCTCCATATTTTTATCTAAACCCCTCTTGAAGGTGGCTATACTTGTGGCCGCCACCACCTCCTGTGGCAGTGAATTCCACATGTTAATCACCCTTTGGGTGAAGAAGTACTTCCTTTTATCCGTTTTAACCTGTCTGCTCAGCAATTTCATCGAATGCCCACGAGTTCTTGTATTGTGAGAAAGGGAGAAAAGTACTTCTTTCTCTACTTTCTCCATCCCATGCATTATCTTGTAAACCTCTATCATGTCACCCCGCAGTCGACGTTTCTCCAAGCTAAAGAGTCCCAAGCGTTTCAACCTTTCTTCATAGGGAAAGTGCTCCAGCCCTTTAATCATTCTAGTTGCCCTTCTCTGGACTTTCTCCAATGCTATAATATCCTTTTTGAGGTGCGGCGACCAGAACTGCACACAGTACTCCAAATGAGACCGCACCATCGATTTATACAGTGGCATTATGATACTGGCTGATTTGTTTTCAATTCCCTTCCTAATAATTCCCAGCATGGCGTTGGCCTTTTTTATTGCAGACGCACACTGTCAAAATAATATCTGCTTTATTCTAGAAATACATGTCAGTGCAGGGTAAGAGATAGAGACAGATCCTATACTACCTACCTGGCAGATTGGGAGGATGCAGAGAGGAGCATCCTCCCCATTTTGTGTGGAGGGGGGGGAGGGAGGAGGGAAGGGAGGGCAGAGAGGGGGGAGGGATGGAAGTTGCCTTTCTCTAGGAGTAATAATAATAAAATTTTATTTATATCCCGCCCTCCCCGCCGAAGCGGGCTCAGGGCAGCTGAGTGTTCATCTGCACTTCAAAGGGAGACTGTGACAGTAGAGAGTAAACAGAAAAATGCTTAGTGTATGCCTACCTACTCTATGGTCACTTGCCTCTGGAGGTCTGAGGCATAGGGACATTCTAACACATTCTGCAAAGGATTTTAGAACTGGATGAAGCAGATACAGAGAAACAGGCCTACTTGCATTGGGGCTGGTGAAACTGCCATCTGGATTGACTAGAGGTAGGCCTGGTGTGTGGAAGTAGGTGGACACCTGGGGTGCCACCTCACCATGGGGGAGGCAGACACCCCCTCCCTGCTCATGCCAACCCTTTCATTTTTTCGGTGGGTAAGGGGCAGGCCGAGCCACATGTCCTTTCTGAATTCATGGCTTGGCCCACCCCTTGCCTGGCCCTCTCCTGCTTCAGAGGAAGCCACAGGAGGATCTCTCCCTCCCCCCTCTCCACAGCACTTCAGGTACACCTCCTACCCCCCGCTTCCAATAGCAGTGGTGATGCTGGTGTTTGCTGCCTCCCTCGCTTGAAGGTTGGAATGAGTGGGGGGGAGGATGGAAAACAAGAAAGAAAGAAGGATGTGGCCTCTTTCCAGCACCTTCTGAAGCATGAGAGAGGCAGGTTGAGCGTTTGTGCAAAGTGCACACGGTCCGATGATGTCACTTCTGGTGATGTCATTGGGTTGCACATGCAAAGCGCATGCAAGGTGAGTCTTAGAATGGGGCGGGAGCATGGGGTTCAGCCTGGGGTGCCAAAACTCCTAGCACCAGGCCTGACTGGAGGCATGATCAGCATAGCAGGACTATCCATGGACACTGAAGGAGAACTTGGAGGGCTCCCGAACATGTAGAATACTGCAACTTAACTAAAGGGGAGGGGATTGGCCTGATGAACTATGAATATAACCAGGGCTTTTTTGTAGCAGGAATTCCTTTGCATATTGGGCTGCACCCCCTGATGTAGCCAATCCTCTTGGAGCTTACAGTAGGCCCTGTACCAAGAGCCCTGTAAGCTCTTGGAGGATTGGCTACATCAGGGGTGAGTGGCCTGATATGCAAAAAAGTTCCTGCTACAAAAAAAGACCTGAATATAATCTGAACAAGAATGTTGTTGAGATCTGTGAGAGTCAATTAAAACACAGAAAAGGGTGAGGAGACATTAGACTGTACAAGATCCTGATGGCTTATACAATTCAGGAGATAAAGTTTAAAGTCTGGGCAATTTACAAATTGTTCCTTCATCCTATGAACCTTGCTGTTTCCCACCTAGTTAATATCTAATGGTTAAATAGATGGCTCACACCAATCAAGTACAACAACACCAGGCTTCCCACAGACAAGGTAGAGGTTTCTACATATACATATAGATATGCAGAAAAATAAGGCTTTCAGGCCATCTGATGCATGGTTCACCAAGAAACTCTCATCATCTTTAATCAGGTAAATGAACAGCCCAAGTAAATTAACAAAATGAACAGGAGAGAAAAAAACCCAAAACAGCACAATGCAAGTTGAGCTTTTGTAGAGCCACAGAATGATTAATTATTTTGATAATCGAAGGGGGTGGGAAATAAGAGAGGGGAGTTGACCTGCACAAACTCCTGAGGCAGAATCTTGGTGAGGGCAAAGTAGGCATAGGAGAAAATTCTAAATCATTTACTGTACCCATTCCCCTACTTCCTCATAGACCTAAGTTTGTCCTCTAATAGAAAATGCATGTAATCATCAAATCACAAGAATTGCAAAACAGGCATGTTCCCCTTTGTAGAAGTCAGGGCTGGCACGTGGGAGTCGGCAAACTAGGTGATTGTCTAGGGAGCCAGCTCCCACAGGAGTGCCTCCCTCCCTCCCGGCACTATTGGCTGCCCCTCTGCTCCTGTCTCCCCCACACACACACTCGGTGCGATCAGCTGTGCCTGGGCCCTTCTGTTCCCGTCTCCCCCCCACACCCAGCGCGATCGCAGCACACCACGCTTCCACCAGCTGCGATACAGTGTCCTTCTTACCCTTTTTCTTCTAAGAATGTGCTGGAGAAGGCTTGACTCCCCTTCCCTTCCGATTCTGGAAAGGAGGGGAGGAAAAGTGTCCTCCACTCCAGCATATTCTTAGAAGAAAAAGGATAAGAAGCACACCGCATTGCAGCTGGTGGGGGAGCAGTGTGCTGTAATTGCGCTGGGTGGGGGGGAGGTGGGAGCGGAAGGGCCCAGGCGCAGCCGATTGTGCTGGGTGTGGGGGGAGGAGGTAGTGGAGGGGCAGCAGATTCTGCTGGGATGCTGTGATCACATCCACTCCTCACTCCTCCACCTTGCCAAAACTCCCTGCCACTGCCACCCCCCCCCCTAATATTGGTGAGGTCGGGAGGCGGTGTGGCAGTGAACCTTCAGTGAGTTCGGGGGGCGGGGAGTGAGTGCATTCAGAGCCAGCAGCTCTGAGCTTGCCCACTGTCTCCCTGCCCTCACCAAGGCTTTGCAAGCCTCGCAAGGTGGGTGGGGGTCCCAGCCCTGTCCTGCTTTAAAGCGGGAGAGACCTGAGAATGGGGGGGAGGGATGGCCTGATGATGTCACTTCTGGTGATGTCCCCAGGCATGCACACGAAAAATTAAAAACAAAGGGGGCAGAGGACTGACTTTGGCCTGGGGCGCTGAAAAAGCCATTGCTGGGCCTGGTATGAGTAAATAAAAGAAGCATAACCCCTTGTGATGGACTCAGACAAGTTAGCCTGGAAGCTGGGAACAGCCTTTCAATGATTGGCTGGGCCGCAGCTATGGTAACAAAAATGTAGCAAATTGAGAGATGCTTGGAGGGAAATAAAACGCCTCAGGATTTTAGATTCAGTCGGGAGCTGGAGTTTGAGTACTGAATAGTGGAGTGGAGTGGAGTCTGGGTACATAAGCTGTTGAGTTGCTGTGGGAAGCAACTGGAAGGAGCTGAGAACAGCCAGTGGGGCTGAGTTCCTTGTGTGGACAGATCCAAATAAAAAACTCCTGTCAAGAAGAGAGTTTTTGGTCAGAAGGGGGGGGGGGTCACAGCCAGGCACTCTCTGTGGAGGTCTGTCAGCACAACAGGACAGACTTCTAGTGAAAACTGAGAACACTCTAACACTCTGAAAAGAGGACTGGATTCTTGTGGCTAGAAGGAATCCCAAGATTCAGACTAGGAATCTAGTTGAGTGGGTCACACAGGAGGGGCTGGAAATAGAACTCAGAAGGTGTGGATCCTGTATGCTAGAGTGTATGTCTGTGAGGGATTATTGATCTGACACAAATCAGGAGTCCTCATTGAGTCTGGAAGAGTGAATGTCAGTTTATTATTTTTATGATTTGAGAAGCCAGAGCATAGGGCGATACCATCATCTCTGCCTAGTGTTCCTAGTGTCAATTAGGCACTGCCTGCCTGTCCAAAGTTCTTGTATTTATAAAAAGCCTGCTTGTTTGTAGTTTATATTTTAAAACTATCTCAGCATGATAAATCTCTGGAGTTGTGAGATTGTTTATTTTGATTTCCTGCCTGCCAACTGATTCATTTTGATAACTAATTAGTATTAATCATTCTTCCTTTCGTTTTGTGAACCAATAAACATTATTTTGGTTTGGAATTTTAAAAACCTTTGGTGCCTATTTTTAGAGTTCTGGCAAGATTTTTGTGGAGGTGGCTGAGGTACTGAGGGAAGGTGACAGGGAAAAATTCATAGTGGTCATCCTCCCAAGCTGACCCTGACCAGTTCCTCACACACACCCTATCCCACCCAGCATTATGAGGTCTGAGCATGCTCATTGCTCTTCAGTACATAGGGAATGCTGAGAGCAGCTGCACAGCAATGGGTTGGGGACAAAAAAACTGAAGAGAGTTCTGATTTGTTCCATATAATACCTTGGATGAAAAGCATTCAAATTGGAAAAAAATATTTTCAGTTATTTATTCCCTCTGAGATTCATTCTGTTTACATTTTAAACTTTCAAAATGGTCTAATTGTTGAGGTTTTCAAACCTCATTTATTATGAGAACTTCTGCCAACAGGCTGGATTCAGACTAAATGGGCAGTTTTTACCAGTTCTCTGTTGTTATCTCATGTCTTTCCTCAGGGTCCTAGGACCAGAATATCAAGGTGATCTGTGAGTTACAAGGCAGAGGTAGGAAGATTCCACTCTGCTCAAGGAAAATTTAGCCTGAACCCAACACAATGGATTTGCCTTACCAATACCAACATGAACCTTCCCCATATAGGGAGATGGCAGGATTATCAGGAGAGATAAGCATTTTATCACCAGTCATAGAGCTATAAGACCCAAAGGAAAGAAAATTAGCAAATCCATCAACACCTTTTCTGGCTCACAAAGGGGGGGGGGGGGAGAAATCCACATTCAGCATGAAATGTACTCTGATTTGACTAGGTACATGTATCCAAGTATGCACTTTGTAAGAATTCTTACTTTGTCTGAATTGCAGCCCTGCTCTGTTTCATCTTTATATAGTGTTTATGGCTGTTAAAATAAGAATGAAAAATAGAGATGTGAAACAGATGTTATTTTCTCCTGCCAGACTGAACATTTGTTGTTGCAATTCAGGATTGCCTGCCTTTCTCCCATAGACAGAACAGTTTCCTTAAATGCAAAGAGTAGGGAACTGATCAAAACAGCAAAGGGGATGCAATTAGGGACAAGACTAGCTATGGTGATACAGTTTATGGCACTCTACTTATTAAAATATTTAATTTTCATTACTCTGAAGGCTTGCAATAAATAATGGTAATTAAAGTGTTTGTGCATGTGTGTGTGCAATGGGCAATAAAACATATAAAATGTGACTAATTAATTAGGACATAACCCAGAAAGCTCTGTCTATAGCACTATGGGTTGATGTAACAGTCCTAGCAACAATTACCACTGTTGGGCCCATCATGGCAGTTACTTGCGGTGCCATTCTCTCAGAAGCAAATGAAGAACCCATCTGTACAGATATAGTTTATCAAAGACTCTTAGTTGGACCACTTGGCCACAAGCTGATAACTATGGACTGGTTTATACTTGCATCTTTGGTCATGGTTTGCTATTCTTGTGCAACAACATTTACATGTTAAATCTTTTTGCCCCCCCAAATCGGAATGAAGAGTCAGACACAAGGTATTGGCATAACTAAGGGCCACTTTATTAAGTATAATAATAAAAAGCAAGGGCAACAAGAACTGCGGCCTGGTCAAGGACAGGGGTCTCAACAGACTGTTCCCCTGCCATTAGTGGGCAAGAGACCCAGCCCCCCAGACAGAGCTGTGTGGCACAGCTCCCGCCAGGCCAGCCCAGCAAGGAGGCAAGGCCCAGAGGGCCTGACCACCAGATGCACATCTCAATGGAAGGCACCCTCTAGTCGAGCCTCCAGGATGGTCTGCATTCTCACACCCCAGGTCATCAAACCCTAAGATTGATCCTTCAAGACCCCTAACTCCCCAAAAGGGGGATGCTTTCTGGTCCTCCCCTAGCCGCATAGAACCATAAACCCATTAACAACCTGCCACTACTAAGGCCAAGTCTTTGCTTAGGGCTTAGCACCCACCAAAAAGCCCAAGGCCACCCAAAGCCCTTGCTGGAGATCTCTCAAGAAAAGGAAGTTACCTTTTTCAGAGAGATACACCCCATCCCCTCTGTAGAGGTCAGGAAATTTCATAGAAATATCCGGGTGGGGCAGAAAGTGACCCAACCCCCCTTCCAATGCCTTCTTAATTTCTTTGTTAGCTTTATAACTGGCCCTCTCTATACCTGCAGGGTCCCAAACACTATGCCAAACAAGGCGGGGGATCATGGCTGACCAAATTATAGTGGTCCTGGGCCATCTCTCCCTAATGTACCAAAAATCCTCACGGGCCTGCAAGACCAAAGCCTTGCCTTTTACTAGCCCTAGATCATTCCCTCCCAGGTGGATGATTATAACCTCAGGAGGAGGGCCCGCATTCCCATGAAATAACAATGGCAGCAGGCCAGACCACTGAAGACCACAGCGGCCATGCCATTCGATAGAAACATATTGGCTGAGTCTCACCTGAGAGTCAACCGAAGTTCTCCGAGCCTGTTGTGTGGCCCAAAACACATAGCTGTGTCCTTAGATGAGAACTCGACTGCTCTGGCCAGGAACAACAGCATCTAAAAAGAAAAAAACAGTCAAACTAGAAACAAGAACCATAACATCTCAATTACAAACAAATGAAGCTAGGAACTGAGCAGAGGATGAACATAAGATGTATAGGCCAGTGACTGCCAACAGCCCAAGCACTGAATGGAGGAAGAAAGATATCCCAGGGCAGCAGCTGTGGAGGCTGCCCCAATTCTAAAGGAGTGGGTACCAAACTGCACCCCAGACAACCCCAGCTTAGCTAAAGCCTGGGAAGTCACAACCCAAAACTTATGCTTTGTTAGTGGGCTGCTGTTAATGTGACAAAACAAAAACCCATCATTGGTCCCCTGAACTGCCAAATAAGCAGCCAAAGCAGAAACTGGGCACAACTCAAACTCAGAGCACGTGCCTAGCTCCAACATGGTCCCTTTGCAACGCTGGTCAGTCTTAGAGCATCTTACCCTCAACTAACCTCTGGTCCCTCAGCAACAAAGCATTACCAGAAACGTCATTTCTGGAGCCCATGACTAACTCACTAACTCTAAGGACCCCAAAACAGGCAACCGAGGAAGCAGCATGGAAAAGTGTGGACTCAAAATAAGATGCATACACTGTGCCCAAACACCCCTTCAAACTCTTAAGAATCAGAGGGGAAATAGGCTTCCTAGTATTGAGATTAGTCCCAGACTTTCTGGCCCATTCCTCCAGCATCTTTCAAAGCCAAAAGTCTGCTGTTTCCTCCTATTATCCCAATGCCTTGCTAGGAAAAGCCAGAGCAGACAGGTGTCCCCTAATGGATCGCACAGCCAATCCCTTACCTTTTAGAGAAACACAGTAGTGGAGCAACTGCTCCACCGGGAGTGGCCAAACAATGTGATACCCTATCTCAGCCCTAAAGTCCTCAAACTGCCGCACAGCATGTTTGTAAGACTTCCTGGTGCTAGGTGCAATGGCTAGGCCTATCGCTCTGCAGGCCTCAGCTCTCCAATCACCCATAGCTCCTGGGGCATTGGCGCCAGCTCTTCTTTGGCATCTGGGGCCAGCTGATGAAACCTCTCCATCTGTTTACGAGAGTGTCAGCTGCCCCATTATCTACCCCAGGAACATGCTTGGCTAAAAAACAATATGTTAAGCCGCAGACAGCGCAGAGTGGAGGCCCTCACCAATTTCATAACCCTTTGCGATTTGGATGAAAAGGAATTAATGACATGGACCACTGCCATGTTATCGCACCAAAAATGAATTGTGCGATTGGCCATATAATTCCTCCACAGTGAAACTGCAACAAGAATGGGAAAAAACTCGAGAAACGTTAGATCTTGGTTCAAACCTGCCTGAGTCCATGACTCTGGCCATGTGTCTATGCACCAATGTCTGTGGAAATAAACCCCAAAACCTAAAGACCCAGTAGCATCAGACATGACCTGAAGCTCCGCCTCAAGCCTCATGTCATCTCTCCAAAAAGAAATCCCATTAAAGGACTCCAAAAATTCTTGCCGTACCTTTAAATCCTCCTTCATGCTGCTGGTAACCTGTGTTCTATGTTGGGCAGGCAGAGGCCTCATTTAGCATCATATAGCCTACGAAGAAAAGCTCGTCCAGGAGCAACCACTTTGCAAGTAAAGTTAAGATGCCCAACCAGCTGCTGGAGCTCAAGCAATGTGACTTTCTTAAGGAAGGAATTAATCCTACTCCTCAAATCTTCCACTTTTTGAATAGGAATTCTGGACAATTGTGCCAGGGTATCCAGCTCAATCCCCCAAAAGATAAGTTTTTGGGCAGGACCTTCCGTCTTTTCCTGAGCCAACGGAACCCCCAGTTCTGCAGCCAGTTTGATGAAGCCAGACAACAACTGTGTGCAATGTCCAGTCCCTGCAGGACCCACAGAGAGGTAGTCATCCAAATAATGAACAACATCCTGCAGACCAACTTTTTCGAAAACAGCCCATTCCAAGAACTTGCTGAAACACTCAAAAGCTGGACATGAGACAGAACAGCCCATTGGCAAAGCTCTGTCCATGTAAAATTGCCCCTCAAAGGAAAATCCTAAAAGCTCAAAATCAGCCGGATGGACAGGTAGAAGGCGAAACACAGACTTAATATCGCATTTAGCCATCTCTGCCCTATTCCACAGTGTCGTACAACACCCACAGCCTGATCAAAGCTGGTATACCTAACTGAGCATAAATGCTCAGGAATCCCATCATTAACTGATGCACCCTTGGGGTAGGAAAGGTGGTGAATCAAACAAAATTCACCAGGCGCCTTCTTTGGCACCACTCCCAAGGGAGAAACCCTAAGGTTAGGCACTGGAGGATTAGGAAATGGGCCCAAAATCCTGCCCTCTGCTAACTCCTTGGCAATCTTATCCTCAACTACATGCTCTAAACTTTTAACAGAACTAAGGTTCTCAGACTGAAATGCAACCTGGGGACCCTGAAAAGGAATTCTAAAACTGAATGTGAAACCATTTAACAAGTAAACCCTGTCAGCCTTTTGTGGGTACCTATATAGCCATTGCTCAAGAGGTCCCACATTTATCAAACTGCATCCCTTTTCCACCTTGGTAAGTACTTCCGCCCCTATCTTGTCTCTTTTGGCCCTTACATGGCCAGGCTCTGGGGCACTTACTAAAGGAGTGCGGGCTACCACACATGGGGCATTCATGCTTGAACTGAGAAGCTTTCCTGCTGCACACTCCTTGGGAGTCAAACTCCCAGCAAAGCAAGTAGGATTGAACCTCCTGCTCCACAGAACTGTGAGAAGAGGATGACAAAGCAGAAGTAGCCAATGTCCTAGCAACCAAATGACCACTGTCAGAGTGGTCACCCAAATTTGGTCACGCCAGGGACATGACCTGAAGCCACAACTGCTGGTAGATGCGATCCCACTGAAGGGAAGGGTACAAAGTGGCCCTCATCCTGAATTCTTCATCATATTGAATCCAGGAGGGCCCACTAAATATCGTGTACCCCTTATAAATGATATTCATATACTGGATAAGTGCAGCCGCCCACCAAGGCTGTGCGCATGCAACCACGCTAGCATATATAAAAAACCCAGGCAGCCAATTGGCCCAAGTTCGGTCCACTTTGCACTTCTTCAATTTCTCTTTTTCTTTGTCATCCAACTCCTCTTTATCTTTCTTCTCCAATTCACGGAAGAGGAAGGAGAAAATGTCAACATACTCACCCTTTAGGATCTTATCCTTTGTTGCAGGCAACAAATGATCGCTTAAAGGTAATGCTATGTCTCTGAAAGGCATGGCAGTAAATGGGACCAACCCATATGCAGCACCAAACTGAGGGGAAGAGTCCCATCCCCCCCGAAAAGGGGCATGGCATCCCTTGCTGACCAGCCACAGGTCAGGGTGCATAGAAGCCAAAATGGCCCGTTGGCCATGACCAAGCTTGCTGCCAACCTGTGCCAATGGAGGGAGAGGTACCTGAAGCCCCAGCAGCAGCACCTGGCACCACCTGAGAAGCAGGGGCCCAAGGACCCCATGGCCAAGCCATGCCCGAGTATGACTGTGTAGTGCCCCCAGCCTTACCCCCGGATCCAATCGGCACTAGTGCTGACCCTGCTCCAGCATCTGCTGGAAACAAAGCTGCACCTCTATCTGCACCGCCGGTGCCCTCAACTCCTCCAGAGTTGAGTCCTGCAGATCTGCCCTCAAGGATGGACAACCTAGTTAATATATCAGCCTGCAATGGCACTTAGAGGTTTCCCCCAAGCCCAAGCCTGACCTCTGCAAGGAAGTAATGCCCGCCACCTTTTCCAATGCCAAAAGCCTTTGCAGAATAGCTGTATTAACCCCCTCATCACCCTCCTCATCAGAAGAAGATGAAAAGGGGGCTGGCGTTGGTGGGGCCTTAGGGGCCTTCGGTGCCAGCTGCTTGCCTTTAAGCTTTCTGGACCCTTTCTTTCCAGGCATTTTGCAAACCAAGATAAGAATAAAAATGAACAAAATGCTCCTAAAAATTGGTTGCCCTTAAATTCACTGAAACTGACCTAAAATGGCTGCCGCCCTAAAATGGCTGCCTACACCTTCACAAAGAACAACCACCGGAAGCTGATACTGGATGCCCATATGAAGCTGCCTTATACTGAAACAGACCCCCCAAAATGGCCTCCGCTTCACTGCCTCCAAAATGGTCGCTGTCCTTATATATAAGAAGCAAATATGGCCGACCCTGTCTGAAGCAGCCAAGAAAACAAAATTCTTTGGCCCTAAACAAAATCCCCTTCCCCTTAGCCAAACTAAAAGGGAAAGGTGCACAGAAAAACACCCCCACTCTGAGTACCCACAAATCCCTAGTTGGGGAAGGGAGGGGGGGAAGGGGAAGAAATAACAGCCATGAAATGGAGCTCCTCTTCCTAAACGCCACCAGCCCAACGTAGCAAAACAGCCAGCCGCGGGGCCTTATCAGAGGCCCGATCGCAGCAGCTGAACTTAATACAAGCCCCTATAGCCTCCGTCAAGGCTGCTCTTCAGGAGTGCCCCTTATCTACGCTCCCATCAGGCCACAGAGGAGCAAGCGAACATGCTGCCTCCCAGCCTGAAATTAACAAATGCGTCAGAGCAGCCCACAGAGCTCCGTCTGCCCTGATCTCAGCCTAGAGGCTGAGGTAGGGGGCAGATGGTGCTGCTGCTATCACAGCAAGCCCCGCCCCTTCAAAAGCACACCCGAATGGGCCGCAAAAATCCTCCCTTTCCTCCCAGGGAGGTAAAGTCGTTCCAGCAGCCTAGCAGCGTGCAGCTGGCTGCTAGAAACGAAATTTCTGCAATAAATCATTATGGACAGATGTTTTACACATACTTGGCACAAGTGTAATGGGGGTTGGTACAATATTGTGCTGACACCAGAAGGACCTGTGTTTAGGTACCTGTGTTTATGTCCTGGTGGCCTTGAATCACTCAGTATGTATGTGTTTATTTACTTTGTTATTAAGCTTACTAAACTTCTATGCTACTTTTAAAATCCAGTAGTCAAAGCAATTTCACAATGTTAAACCATAAAACAACAATACATCTCAGAATGATAACAATTAAGGACAAACAATTCTAATACAACAGCACATCAAATAGCTATATTGCACCATAAAAAAAAAACATAGCAGGACAAGAACAGCTTCATTGTCCTTCTAGATGAGGCAAGCAGATGAGTCCATAGAATTGTAGCAACTACTGAAAGGCATTCCTGATTGAAACCACTCTTTTATCTACTTTTGAGCAGAACATTACCAGCAGATCTTGATTCGGATTGTTTCTAGGCAAAAAGGTTTAAACTAGAACGTTAGAGTGGACTTCAGAAGCATGTTGGTAATCAAAATTGTTGAGGTACAGGCATTACAGACTTTCTTCTGCATTCACCCAACAAAACAGATGGCAATATTTTGAAGCCATTGAAATGCTCAACATTCTTCAAGATAGACCCCAGGTAGAAGTGACTAATGCATGGGCAGCAATGTCTTTCTCTTCCACTACCAGGTTATAGTGGGCAAATTAGCCAAAGCTGATAAAAAGCACCATGGACCACAAACACTATCTGTGATTTGAGAAGCAAAGCTGAGTCAAGGAGAACCCACAAGGTGTGAATCTGTTTTTCAGCCATTATTATCTAGGTCAGGCATGTCACCTGTCAACTGCTTCACCACATCCCCTGAGCATCATTATCTATCTGTTGTCTGAATAAAGTTTCAAATTATTTACCATTTGTTACTGTCTCCAAAGTCCTGCTCAGGATTTCAGCTGTTTCACTTGAGACTGAAGAAACTGTGTGTGTGTGTGAGAGAGAGAGAATCATAAGCCTACTAGTGACATGGTATTTCACGTTTTATTTCCAGATTCTGTTTCAATGACTCTGTGCAGATATTATGCAGAACGTGTGTCATTTTCCTAAGCCTGCTATTAACTGGTAACACATTTCCTTCTCCCATCATAGTACTATCCCATACATACAATCTCATGTATCATGAAAGAAAAATATTTTTTATTTCTGAAATTATGCAACATTTTATTTATTTGGAACATTCCTATGCCTACTGTTCTCCCCAGGCATAAAGGGCACAGCATGTAATAAAAATTAAAAATTAAATTTTAAATACAGAAATATGAAAGCATCAAACAATTTAGACAGCCAGAAAACCAAATAAATTATACTTATTTGTAGATCCTGCCCCCAAAGTCCAAAAGACACTAAAGCCATCAAGTGGCTTCAAAGGCTCTAAAAGGGCCTTTGAAGCCTGTAAGAAAATACAAGAGGTCTTTTAGCTAGGAATTAACGTATATCAGTTGACTTTCAAACTAAATATTGTTTCATACAATTATAATTTACAAAATAGGGGGGTAGGATGAGGATATCCAAGAGGGATTTAGCTCCTCTGGAAGACTATTGTACAGGGCTGGAGAAGACAAGAAAGACCATGAATAGATAGCAACAAAAAATGACCAACAGATGCTGGTGTACTGAAAAATGCTGCATAGGCTAACGCTGAAGAAGACAGGCCTTCAAGTTTGTGAGTGCCCAGTTCAAAAACTTGAAAGGAAAGCACCAGTAGCTGTATTGGATCTGGAAATATATGGGTAACCAATTTAATCACTGTGAAATGGGAATAATATGCTTCCTGTGGCTATCCCCTGATAACAAATAGGCATTTTGTATCAGCTATAGTTCCAGAGTCAACTTCAAGGTAGTCCTATTCTTGGTAATGAATATTCAGAGAGAGCTGGACCTCCAGAAGCTCTGGTCCCCATTTGCCCCCATGCTTGGGCTATGTCTGTCAGCCTAATTTACCTCACAGGGTTGTTGGGAAGATTAAAAGGGATTTTCTCTATGTACAGCCTTTGAAGAAAGGACAGTATGCAAATATGATAATATATTCAATCTAAATATTTATATCTGAATTCTCAGTTTATTTATCTCTGTATTCTGGATCATATGTTTGTGGAATCTCAGAAATATACATTTTTAATTGTCAGTCCTTTACTGATATTACCTGTATTACATTATCAAATGTTTCAATTCTCCTTTCCCTATGTGTTTTGCTTTCTTTGTTTTCTATAGATTTAGATGTGACATGAAACTGTGCAGCACATTTGTTATTCTTGAATGCTCGCTGAGAGCATTTTATAACCCAGGAGAATACACATAATTTTCTGTTTTAAAGTCATAAGAAGTTATTTGTCACTCAATCAAAATAAAAATGTCACTTCAGTATGGATTTGCAGAAATGCCAGAATTTTATTTTCCTGAGCAAAACAGACAAATCCCTATTTCTAGCTCAGTAATATTTGCAGTTTTGCTAACTCTTTCCCTATTGCTTGCCAAGAAGTGACATTTAATGGAGGTTTTAAAACACTTGTAGGACAAGGGTCATACAAAGGAAGTAGCAAAATTAACACCCTTACTGAAATGCTTGGATCTATTTATTATATTTTTAAAATGCCCTTTATGCTTCCATTCGTGATCTGTCCATCATGCACCCTTGAAATTTAGGGACAGGTCACTTTGTTTTGTTGAAGGCTGCCAGGCCCATCTGTATTCCAAACTCTGAAACTCATGGAGTGGGGCTTGGTGGTGTCAAATTGAATAGCACTACAAATGTGGAATGTTATACATCACTATGAATTGGTCAATATCAAATGTAGCTAAAATGTTAATACTGGAGTATTGTGTCCCACCTCCAATCTACATATTAAGTAGTTGCCACAAGCAGGCAAAGAAAACTATCAGGTGATAACCTGGGAGATTTTCACCAGTCACCCCAAGATCCTGAGAACTATATCCAGGGGTCCCTTTGTAGAAAAATAGGTGGTGGAGCTTATCCAGGGATTGTTATGCAGTTGCACCTACTATTCAATGGACAAGTTGCAGAGGGGGAAGCCTCAGAAAGGTTCAGGAGTTGCGCTCCTGTGAGCTCCTACTGAATCTAAGGCCTGACTATCCCTATAATATAAATCTCAAATACAAGATTTTGTTATAATGAGAATTTTAAAAAATCCTCCAGGTTATGCAAAGAACTGATCCCAGCCACTTATGAAGAAACTCGGCAGGTTAGTTTACATAAAATACAACCTGTGCTTAAAGATCCTCACTTATACAATTCCAGCAGCCATCTGAACAGAAACACCACCACCTTATCTTTCTAGACCAGGGTTTCCCAAACTCCTCCTCCCCAACCCATGGCTCGGGGAGAGCAATGGCGTGGCGGGGAGAGCGGGGCAGGGAGAACAATAGCAACAGCAGGAAGAGCGAGGTGGGGAGAGCAATGGGAGTGGGGCAGGGAGAGCAACAGCAGCGATGGGGAGAGTGGGGCGGGGAGAGCAACAGTGGCAGCAGGCAGAGTGGAGCAGGAAGAGCAACAGCGGTGGCAGGAAGAGCGGGGCAGAGAGAGCAACAGCAATTGGCAGGGAGAGCAACAGGGGCAGAGCGGGGTGGGGAGAGCAACAGCAGTGGTGGAGAGAGCGGGGCAGGGAGAGAAACAGCGGCAGTGGGCAGAGTGGGGCAAGGAGAGCAACAGTGGCAGTGGGGAGAGCAATGGTGGTGGCGGAAAGTGCGGAGCAGGGAGAGCAATAGCAGTGGCAGGGAGAGCAATGGTGGCGGTGGGCAGAGTGGGATGAGGAGAACAACGGTGGTAGCAGCGGCGGAGAGAGTGGGGTAGGGAGTCTAATGCGACCAGTATTGAGGCATCTGTGGCCCATTACTGAGTCGGAACTCGGCAAATGGGAAAGCTGTTCTAGACACCTCTAGTATACTGATGGTCTGTCCTCCAAACATTAACTTTTTCTTATCATCTTTTATAACTCTATGACATGGGAGGTGGGGCATTGACATAGATGAAGGAAGATGCATAAGTGCTGAACTCCTCGCCTTCTCCCCCCCACCTTATCAACTAAGAGCACCTTTAACTAATTATGCGCTCTCAGAAGAAGGGTAAGCCTGATGGGACTGAACCCAAATCATTCAAATCTAATTCGAACACTTTTAGAAACTTCTTGCAAGCGAAAGAACTGCAAAGGCCTTCTTCACCTGTTTTCCTGCTTGAAACAAACATGGCTGCCAAAGACTCCCAAGACCCTGTTCAAGCAGCTCCCCTCATGGAAGCGGTCTCACATAGCACTATTAGAAATCTCAAACATGAAATTTTCTCAGACTTTCAAGACTTTATGCACCCAATAATTGACCAAATTGATTCTATGAAAAAAATTCTTAAGGAAACCACGGAGATGGCTGAGACCGCTATGAAGGAAAGCTTAGCGAACGCAGACAGGATCCATAACCTCCAAGCCCATGAAAAATGGGCCAGAGATCTAATAATGACTCTTGAAATGCAACGTAAAATTATGTGAATTTGTTGACAAAGAGGAGGGAGCAGAACCACTCATTCCCTTTTATACCACCTGGCTGAAATCAGTGCTGCAAATGAATGAAGATCTTGAGGCCTACATAATTCGAGCCTACCAAATTGGGGCATGTCTTTCAACCAGACCCAACAGTAACAGGGACATCATCATTGAATTCACCGACATTAAAATAAAAAAAACAACTTTTAGGCATTGTACGTGAGAAAAATGGCCTGCCATTCAAGGATTGTATGATCTTGATTTTCCCCAATTTGGCCTCAGAGACTTTGCAAAACAGACCGATGCTGAAATTGGTAGTGCATCAGCTTTCGAAGGTGGAAATTAGTTATAGATGGACCATGACAGGCTCCCTCAAAGTCCAGCACAGAGGCAGATTCTGGTCCATCAATAACATGGATGCCAGCCGACACCATGGATGCCAGCCGACACCTTCTACAGGTTTTGGATCTTAAAATTCCGATGGACTACCCAGGCTACCCAGAAGCGGAAGAGAGATCTTAAGTCACCTCAAAAAACCTCCAAGATCAGCAGACTCCCAGTGCTGGACTCAAAGACTGACCACTAGCATTACTATTTCTAGTCAAGAAAAAGTGTGGAAACGATAAGTGTTCTTTTTTTTAAAAAAAATGTCTTTATTAGTTATGCAACTTTAGGTGCTCTGGTTTAATCAGGACGGGGGAGGGGGGAGAGGGGGAAGGAGAAGTTCTCCTCTCACTTCCTCTCCTCTTTTCGCCTTTCGTTTTAGGTTCCCAATCCTCAACTTGGGTAGGGGTGGGGGGGATGGAGTGCCTCCGAGGTTCCTGGGCAATTTGGTCCCCTTAGAGGGAGGTAACAGCAAGGTATGGACCTGTTAGATCCTCTCCAAGTCATATATTTGGCTTTAGATAAGCTAGCTGCACTAGAAACTACTAAAATTAAGTGCAACCTACTTTTTGTGAAACAAGCCCACTGGTACAAGGGCCCAAATTCATCGCATTTATTAGCCTGGAAGCTTAAGAAGCGCATTCAAGCCTCAGGAATATCAGCAATTAAAGATACCTCTGGTCTTTTACAAACCCACCCTAAATCAATTGTAAATAGTTTTCATCGCTTTTATACTAATTTATATAAACCCACCAACACTCTCCTAAGTCAATTTATAATTTTTTTACATTACACAGCACTTTAAAATATCTCTCTGAAAACCTTCAACAATTTTTGGATCAATAATATTCAAATGCTATTTGAGATGTTCTGCTAGTATTCTAGCATATATTTTATAGTCATTGTTAAAAAGCGAAATCGGTCTATAATTCTTAACATTCGTGGCACCTCTATCTTCTTTTGGAATCAATGAAATAACTGCTTCCCTCCATGTATTTGGCACTATCCCCAACTTGTCTGATACTATTCATCAATTTTTGAAGTTTGGGTACTAATGTATCTACCAGAACTTTATAAAATTTTGCTGAAAAATCGTCAGGACCTGGTGCTTTTACTAATTTCATTGAACATATTGCTGCTTCAATTTCAACTTCTTCAATTAGTTCATTTAAAGTTTTTTCCATGCTTTCTGTTAAGGGCTTTACTTTTATTCTCTGCAAATACGCTTCTACTTTCTTTTTGTCTACTTATTGACCTTTAAATAGTTTAGCATAATATTTGTAAAATTCCCTTTTAATTCCAGCTTGATCCACAATTTCTTTATCTTCCGATAAAATTCTGTTTATAAATTTATTCTCTCATTTTCTCTTCATTTGCCATGCCAAATATTTCCCAAGTTTATTAGCACCCTCAAAGGATTTCTGCTGCAGTCATTTTAAATTCCATTCCACCTCCTTATTCAATAAATGACTCAATTGACCCTGTAATATTATAATTTCCCGCAAAATTTTCTTTTTCCCCTGTCTTTTTTTCAGTTTCCTTTCTTTTTTACCTATTTCTTTTTGTAAGTCCACCATTTGTTTTTCGTTGTCTCTTTTATCTTTGTTGTTCATTATAATTAATATTCCTCTCGTCACAGCTTTATACATGTCCCACATGGTTTGAAATTGAACATCCTGATTTTCATTTATTTGGAAGAAAGTTTTAATTTCTTTTTCAAGAGATGCCACTACTTCCACTTTTTGCAGTAAATCTTCATTTATCCTCCATCTCCTCACCTTTTTCCTATCTTTTGCCAACCACATTAATGGATTATGGTCTGCACCTATTTTTGGAAGAATCTTTATTTTTTTTTGTAATAAGTCCCAAGTCTTTGGTAAGCCATAACATGTCAGTTCTTGAGAAGGAGTTATGCCTTGCTGAAAAGAAAGTATAGTCACGCATATTAGGATTGAACTTTCTCCATACATCTTCCAAGCTTTCTTATTTAATTAGTTCAAAAAATGACTTTGGCAGTTAGCCATCTTTATTTATTTTTTTTTGGCATTTATTAGCCTGGAAGCTTAAAAAGTGCATTCAAGCCTCAGGAATATCAGCAATTAAAGATACTTTTTCAAGATTGCCCTCTATCTCCACTGTTATTTATAATGACTTTAGAGATTTTGCTGATGCAAATCAAAGAGGACAAAGAAATAGAGGGACTGAAGTTGAAAGGTTTTTCCTACAAATATAGGGCATTTGCAGGTGATGTGATGTTCATTAATGAAAACCCACTACAAGTAACGCCCTTGTTGTTAAATAAAATTAAAGCATATGGAGAGTTGGCGGGCTTTCATACTAATAAAGAAAAATTGAAAATTTTAAGTAAGAATCTGTTATTGAGCAAGCAGAAAGAATTACAAAGCTTAACTGGATGTGAAGTTACCTCAAAAGTAAAATATTTAGGTGTAGAGATTACGATGAGAAATGTTGATTTGTATAAAAATAACTACGAAAAGCTTTGGCGTAAAATGGAAGTAGATATGTTAAAATGGAACAAACTGAGTATGTCTATGCTGGGTAGGATTTCTGCAATCAAAATGAATATTCTACCAAGAATGATGTTTCTTTTCCAAACAATTCCAATAGTGAAAGACAATAAACAATTTAATTTTTGGCAAAAAAAGATTTCAGAATTTGTATGGACAGATAAAAAACCAAGAATCAAAATGAAAATTCTGTTAGATGCAAAAGAAAGTGGTGGTTTCCAATTGCCTGACTTTAAGTTAGTCACGATGTAGTTTGTTTGGTTTTAAGTCACGATGCAGTTTGTTTGGTTTGGATTAAGAACTGGATAACTTTGCTTAATAGAAAATTACTGGCATTAGAAGGCCATGGAAATATTTTTGGTTGGCATGCCTATATATATTATGGAAAGGAGAAGATGGATGGATTTTTCTGACATCATTATATAAGAAGAAACTTGTTGAATACTTGGAAAAAATATAACAAATACGGTGATGAGAGAAAACCATTACGGATTGTGTCAACAGAAGTTATAAAGTTGTCTTCAGACCCACAGGAAGATAAATGGCTATCATATAAACAACTGCTAAAAATACAGGGAGGCAAGGTGGAACTAAAACCGATGGAAGAATTGCAGGATAATTTTAATTGGTATCAATTGAGACAAATTAAAAGCTTGGTGGAGCATGATATTAGAACTACAGGGATAAGGCAAGATCAAATGAAACTGGAAAAAATGCTGTTGGGCGAGGTTGAAAAATTGATTTCGAGGATGTATGTTACTATTGAAATGGTCTCCAGAAGATGAAGTAGTGAAACCTCAAATGATAAAATGGGCAATAAATATGAATAAAGAAATACAAATGGAGACATGGGAACACTTATGGAAGAACTCTATGAAAATATTGACATGTTATAATATAAAAGAGAATTGTTTGAAAATGCTGCATAGGTGGTATATGACACCTAAGAAATTAGCAAAAATGAATAACTAAATATCAGATAGGTGTTGGAAGTGCAAAAAACATGAAGGTTCTTTCTACCATATGTGGTAGACTTGCGAAAAAGCGAAGCAATTTTGGCAAATGATTCAACAAGAGATTGCGAAAATCTTGGGTTATAACATTAAGAGAGCACCAGAGATCTTTCTGGTGAGATTACAAATGGAAAGTTTTCTGAAGCGAAATAGAACATTGATGTGGTATTTGCTTTCAGCTGCGAGGACATTATATGTGCAAGTATGGAAGCAAGACAAAATACCAGAGAAATGTGACTGGATCTTAAAAGTACTACACTGGAGTGAAATGTATAAGCTTACTAGAATCTTAAAAAACTGTAATTCAGAAAAATTTAAAGATGACTGGGAGAAATTTCAAAAATATATTGAAAAACAATGGAAAGTGAAGAAACACTTAGTGTTTTTTTACATTAACTGAATTATTTACTGAGAAGATAAAGCTGCAAATATTGATTCTTGTTTTGATTTAGCAGAAGGTTAGACTAAGATAAATAGAGGGTTAATTATAATATAATTATTACATAGTCTTGGTTCATCTTGTGTTAAGATAACTGCAATTTTTAGTGAAGATTCTGTAATTGTGAATTTTACCTTTATTTTCTTTTTAATTGTTTTGAGCACTGGCGGAGGTCATGAAAAAGAGGAGGTGGGGGGAGGAGGGAATTTTGTAGTGTATTGGTTAATACCTTTAAGTATATGTTTGATTAATATTTTTCAATATATTGCAAAACAATAAAATTGGTTTACACGAACAATTTTTGGATCAATAGATTGATGAATCAGAAATAATAGCCACCCTTAAATTAATGAAGTCAAACAAGGCACCGAGATTAGATGGATTTATGATTGAATATTATAAAGCCCTCCAAGAACATTTGCTCCCTCACCTATGCACCATTTTTATCCATATGTTAGAATCTGGTCTTATTCCACAATCCTGGCAATCAGCAAAAACAATAGTTATACCAAAACCAGATAGAGACCTTACTAATCCTAAATTGTATCACCCAATCTCCCTAATGAATTCTGATCATAAATTATTTACTCATATTTTAACCCAACATTTACAAAAAATTATAGGAGACTATATATTTTTGAACAAACAGGCTTTATTCCCTCCTGAGATATGACGGATAATATACATAAATTATTTACTACGTTATTTCATTACCACAAACACACTGTTTCTGATTCTTGTTTATTAGCCTTAGATATTGAAAAGGCGTTTGATACCATCAAGCCTGCTTACCTTCAATTTTTACTTGCAAAAATGAATTTGGGTCTTAAATTCCGAAACATCATTAAAGCACTTTATAGCTCCCAACAGTGATGTTATGAATTAATGGTCTGAACTCCCGCTTTTTTTCACTATCAAGGGGAACCTTTTTGCAGATGACATGGTAATTTTCACATCTAATCCCAGAATGGCTCTTCCCCACATTCAACAACATCTCTCAATCTTTAGCCAGGTGGCAGGGTTAGCAATAAACCATGAAAAAATAATCTTACACCCAATCAATTTCACTCCAGAAACCACTATTTTTATCAGACGCACTTACAAATTCCATTGGATGGACACAAAAGTGGTAATTCAGCTCCTTTTGAAGAAACCATTGCTGGACCCTACGGTTCTAGCTAACTATCGCCCGGTTTCGAATTCATTGTTCCTGGGAAAGGTCGTCGAGAAAGTGGGGGCAGAGCAGCTACAGATTTTCCTGGATGAAACATCTGCCCTGGACCCATTCCAATCTGGTTTCCTCCCGGGCCATGGGATGGAGACGGTACTAGTCACCCTCACAGACGACCTATGAAGACATCTGGACCAAGGCGGGTTGGCGCAGCTGATTCTTCTCGACTTGTCAGCAGCATTTGACATGGTCGACTATGATCTATTGACCCACTGCCTTGCCATCGCTGGAATATTGGGGGGGGGGGGGTTGCAATGGTTTTCCTCCTTCCTCCAGAGACTGGGACAAAGGGTGATGTTGGGCGAGCAGACCTCCCTGTGACACCCACTTATATGTGAGTGCCATAGTGAGCTATTCTCTCACCCATATTATTCAACATCTATATGCGCCCACTTGCCCAGATTGCCCGAGGTTTTGGACTGGTGACACCCAGCTCTATCTGTTGATGGGTGGCAGACCATCTTCTGCCCCTGAACATCTGTCTGAGGCATTAGAGGTTGTAGCGGGATGATTGCAGCAGAGCTGACTGAAGTTAAATCCAACTAAGATGGAGGTGCCTGAATCGAGGGGGGGGGGGTGGGCTTGTGCACCCAGCTCCCAACCTTGGATGGCACTGTGTTAGTGCTGACCCAACAGGTGAAGAGTCTGGGAGTGATCCTAGATGCCTCACTTTCTATGGATGCCCAGGTCATGGTGGCTGCTGGGTCTGCCTTCTACCATCTATGGCAGATCAGGCAGCTAGCATCATATCTTTCCCCCCAAGACCTGGCTATGGTGACCGATGCAATGGTCACTTCCAGACTAGATTACTGTAACTTGCTCTACATTGGCTTGCCCTTGAAGCTGATCCGGAAACTGCAGTGAGTGCAGAATGCGGCTGCTCGCCTGCTGACTGCATCACCTGTATGGGTGAGCATGCAACCGGTGCTCCGTGGCCTGCACTGGCTGGCTATAGAGTACTGGATTCACTGCAAGGTGTTAGTTCTGACTTTTAAAGCCTTACATGGCCTGGGACCAACATACCTGCGGGACCGTCTCTTCCCGTATATGCCCCGGAGGTCGCTTTGTTCGGCTTCCCAAGATCTTCTGACCGCCCCTGGCCCAAGAGATGCCCATTTTGCCTCTACCAGGGCCAGGTCTTTCTCAGTCCTGGCACTAGCCTGGTGGAATTAGCTCCCTATGGAGATCCGGGCCCTACCTGGCTTGCTAGCCTTTTGAAGGCCCGTAAAATGGAGCTGTTCCGCCAGGTTTTTTGGATGAGGTGGTGGGCATCTATTCACTAGATCAGTTGACCTCCCCTACTATACCATCCTACTATGCTGTTTTGCCGAATTATATTGTTATGCCATCTGGTCCTGCTGAACTATTCTGTTGGACTGAATATTGTAATTGGTTTTTACTGTTATGCTGTTTTATTGTTATGTTGATTTTATTGTGATTTTATTATTCATGTTGTGCTCCGCTCGAAGCCCCTATGGGGAATGGGTGGAATATAAATAAACAGAGATGGCATGATGACATCAGAATTTTGCAAGAACCAGAGCACAAAGCTGTTATTTTATACATGGCTAGTAAACTTGGACAAAAGAAAAGTACACTCATGCTACTTCAGACCCATAGTTATGAGGGGGCCTGTGGGGGCACAGCCCCCTGACTTCTGGGCCAGGTCCCCTGACTGGGGGGCCCAACCAGCCCCCAGGGCTCTGCCATGGCTCTGGGGGCTGCTGCTGGGTCACTTGCAGGTCAAGGGCAGAAGCAGCCCAGCCCAGTGTTAGTTAAAGGGCCTGTCCATCAGCTGTTTCGCAGGCCCTTTAACTGAAGGAAATGAGGGTGGTGACCAGAGTGACAGGGAGGGAAGCTTTCCCGGCCGCCCTCCCTGCAGCTCTCCCAGCCGCCCTCCCTTCTCCGCCATTAAAATAACCTATGCTGTAGGCCCTGGCAGAAGCAGCCCCCAGCTTCCCGCCCCTGAGTTAAACAACAATCAGCTGTTTTGAGGGCCCTTTAACTCACACCTGGCTGGAACTGCTTTTGCCACCCACCCCATGTGTTGTTTTAAGGGGGGGAGGGAGAGCAGTGGCAAGAAGAACAGGCAGGGAAGAGCTTCCCTTCTCCCCTCTCCCTGCTGCTTTCCCGCTGCTACCCTCCCCTGGAAAGGGGAAGGGGGATGCTGCTTCAAGCCGGGAGCATCCAAGCATCAGAGGGTGCTCCTCTCCAAGACTAGAGTGGAAAGGGGAGGGGGCCATGGCTTGAAGTGCCTGAATTTCCGCGGCTATAACCTCTGGAAATTCAGGCACTTCAAGCCGAGAATCTTTCTAGCATTGAAGGCTGCTTCTCTCCAAGACTAGAGTGGAACAGGAAAGGTGGCATGGCTTGATGCGCCTGAATTTCCACTCTAGTCATGGAATTCAGGTGCACCAAGCCATGCCCCCCTCCCCTTTCCACTCTAGTCTTGGAAAGGAGCACCCTTCGATGCTTGGATGCTCCGCAGCTTGAAGCATCATCCCCTTTCCCCTTTCCAGGAGAGGGTAGCAGTGGAAAAGCAGCAGGGAGAGGAGAGAAGGGAAGCTCTTCCCTGCCTGCCCTTCTCTCTGCCCCTCTCCCTGCCCCCTTAAAACAACACATGGGATGGACAGCAGAAGGGAAGGGCAGTAGAGAGGGAAGGTCATGTGGGTGCTGGGGGGCAAAAGTGCCCTCTGAAAAATGTAAATGCCCCCGACCTCCCAAATCCTGGCTACAGTTCTGTGCTACTTCCTTCCTGTCATGTTTCTTTTCAACAGGTGATTCAACAGGTCACACTCTTCTTCTTAGATATTAGATCATGCAGAGCCCTGAGGTTCTGGAGGTTGCATGGCTACTTCTACATCTACTGCAAAAAAAATCATCTTTCATGAATAGGTCTCAACATCCCCAAGTCTCTTGAATATTATTTCATCTGTTTTGGTTCATTTGCATACCTGCTCTGCTGCTGTTAGCTTTGTTCCCATGTGGCTGCTTCTGCTAGGAAGCTAGGTATAATATAGTGCAGGGGTGGCCAGTGGTAGCTCTCCAGATGTTTTTTGCCTACAACTCCCATCAGCCCCAGCCATTGATTGGAGCAGGGCAGCAGGGATTTGATCCTACTGCCCATTGTTCCCAGGTCCCCAAGCTCAGTCCTTATGGCTCCAATGAGCCAGGCAGGAACATCCATATTAGTCTTCACTTAGGTCCTCATATACAACACTAGGGCTGGCAGATCCAATCATCATGCCGGTGGGATATAGGCACCTGAAAGTGAAATAGGTGTGCCTGTGATATCAGGGGTTATGATCTTTTGGGAGGTCAAAACTCTGATAAAATAACTCTCAAACAATAGAGTTTGGCCCAAAATACCCCCAGAGCATCATCCCACCCCCCAAAGTCACTGATGCACCTATGTCACTTTCAGGTGTATGATGTTGTTTGGGAGGGAATTTCCTCCTGCTGGCCAGCTGGCTGCTGGCAGGCAGGAGCCCATGAAAGCAGGGGATCACCCACCCCGATCTGGGGCATAGTAATCCTGTGGGAAGTGGTCCAATTCTTGAGTGCTAACCAACTTTCTCTCCAATCCAATTACCTTCTTTCACAATATCTTTGCTGACCACTAGGATAATGTGTTCTTTAATAAATGCTGCCCATTGGCCATGGCCTCAATTCATCAGATATGTGGTGTATTGTTTCCTTTAATGTATCACTGGTACTCAAACTGGACAGTTCCTTATGCATTTCCTAATTCATAGCTAAAATAATAGCTGACACAGGGCTGAAGGATGGAACTAGCTTGGTCAGCTAAGCATGTTTAGATCTCAGGACAGGAAATAAGAATATCTAAATCAGGTTGTTTGACAGATTGTCTGTAATATGCCTCTGAGTTGTCAAATCTAGGTCTGGGCATAACATGAACTTTGCCATGGCAACTGTTCATAATCTATACTGGCTGTTGTCCAGCCATTCGTCTTCAGTTTACCATCCACCTCCTGGCAAAGGCCTCCCACTGTGCCAATGCAGCCTTGATGCCATGGCATTTCTGTGTCATGAACAATTCTTGAACATATTGTCGGTATGAAGAGTACTGAGCTGAGCACTTGCTTATTCTCCCTCTACCAGTCAAGCATTTCAGCTCAGTTTAATTTGGGTTAGGAGACTGCTGAGACTGCTTTATTACTTTTATGAGTGTAATCAAATGCTCTTCTTACATAGTAGGGGAAGTTCATTGGAAAAAATTAAGGTATTGTATTTTTTAATAATTTGCTTTACAAGCTGTCTAAAATCAACAACAAAAAGAGTAGTTTTTTATATCCTGCTTTTCTCTACTTCAGAGAATCTCATAGTGGTTTACAATCATAACCCCTTCCTCTTCCCATAACAGTCACTTTGTGAAGGAGGTGAGGTTGAGAGAGTTCGGAGGGAATTGTGACTGGCCCAAGGTCACCCAGAAGTCTTGATGTGAAGGAGTGGAGAATCAAACCTAGTTCTCCAGAGTAGAGTCCACCATTCTTAACCAGTGCATCACATTGGTTCTCTGTTTCCCAGTCTTTCGAAAATATTCAAAAGTTTAGGGATTTCAAAATGCCTTGTATACATGTGGTTTAAAACTTCTACCTTGTACATTTTGCTGCATAATTGTATTAGGGCCTGGTGATATCACCTAAGAGTTTGTGCCAACACATTTTTGAATGTTCAATATTATACTGATTCTGTTACAACATCTGGTCATATATCTCTTGAGTATTTTTTTATCCAGTCCTTGTTCCCCAGCATTCATTCTTTTGTGATTGGGGTTCACCCCTTTTTATTGTTTTGGCTTTCTTCAAAGTGCATTTTATTTATTCTTGACATCATTCTCTTTCCAGCCCTCTGCCCTTGCATTGCATTTTATGTCTTTTGTGTGTTCTGTCATTTTTATAACCTCTGCAGCTCTTCACTAGATGTAACACCAGATGTGGTCAGCCGCCCTGAGCCCGCTTCGGCAGGGAGGGCGGGATATAAATAATTTTTATTATTATTATTATTATTGTTATTATTATTATTATTATATGCAAGCTTCAGATCTATTAACTGTTGTACTTCATTTCAGTTGATTCTAAAGCATTTTGCAACTTCTCCACTTCACAGCACTTAATGAGTGGAGACACCAAACAATAGACTTGGATTCCAGACATCAACACAAACTGAATACAAGCTGCTTTTGGAACTGCACAGCAGTGAGGGGGATATGGATGGCAACTTAAAATACGAAAAAGAAGTTGCAGAAAAAGCTGTATTAGTCAGCTGCATAACACATTTCAGGACAGATAGATGATAATTTCCCTAGCATCCTGGAATCTCTTTTTGACTTTGGCTTCTAGATACTTCTGCAATACTTTAATGGAAATGTTTAAACATGCCAAGTGCTAAGTCTTTTTAATATTTACTACTCTGTTTATAATGCAGTCATTTCTTACAAGATATGAATTTACATGAAAGCACAGTAGAAACAGATTTTTAATCCTCTTACATTTGTTACCCATGTTGCTGGGGTCAAAGATGATGTCATCTTTCAATGGTTGCTACCAGCAATAGACTGCAATCACAAATATTATTAGCATAAGTCTTTTTCTTTTTAAACTCTCCACAGTTTTATGGTGTGAACTGTCAGAAATCCAATGCAGCAAGAAAAAAGTAACTAACAATAACAATCCTTTGTGACAAAAGCAATCTCAGATTCTGCAAATACTAGTATTACTATCTTAACACAATAGTTTTACAGAAGAGTAGAGCATTTGCTTTTTTAAAACAATGAAATAGTCCATGTATTTTCTTCATCTATTAAAAAACAAGTATTTTTTGTGATGGGCAACAGTCCAAGTATATTCCATACACAGTCACAAAATTTGCGCTCTCCTTCTCTCTCTCTCTCTCTCTCTCTCTCTCTCTCTCTCTCTCTTTTCCTTCCTTCTTCCTTGAAGGACATTTTGGGCTGTTTACCCACTGAGAAAGAGAAGAGGTAACACAGGGGATTAACCGGACACAGCCAAGACAAAAAGATGTAAAGAAGAATATATTGTGAGGTAACATGGTACAGGCAATTAACACATTCATAGTCCAAGTTCTAAGATACACAGCTGGCATTATTGATTTGAAATAAGCAGAATTAGAAACAAATTAGAATTAGAAGCAGAATACTAAATAAAGAAAAGGAGAAGATTATAAAATAAGAACATAAAAAGAGTCCTGCTGGATCAGACCAGTGATCCATCTAGTCCAGCATCCTGTCTCACACAGTGGCCAACCACTTCCTCTGGAGGGCCAACAACAGGGCCCAGAGGCTGAGACCTTCCCTTGCCTCCTGGCTCTGGGATTCAGAGAGTGCCTCTGAATGTAGAGGTCCCTTCAGTCACCATGGCTAGTAGCCACTGATAGACTTATCCTCCATGACTCTATCTAATCCCTTTTTAAAGCTCTTTATTTCTGTGTAAACCATGTGAAGCATCATTCATACATAAAGAGAGTTAGAGTGTCTCTGGGAGAAGGTGACCATCATGCCAATTATCATTAGAGCTCTTGGAGCATTGCCTAGAAGTCTTAAGAAACATCTGGACATTCTGAGCATTGAGCAAATAACACCAACTCAGCTCTAGAAGTCAGTTTTGTTTGACACAAGAAGAATCCTGCAAATATACATCTGCAATGGCCAAGACCTTGGCTAGATCACAAAAGTAGAACACCACTTGACTGTGGCAAATTCTCATTCTCATCATCATTATCATCATCATCTCAGTTCTTTCTACCAAAATTATAGACAGACATTTTAGACTTATACTGATGAATTTGAATAGACTATGAAAGAAAGGTCACCTTAAGCAGTTGCCAACAATGAAGTACCAACAGGCACTTCATGGCTGGCAGCTTCTTAAGGTGACCTTTCTTTCATAGTCCATTCAAAAAATCAGCCCAGTTCAATTTGTAAGTACCACACTTACAAATTGAACTGGACTGGGTTTTTTTCTTTTTAAAGAGCAGCAGAATGGCATGGAAACATTAATTCTGGATGAGTAGGGGAAGACTCAGTTTGCATGACAGAACTAATACCTACTGCACTGAGATCAGAAGACATAAACTACATAGCAGGATGAGAAAGTCTAGCTTGCCACAGTAAAAGGAACCTAAATGTTAGAGGATAACAACATGGGACCTGTGTGAATTCATGAGGGTTGGGAAATGAGATGTTAGCCCTGCTTACTCTCCTTCTTGGTCTACTCTGGCTTTGCTTCTCTCACCTGCTCTCTCAATTTTCCTACCTGGTTGCCCAGTCTTCCCTCCTTTATCCTGCTTGTTTGCTTGCCAGTTTCCTCCCTACAGTGGTCTCCTTCCTTTTCCAGTTGCAACTTTCCCATCCCCATCCTTGTTCCCACTTACACCCCACTAACTGTTTCCATTCCCTGCTTCCTTAACTGCGTTTTCTCTATACTCTTCCTCCAAACTTGCACTGGTTCTCTTCCTATACCTAATCTCAGACTGTTTCATTCCTTCCCCATTTGTCCTTTAGTGTCCTGTCTCCTTTTGTCTTTTTCCTTTCTCCCTTCTCTCACTGACTTTCCTTTTCTGTGATATCTTTTGCCCCCTAACACCCAGGTCTGTAGTCAGGGTTTTTTGGGGGGTGGTGGGCACAGGCAGGGGGCAGTTTAGCATGGTGGAATTTACTTCTGAGGAAACCTGCTAGGAGAATCAAGCTGTGCAAAGGAATGGAGAAGCTGCTTTTGTTTTGTTCTGACTGAGCTGCCGACGAGTATCCATTCCAGGTCAGTGCTCGCAAACAAACATTTATAGGAAACTTCATATTGACTTTACTTGTGGAGAAATGAGTTCTACTTACTACATTGAGGTTTGGATTGTCACCTCCATTATTTAAAGTTTTTCTCTTCTAGCATAGAACATTCTCCAGCCTCACCCAACAACGTTTTAGGGAGAGCCAGTTTGGTGTAGTGATTAAGTGTGTGGACTCTTATCTGGGAGAACCAGGTTTGATTCCCCTCTCCTCCACTTGCACCTGCTGGCATGGCCTTGGGTCAGCCATAGCTCTGGCAGAGGTTGTCCTTGAAAGGACAGCTGCTGTGAGAGTCCTCTCAGCCCCACCCACCTCACATGGTGTTTCTTGTGGGGGAAGGAGATAAAGGAGATTGTGAGCCGCTCTGAGACTCTTGAGTGGAGGGCGGAATATAAATTCAATGTTGTCGTCGTCTTCTTTAGAAATGCTAAAGACCTTCCTGGCCAGAGACAATGGTCAGTTCACACCTACAGCCAGAAGCTGACAGCTAGCAGGGATATGAAAACAGTTTTTACCTACAAAAGGTATTTTTTACCCTATCACAGCAGATACAGCAAAATTTGTAAGGGGGGGCACGTTTGCACCCGTGTGCAGCCCCTTGCAGCCCCATACTAACATCCTTCTGGAGGTAGCCCCAGTTGTTACCAGTTAGTAGTGCTTTCTCCTGTTAAAATACCATCTGCAATATGTCAAAATAATGATATATCCTCAAAACAATTATTATTAGCATAATAGTTTGAGCAAACAGTAAGATTCTCCCAGAGTTCCAGAAATCCAAATCTGGCTCTGTGTGTAATTTCTGATCTATTTGAAGGTAGCACATTTGGATGTAGGTAAATAGAGGTCAGCTCATTCATTTTTTAACCCTTCACTTAAAATAATATATGTTAATATACTAAAAAAAGAAGGCTTACCATGTCTGAAAAAAAGATGGCAAAAAGTGTAAAAAGCCACAACAACCCACAAGCAAAAACCAAGCATCATACTAGCCATATACATAGATGGGGCAAGTGGTGGTGGTGGTTTGAGGTTAGAAGCACTCATGGAGAGAGAAGCAGGGATTCACAAACACTTAAGTGCCCCAAAAGAACAAAAAGTTGTGCATAAGAGCAGAAACAGAGAGAAGGGTTGTATTTTTGATTTGGGTCCAACTCCATGGAAGCATAGCCACATTTTATTTCCTTTCTGAGCTATTTCATACTCCCAAAGTGCTGTTTTGCATTGATTATGTTACATTGTATTGCTTGAAAGATACTTCATATGGTTTACAAATAATGTATACTAGGGCTTACCCTTTACATTCTGATAGAGAGCTTGAAGATAACATTGCCAATCACACCAACAGGATTACTTTGCATTCTGATAGTCTTCTTACCTTCTTACACTTTTTGCCATCTATATATCCTTGATCTGTTCTATTAATGATGAATCTTTCCTCAGGTCCAGTTGAAGATGCCGTGTGGACTGGCTAAATGAAGGCTTCTTATGCTAAAGAAAACCCTATGTGCTGGAAGAAGACTCTGCCATCAGTGGAACAGATTTATAAATATTAGTCCTTCAATAGAAAAATTAAACAAAAGCATTTGTAAGTACTGAAATATTCCCAATCCATCCACATCTTCCCTTAAAAAAATAAATAACCAAAGCACTTCTCTTTTCCCATTCCCCTTAATATTTCAACCTAAAATTTCATTAGCAACACATTTTATAGCTGGGAGTACAAACCTCTGTAAACAGGTTTTACTTGAAAACTGCGTACAAATCCTTACTTAGCCTGGCTCCTGAGGCTAGCTCTCTAATAAATTTCCTATACCCGGCAGTATTTTTAACAGTTAGCACATTACCATGCTTATACAAGATCGATAAGAGAGTTAATTTACATCCCATAAAGGTGGAGAAAGAGGCCCCAGCATTAATCTTTCTGGTCAAGTGCTAATTGCCACAGACTTTAAGCATGTATTGTAGCAGTGCATGTTAACGCCAGTGGAGTTAAAGGTTTGGCACTGCTCCTATTTTATTTACTACTGCTTTCTGCTTTACAAAAGTTCATAATAAAAATTAATTTACTCAAGGCTGAAAACTGGCTCAATGCATGTACATTTTAAATACAATTTGGAAATCTATATAACCAATTTGATTCTTCCCACAGTAGCAACAACAAAAACCCTTTGATCTTCTTGAAAGATTATGATGAAGCCCAGTTGTGAGGCTGAAAAAATATATAATGTTTCATATTGTTTTAATATGTTCAGTGCTTTTTTTTTTTTTGGTAGAAAAAACCCAGCAAGAGCTTATTTGCATATTAGGCCACACTGTTTGGCCTAAGAGCTTGTGGCTGCCACATGGCAGGTCAGGCTAACAAGAGCCCTGGCTGGCCCAGGCGGAGCTCTGCTCCTGTGGGCTCCTGCATGCGGGGGAGCGGGGGGGAGCTCTGAATGTGTTGTACACTGTCCTGAGCCTGGCTTGCAGGGAGTGGGTGGTATAAAAATTGGATATAACAAATAAACATATTAATAAATGTTTTATCATTTCATAGCAATCCCTAAATATATTTTAGCATTATTGAGCGAATAGCCAAATAATTCTCTCTAGTTTGTAGGGTAATCAAAAGTATTCAAAGATGAATATTTCAATTGCAGGGGGCAGGGTTAGAGCTTGCACCAAACAGCATTTTTAACTAGTTCACAGGTAATCTGTTGTCTGTAATTCTCCATAGAATTCAGTCAACATTTAGATTAAGTCTATAATATTTACCAGGATTATTTAAATGAGCAAAAGAAAATTAAAAAGTTATCTGCTGAATGAGACCAGAAGTAAATTTCCCTCTACGGCATAGATTCCTGGGAAAAGATTTCCTTTGCTCCTTCCTCCAGATGTCTAGCAGCTTACCATGTTGGAATTCAGAGGCTACCTTTAGACATTATAAGTTTCCTCTTTTTCGAGGACATGTTCTCTTTTTTGTGTGTATGTGTGCCCATCTTCTTGTGCAGCCTTTTTGGTTTGGAAGGTTAGGAATTTTCTTGGTTGTAGTTAAAGGTAAAGGTGGTCCCCTGTGCAAGGACCAGTCATTTCTAACTCTGGAGTGATGTTGCATCACGATGTTTTCATGGCAGATTTTTTATGGGGTGGTTTTCCATTGCTTTCCCCCAGCAAGCTGGGTACTCATTTTATTGACCTTGGAAGAATGGAAGGCTGAGTCAACCTTGATCTGGCTACCTGAACCCAGCCTCCACCGAGATTGAACTCAGGTCATGAGCAGAGTTTAGGACTGCAGTACTGCAGCTTTACCACTCTGTGCCATAGGGCTACCTTGGTCACAATTACCACAGCTTAAACAGTAGGGGTATTCAAAATTAGATTTGTTAGTGATCATTTTTTTGAAGTAGTCAATTGGGAAATATGTCCTCTTCTTTGCTTTTCAAAATATGGTGACCTTACAAATCATTAAAGGAGGAGGTTCCTTTTTTGTGGTCAGTTCTGTCATCTTCTGAAGTTACTACTTTAGAGATTCAAGCACTGGACATCTAAAATATCATTTCAGTTTGTTCTATCCCATTGAACAAAAGGATGGAAGAATTATTCTGGTACCTACTGTGAGTAGTTTTGTTACTTAAATTTGAAAAAAATAGATCTGGCAATGGAACTGGCCTCTGCCTTTGGATTTTGCATATTAAATGCAAGATGCTATCAGATTGTTTATTTATGAGCCTTTTAACTATACTTCCATGGTTTTTATGGTAGTCATGTCTACAGTTTACTAATGAGGAGGATGAAAGGGCAGTATTTTCCCTCTCTCCTCTGAGATCTGAAGGGAAAATATACTTTATACTATATCTATCACACAGGATTCTTATTCTATGAGCTAAGCAGTTTTTCAGCTTGATAACTACTCTGGCCCAATGAGAAACAATTCAGCAGAACATTTCAACAGTCTTGTGAAATTATTGACAGGTATGAAACATTCTTAACATGGACAAATCCGCAGAAAAATAGCAATTCAGCACCTGACTACCTTACATGCACATGCATACTATACAGGGCTGGATTATAACAAAATGGTTTAAATATATATATTTCTTAATGCTGGATTTTATAATATTTGTAGTTGATCTAATGCTTGCACTTTGTTTTCGTCCAGCAAACAGAAACTGCTAAAACCCAATTTCTGTTTGCTGTGTGAAAATGCCGACACTTGCTGCAGCCCTGGGGCAGATAGCGTGAAATCGGAGGGAAGCTGCACTGAAAAGACGAACGCAAGAGCGGCATAAGGTGAGTGCAAAATCTGTCTGAATGTGGGCTCTTAGTGTCCCAGTAGAACATGCACTGGAGAAACTTTGGACTGAAGTTTCTAGTTCAAACTCGAGGGCAGCCCTGTGTAGTGAGTTACAGTATTTTAGTGTAGAAGTGACCATTACTTGGATCACTGTGGCTAAGTCATGTGGAGAGACATAGAGAACCAGTTGCTTGATTTTCCAAAGATAATAAAAAGCTGATCTGGCAACATTTGTGATTTGGGCCTCCGTAAAAAGCACACCCAAACTCCTCACTATCAATGTTGGCATCAAGGGTTGGGCGCTGGATTCCCATTCTCAACCCCCCACGACTCAGGCATAGGATCTTTGATGGATCTAGTTTCTTTGATGGATTTAGTTTCAGTCAACTGTGCTTTAACCAGCCAACAGCAGATTGTCATCAGCATATTGGAGACAACCCAGCCCAAACCCCTGGATCAGCTGTGTGAGGAGGTGCATGTAGATGTTAAATAACATAGGGGAGAGGATCGCCCCCTGAGGAACACTGCATACCAGAGGATAACATGGTGAAACCCTCTCTCCAGGCACCACCCTCTGTCCCCAACCAGAGGAAAAAGGCAGGCCACTGCAAGGCAGCCTTTCATATCCCCCGTATCCCCACATCAGCAAGGTGGGCCATGAGGTCATAAGTGGCATTCTTTTTCTTTTCCTTTTGCTGGGCTTCCGCAGAAAGTTAGGGCGTTTTCGCGCTGACCTTACTCCGGAGTGATGTCCCTCTTCACCGTGCAGCGTCTGCGCGGATTTTGCACCAATTGCTCCGCAGAACCCGGAAGAGCTGCAAAGTCCCGTGGCTTTTGCGTCGCAAATGTAAACTGGTTTTTGGCGGTTTACATTTGCGATGCAAAAGCCGTGGGACTTTGCGGCTCTTCCGGGTTCTGCGGAGCAATTGGTGCGAAATCCGCGCAGACACTGCGCGGTGAAGAGGGACGTCGCTCCGGAGTAAGGTCAGTGCGAAAATACCCTTACTCTTAGATATCAACCTTTTCAGTCCAGCTCTTCTGTTCACCTGATGATTGTTAGAGCTTTAGGAATGCATGGTATAAATCCCACAGAGTATCCCTGCAGGCAGTGGCTGGTGTGGGTATTCTAGAGGGGAGCTTGAAGCATGTTACCAAGCTCCACAAGACAAGTGTATTAGAGTGTGTTTTACATGTTGCAGTAAATGTCTATAGTCTTTGATGGTAGAAAGTGCTGTTGAGTGGCACCTGACTTTTGGCAATCCTGTAGGGTTTTTAAGGCAAGAGATGAACATGGTTGCCATTGCCTATTTCTGTGTAGCAACCCTGAATTTCTTTCTTGATGGCATCTCATTCAATTACTAATCAGGTTGACCCTGCATAGCTTCTGAGACTTGAGCTTCCAGTCTGAAACCCAAGAGCTTCTAAGGCCTAAAGCAGGGGTGTCAAACTGATTTATTATCTGACATAAATGAGACCTTGTCAGGCCGGGCCATCTGTGTTATAAAATGTAATGCCAGGTAGCACAAATATAAACTGCATAAAAGGCACAGACGAACACAATTAATTTTTTTACTTAAAATAAGACATGCTTAAAACATTAGCACGTTTGCAATATTTTGTTTAACAGTCTCTGATAACTGACACTTCTTACTCTGAATTATTGCATCAAAAGCTGGAGATGGTCTGAACTGTAGCAATCTTGAGTATGCTGTTCAGGTGTGCATATGAAAGCTGCAAACCTACTTTTGATTTATTGCCATTCATTACAGTAATCTCATGGTCAATGCTTTGATCTTAAGACCCAGAGGAAAACATGAAATGGCTGGGCATCATGAGCTTTTCTACATAAGTTGCTGCATGAACATGTGAAGGCACCATGGCACAGACTGAGGACTTTGTGTTTATTTACAAAACTGTAGACTTTCCTAAAAAATAATTGCAGCTCTTATGGGAAGTACAGTATCAGTCTACTATCTGGGAAGTCTAAATTTAAAATCCCCAATCAATCAAAGGAAAATGTGCTAGGTAAACTTGGTCTGGACACACATTCTAATCCTGGCTTGTTATTCCTCTTCTAAACAGTTTGCATGCTTTCCTATTGAGAGAGACAAGCTCATGAAAGCATGAATAAAGAGGGAGCCAAACTCAGTTGCACCCATAATAAGTCCAAAACTCACACACACACTCTATCTCTCTGTAGCAAGGCAAAAACTCATACCTTGAATAAAATGTTGCTGGTCTTACAACTGCTTTCTTTGTATCTCTCCAGTGGGATCAAGGGAATTGGGCAAAGGAGACTCTCCTTCTTTCCCTCTTTCCCCAGGAGTCAAGGAGGGGGAGGAGCCTCAGCCACTAGAAGGAAGAGGGGCTTGGCTTAGTAGCTCTGCAGTGTGATTGATTGAGCCTGGCAAACTCCATTCCCCGAGGCTTAAGACATTGCCTGTCCTTGCTCTTCAGTTTCTAAAATCACTGAGAACTAGTAAGTACAGAGCAGACACTGAACTATGGGAAAGGAGGGAGAGAAAGAAGTCCAGATTCAAATCCCAGTTTAGTCAAGGAATCTCTAGGCTTCCTCTGGCAAGATATAGGTCCTCATTGCAGTTCCCCTTGTGCAAGACAGAAATTCCTGCAGTCCCAGGAGGCTCCTCCAAAAAATGGAGGAACAAAAGAAGGAGACGGTGCAAAGGGTGTATCCATACAGTTATAGGACAACTTTTTGCTCCTTCTCTTGAGAGAATAGGGGACAGGAGGCTGGAGGCTGGAATTAGAATCGCCCTCTGGAATATTTAACTAAGGCTTCTCACTTCCTTTTCTCATTTGTTTTTCTCCACATAAATGTGGAGAGCCAGTTTGGTGTAGTGGTTAAGTTTGCAGACTCTTATCTGGGAGAACTGGGTTTGATTCCCCACTCCTCCACTTGCAACTGCTGGAATGGCCTTGGGTCAGCCATAGTCTCACGGAGGATGTCCTTGTAAGGGCAGCTTCTGTGAGAGCTCTCTCAGCCCCACCCACCTCACAGGGTGTCTGTTGTTGGGGGAAAAGATAAAGGAGATTGTCAGCCACTCTGAAACTCTGATTCAGAGAGAAGGATGGGGTATATATCTACAGTCTTCATCTTCTTCGTCTTCTTCATCTTCTTTTTTCTCCTCTGCTTGGATGTGAAGGCAGCTTCCGAGCCAGACATTCAAAGTTCATTCAGAGTGGTCCAACAATTTGTCTCTTCCCACAGAATCCAAAGCAAACATGATTCTGGTTCATAATTAATCCTCCCCACCTGTACAAAAATTATTTGTCAAGCAATGCCTTTTTTTTACCCCCACCTTACTCCCATTAGCTACTTTTTCAGGTTGTTGGTTGCTAAATTGTACTGCTAAATCCTCCTCAGATTTAAGAGTGCTTGTCTAATTGCTTTTTTGGAAAGGATGGCTCTCTTCTTATCTTTTTTATCCTGCTCTACCTTTGTTATCCCCTTTGTCCTTTTATTTTCACAATAAACTTGTGAGGTAAGTCAGGGTGGGAGAGCAGTTAGTCCAGATAGCTTCAGGGTTAGGAAGCAAGCCTTCTTGGATACCCTAACTCAAGCAGGGTCAATTTGTTACAGCCAATGCTTTTAAGTCTCTTATTTTTAATGGGGAAATTAGCTAAGAGACTTGGTAGAGCGAATTTACGAGTGAGAATCTTTTCTTTCAATAATACGGAGTTCGGGTTTTCAGTCAAGAATAGTACAAGCAATTGTAATTTTTATAGTGTTTTCTTAGGATATATAGCAAAAGGATTTACACACAGAGAGATCTTTGTACAAGCAATCAAGAGACTAAGAAAATAGAGGTTATCAATAGAGGAATTCAAGGGTTGTTGAAGCGGGTAATATTCACCTGATCCAGAAGAGGAGATGTCCGTTCAAGGGGAAATACACGGAGAGGACTGCGAATGACCAGCGTAACGCTCCCTATAGACCCAATTACAGGAGTAACGGGTGGTACAGACTGCAAATGGCGCCATACAAAATGCATACCAAGGTGGGTTTTTGACCCACACTATATAGGGGTTTGACGGATGGAGGTCGTTAGTTACCAAGGGACTTTAATGTTCCATTAGTGGCTATCTTGAATCGCTATGTTGGGAAACTTCGTACATTTTGCCAGGATGATAAACTTGGAACAATTGAATAATTTGTTACCGGCTTTTGGCTGGCACTTGGAAAGGGATCAAAGACCTTTAAGGGTAGGATCAATCAAATTATGCATTTGATTAGAGTTAGTAAAGTAGACGTGATAGGCTGGATGAAGAGACAATTGGCAAGTAGCAGAAGATCAGAGTGAGAGTGGTACTTACCTGCAGTCCCCATGTTATTATGCATCCTGTTGGGACGGAGGCACTGGAGGGGAGAATGGGTGAGACTATGCTGAGAGACAGAATACAGGCACCAACCAAAGCAAACTCTCTACTGGGTCCACTCCACCTGCTTAGATGGAGTATTTTCTTGGCCTGTCCTTGGTCAGACTCCATTTTGATCAACAGAAGTAGCAGACCCTCTCTATTTGCACTGGGGTACTCCGTTTTTATCAGGCAGTTCCCCCCTTTGCGGTCGTGCTTATCCATGGATATGATGACCTCACATACACAATGTCAGGTGGCGCTGCCATTGGGGAAGTGCACTTTCCAGAGAAAAAGGCACAGACAGCAGACAACAAGACAGCAAAAGTATCAGGGATAGGAGCGTCATCTAGAAAAATGGGGCACCAACGCTCTGAGAGCTCGTTTCTTCCTTGAGACCAAATCCAAAAATATGAAATTAAAATGGAGGGCTGTGAGACACTTTCCTTTTCTGGACCTGCGCTAATAAAAGGATACATTTGAATAATAATGGTAAACCAAACTGACTTCTGCATAAGTACAATGCGACAGGGCGAGTATATATACAAGAAATAAGAGAGTGCTTACTAAATCAGCCTACCAGAAGCATCAAAATCATTCATATATGAAGGCTAAATACATGGTGGGTCTGGCAGGCAGTCTGCCCTCGACACAGGTTACAAAATAACACTCGTCTATCTAACATAGTTTTTTCTGTCTATACCCGCGGATCTTCATTCTTTACGTACTCCTTTGTGCCTATTGGCACAGCGACGTCTTTCTCTTTTCCATAATGCATTGTCTTTGCACTGGAGTGAGAGGCTCAGACTCAGGGAT
The DNA here is from genome assembly GCF_032191835.1 of Heteronotia binoei. Taxonomy (NCBI): domain Eukaryota; kingdom Metazoa; phylum Chordata; class Lepidosauria; order Squamata; family Gekkonidae; genus Heteronotia; species Heteronotia binoei. The sequence goes on from NC_083226.1 coordinate 71,588,437, forward strand.
TTGAAACAGTTGCCCCAGTGACTAATTGCTCTTTCTCTTAAAAGAATATTAAGGCCTCGTGATCAGTATGGGGAGCGAGTACATGCGGATCCCTGGGCTCCTGGGAGAACAATCCCGACTGCATAAAGGCTCTTGGAAACATAAAGCAAACTCAAAGATTAGCTCATTTTCAGAGAAAGCATAGCTTTGAAGGGAAACCCAGTTTTTACGGCTGCAGGGCTCGTCAGTAAAGCTGGGCTGCACTCCTTCCTGAACAGCAAAGAGTCTTGCTCAGCAATAATACAGACATGGGAGAAAACTCTGATAGGGCAAAAGACCCCTAATATGCTAAAATGGACTAGAGCATCATGGGTACATTGTTGGAAGAACACAAGAAATTTACCCCTAGCTTATTCATTGAAAGACACAACTCCTAAACTCAATTTTACAAGGTTCCCTTGGTTCACCAACCTTCTTCTGGTGCTGGTGCAACATACCCATATACATTATAAACCAAAAGGGACTTCTCAGTGTAAGGCTGAATCTCGGCAATGCAAGCCTACACTCTTTCACTTTTCCCCGCCGTCAATCAGGGCCCGCTTGGGTCTTGATTCGACAAGGGCTCCAATGTGGACCGAATCCTAACCAGTAACAGGCCAGGGAAAGCCTGCTTCTTCTCCCTTTTGTTCCCTTCAAATTGTAAAAGAAAATGTGCTTTGTGCAACCCCATCTACATGACTTCGGGAGGGGGTTGGAGGTTCCTTGCATAACCTAGCCTCCTGACCTTACTCCCACAATCCCTCAGCGTCTTTCCTTATCTCTTTGGAGCATGCTCCATCTTTTACAGGGGCTGTGCATATGTAAAACAGTTGTCTAAAGGCATTATGAGGATTATGTTCCAGGCTTATTCTGGCAGTGATCCTTATTACCAGGTACTGTTACAATACATATATATTGAATATGCGAAGGTGTGCTGTTTCATTATTGGTTGGTAGCAGCATTAGGCAAATTCACATTAGCATGTTGTTATGAAAGTAGGTCTCTGCAAGGTAGGCTCTGAGTGTCAGCGATGTTTCAGTATCTGGGGCCATGGCCTCCAGTGAGTTTATCCTGACCCGGGCTTGCCTGACAGGAAAGCAGGAGTGCCTGTCGAACCGATGACCTTTTTCTTGTGTGGCCATGCATATGAGCAGTCTAAGTTTTCTGCATAGACTGCGCAAAGGTCAGAGATTACAGTCTCTATAATGTGGAGCCACTACAATACTGCACTGGGTCGATCACAATAACCCCAATTTTTGTCGAAGACACAGTCTTCAGGTTGGGATCCCAACCACCCAATATAGTAAAGAAAAGATTTTGAACATACAAAAGGGGGGGGGGATGAAACTGGGGGTTATTTTTCCCATAGTATCATTTCCTCGTTTGCAGCAGTTCCGGGGGTGGGGAGTTTGAGAAGCTTTCAATGCATTTGATTTGCTTATGAACCCAGCAGACCATGGCTTTGAATGCACCCACTACCACAATCTAAAAAATTAAGATTACAACAATGGGGTGCAGCATAACATTAAATATGCCCCTGGCCGTAGGGCTCCATCCAAGAAATACCTTCCACCAAGAAGTCAATGTTTATTAAAAACAGTCATAAGACCAGCATACAAAATAATATAAAATAATACAGTATAAGAACATGGCAATAGACAGTTACAGCCGTAATTCCTAAAATTCCGGACCAAACTAATACTTCACTAATAACTCAATTTACAGTACAATCTATGCCTTTTAATTACCAGATAACTATACCTAGCAACTTTGCATGAGACGGATTCATAATTGTCAGCCAATAAAAACTTCATCACTTGTTCCTCAGCATATTTATAATAATTTGCCAATGGTTTAAAATTTGAGAGAAGGGGTATCAGCAGCTGCTGTCTCTCTTCATCATACATAGGACAATGAAGAAATATATGGGCAACTGACTCAACGCACAAAAACAAATCCTCTGATGCATGGGAGTCTGGATATATATACCAAAAAGGGAGCACATCGATGGGAGCGCATCGAGCTGATGGGAGCGCATCGAAACGGGCTCTAGTAAATGCCCATCTATAATTAGGATTATTTATAAATCCAAAATAAGATGTGGTTCTTAGGCTCTAAGAAATTTCGATTGCACTAACTCCAATTCTTTAATTTTACTCACAGACAATATTTAAGTTCCATAAATCATCTGAGGGAGAACTTTGCTCAAATAAAGTTTAAGAGCAGCCAGCACATACTGGGCTCCCTCTTTCCTAAAGAAGTGCAATATAGCATTTGCGCTCTTTTGTGCTGAACATGCTGTATATTGAATATGACTGGAAGCCCTGCCATTAAATGTAAAGGTTAATCCCAGATATTTAAAATTTTTAACCTGATCTACCCGGACCCCATCCATTATCCATTTCATTTCTTTGTATTTTTTATGGAAGCGCATAATCTTTGTTTTTGAGTAATTTATTGCAAGAAACTCTTTTTGGCATTATGTGCTAAATTTTTCCATTGCCCTATTTAGACCCCCTCTAGATAATGAGAGGAGCACGGCATCGTCTGCATACATTAGGACGGGAATCTTTCTTCCTTTGCCTAAAATGGGAGCTAAGCTGTCAATTTCATGCAGATGAGTTATCAAACAATTGACATACAAGTTAAATAAAAAGGGAGCAAGAAGGCAACTCTGCCTTACACCTTTTTGCACTTGAATGGGTTTTGATAGCTTACCATATGCAGTATATCATATTTGTAAAGCTGAGTTTTTATATAAATTAACCATCAACAGTAGTAGTCTTTTGTCTATGGTACTCTGATTTAATTTAGCCCATAATCTTTCCCTCAGAACCCAATCAAAGGCTGCTTTCAGATTGATAAATGCAGCATATAAAACTCCCTTATGGTTATGCACCTCCCACCAAGAATGTTTTGCATCAGAAATGATGTCGGCGGAGATTTTATCTATTTAGGCTCCATTATGCAAAACAGTGAGTATGGCATCTTCCCCTGCTTCTTTGACCTTTTGCAATGCTTGATTCAAGAGCGGGTGAGTGAGCAGGCTGCAAATGAGTTCTAAACCAAGACCAAAGGAGACAGAACACATAGCCTGATATAATACAGGGGACAAAGACATTTCTTGCTTCGTCCATATCTGAGTGGAAAAATTAAAGTCGCAGCCGTGTATAGTGGAAATATTGCAAAAACATCGATTGATCTTGGGGAGCATGGGTTGCACATAAAGAGAATTTATAATAACATAATTGCAACTCATCCTCAGGCACATGCATGCTTGTCCCACATACACCAAAGCTGATTGGGACTCGTTCATGGAGTCATACTGGCATTGTCCTGAAACTTTTATTCCCGGGTTTAGGCAGGGGTGGTGCTCCTCGAATGCATCATCTTCACATATAAATCCTAACTTTTTCTTATGTTTGCAACCTTGGACATTAATAGCAACTAAAGGACCTCTGCTCCATATTTTTATCCAGTCCCCTCTTGGGAATAGCTATGCTTGTAGCCACCACCGCCTCCTGTGGCAGTGAATTCCTCATGTTAATCACCCTTTGGGTGAAGACGTACTTCCTTTTATCTGTTTTAACCCAACTGCTAAGCAATTTCATTGAACGCCCACAAGTTTTTGTATTGTGAGAAAGGGAGAAAAGTACTTCTTTCTCTATTTTCTCCATCCCATGCATAATCTTGTAAACCTCTTATCATGTCATCCAGCAGTCAATGTTTCTCTAAGCCAAAGAGCCTCAAGTGTTTTAACCTTTCTTCATAGGGAAAGTGTTCCCTAACAAGCTCTGGCAAATGGATGTTACCCATATAGCTTCCTTGAAACCCTGGCACTGTGTTCATGTTTGTATAGACATGTACTTTGGATATCTTTGGGCTACTGCTCACTGTGGTGAAGCCACAAAACATGTCATGGCTCACCTTATTTCTGCTTTGCAGTAATGGGTCATCTGCAACTGTTGAAAACTGATAACGGCTCAGCATATAGTTTTTCTGAATTCGTTGATTTTTGTGCACAATGGAACATTCAAATCCAGCATAGCATTGCATATAATTCCACAGGTCAAGCTATTGTGGAACAAGCTAATCAGACATTGAAAACCACTCTTCAAAAACAATTAAAAGGAGTGAAAATAAGGGTTCCTACCCAAATGCGAGTTCAGGAACAATTGAATTTGGTCTTATTAACTTGGCATGGTCCAGTTCCCCTTATTAACTGGGGGTGCCGGCATGCTGCTGTGTTCTCTCTTATGGGTTCTTTGTGGGTGCCAACTAAGTGTGTTCATCCTGCTCATGGCGTGGCATCAGGGTCTCCCAAATCCAATTCCCAATTTCAATCTCAGCCTCAAAAGGGAGATGGTGAAATCCACACACCCAGATGGCTCATAATGTCACATGGGGGGATGTGAAGCGTCTAACTAATCCAGCTCAACAAACATTGGAAGAAGCTGGGCAAGAGCCATCTCCAGAGAATTTGGTGGCTGCTGTGTTTGCACAGCTAACAAACTTTTGTTGTTTGTGTTTATGTATTTTGTCTCCTGTCAAGGCTATTAGTTTTGGAGATCATCTTCAGTTTAATATTTGGGAACGCTTAGCTAACATTAACAATGTTTCACATTTTTGTTTGACAGAATGCACTGATTTACATATGTTATTAGGAACCTGTCTAATTCCTGTTTGCAAAGTTTCAGGAACTGATACAGCTCTTGGTAAATGTTTGAATGAATCCCAGATCTCTTATGCAACTTTACCTAACTAGGGCATTCCCACCTATAAGCTTCCAGTGGATGCCTTAACTCTATATACCCCATATGTGGCTAACCATGAAAATCTTACTTATGCACAGATGGTAAAAATGCAACAATTAACGTAACCAGTAATTATGGCTATATTCCCTTACCACCTGATTGGTTTTCCTCTTGCTTCCATTGAACTTTTAGTTATATTCCTGCTAATATATCTCTTTCTGTATGTTGTTTAAGTCACCTTGCTGTGGTGTTGCCTCAAAAATCCTGGCTTATGGAATCCTCTGCCTCACACATTAGAAGAGAAACTGTCTCCTTAGACTCTATCTGTGATTCTTCTGATATGGCATTATTATCTCAAGCTGAATATGTGTCCCTTGCTGCTTCACTCATCAGGGTGCCAGCCTTAGCTGTTATTAATCACAGAACATTAAGTAAAATTGCTTGCAGCTTAGCAAAAACTATTAATTCTACCTCCATTGCCTTGGCTGCTTTGAATGCAGAACAGATGGACATGCTGTTTTAGACAACCATGCAGCTATAGACTATCTGCTCCTCCTCCACTACCAAGGATGTGAATCATTGCAATATGTGCTGCTTCAATATCACTGACAATTCTCAAAGAGTAAACCATCAGCTCGATAACTTTTGGCAGCTGGCTGCTTCCATTCATAAGGACATTCTACCACCCTGGTGGGAAGCACTACGGTCCTGGCTGCTTAAGGGTGGTTGGGCACTTTGTGTCAGTGGGGTTTGGGAATGTTAGGACTTAGCTGTAGTGGTGTGTTGCTTTGTACAATGCTTGCCTTCCTTATGTGTCTTGTGTACAAGAATACGTAAACATCAAGAGAAGAATATACCTTGCAAGCCAATCATGCATATGTATTAGCAAAGCAATTGGAACAATACACCCCTTTAATACAATCGATTCCAGAGAGTGATGGTGAGGGTCAGAATGTTTATGATACCCTTTGGGGAAAAAAAAAACAGAAAAGAATGGGATAAAGGAAGGGCAACGGCCTGGCCAACCTTGTCCTGACTTCATCTATAGACTTAGAAGGCAGGTTTAAGCCTTTATGTAGTTTGCCCTATGCAAGAATGCTGAGGGCCTTGGAATGTTCTGCTCTTTCACCTCCTTCCTGGAGTACACATTTGGGGTAGACAGCTAAGGTAAACATCTGTTTCCTTGCTCTGTATACTTCTAGTAAATGATTATGTAGAGCAGAATGTATAAAATAAAATGAGCACCACTGTCAAGAAAAGCAGTCTGGACAGACTGGTGCGATGAACATCAACCCTGAGTCGTGTGACATTCCTACATGTTATAATTTAGATACATATCCTTATAGGAAACTTGAGGATGGGTGTTTACAGAGAAGCCCTACTGGTAAGGAGACAGAAGCTACAGGAAGTAGGAGTCAGAGAGCATTCAGGGAAGACAGGAGAATAATGTGTATGTTTGGCAGTAAATTATTACATTTACCTCTACCTTAGTGAGCCCATCATTTGACTGAGCCTACGTCACTTTTTAAATATTCAGATTTGAAAGAGAATGTAAGTGTAAAAATAAATTAGGTTTATTAACAGCTGAATTGCAACTCAGGCCATATTGCTTTTGGAGTTGCTGCCCCATCTCTGTCACTATAATATGGAGTTAGCTGGTTGCCTTTCAAAGGCTAAGCAGAGAAGTTTGAGGACTTCCTTCAAGCTGCCCAGAAAAAGGGGCTTAATTCTTACTAAAGAGGCCTGGTCTTTTGACTGCATATACTTTTTAAAGCGTGGGTTATGCTTGCTGCATCCCAGTTGGCTGCTAGCCAACATTACTGGACAACACCCCATTGGCTCAAAATTCATCCAGAATTGCTCCTGACTTCCCTTTTTTTAGCCTGCACAGCAAACTGATGAGAGATGCCTGGGCAGTGTGGACAGGATGCCAAACTTCATCTCCTTTCCCAACATGCTCTAAAAACCCCCCTGAGGATTTGGCTAATGCTGCTTATTGCCAAGGGAACCTCCTCCCCACTCCAGCTTCTCAGCTAATGGTAATTGAACTTGGAAAGCCTCCTTTCATCTTCACACACCTGCAGGTGATTGCAAGTTATCCATACCATACCTGTATGTTCACGCTGTTCCTGGCAATCAAATGTATTATGTTGAACAAAGAAGGAGTATTATGTGTTCTCTATATAACACATATAGGAAAGGAAAGGTTCCCTGTGCAAGCACCAGTTGTTTCCGACTCTGGGGTGATGTTGCTTTCACGAAGTTTCACAGCAAACTTTTTACAAGGTGGTTTGCCATTGCCTTCCCCAGTCTTTTACAATTCCCCCCAGCAAGCTGGGTACTCATTTTACCGACCTTGGAAGGTTGGAAGGCTGAGTCAACCTTGGGCTGGCTACCTGAAATCCAGCTTCCGCCAGAATTGAACTCAGGCCATGAGCAGAGAGTTCAGACCACAGTCTCTCTCGGCTTGACTTCGCGAACGAAGATTTAAGAAGGGTGCAGTAGTCCACGTCTGCTGCAGGCTCACTGGTGGCTGACAAGACCAATGCGGGACAGGAAGATCCGGCCACAGTGGCTGCAGGGAAAAGTCTGATTTGGGTTGGTGCTGTAGCAGTGCGATTCTTCCTCAATCTCCTTTTGTGAGGCAGGTGCATGCCTTTTCTTTGTTGTTATTTTTTGACCGCAAGTAAGGATGCCCGTTGACCGCGGCTAGCCAACTGGGGGGGGGGAGGCGAGCTTTGTTTATGCCACCTTTTCTAGGCCCCTCTCTGTGAGGAGCAAGTAGTGCTGTCCCTAGATAAGGCTGCTTGGTTGTTCAGGGTGCTGCCGAAAAATGCTTTCGTCTCCGGGTCAGCATCAGGCAACCAATACCCTGAACCGCCTACATGCAGGATCGGGACTGCGGCTTCCAGTGGCATCTTCCACCTGCCGTTTTGCCCCTTGCCCATCGCTGCAGGACTTGGTGTGTTGTGTGTTGTGGATGTGGATATGCCTTTCAGGCCTGAGCAGAGGAATTTTTAGGTGAAGCACAGTGTGCGCGGTACTGGCTCCACCGTTTCACCTTGGGGTCATCTGCCATGGCCCAGTAAGCCGGGACGCCGGCAGCGAGTCCTCCAGGTGGTAGGTGTTACATTAACGAGCTCTATCTGCCCGGGTTTGATGTTAGAGTTTTCCTTCTCTTGGCTGGCGAGGTTGGTGAGCCCAGCCTGCTCATCCGGTTATACCGCCGGACATTCGGTCGCACCATGACGTGGCAAACTCTGTGAGAAACGGGGGGGAGGGACCAGCGGGAAGGTGTTGCCACGGATACAGTAATGCAGGAGAGGCCATTGCAGTGACCATCTGCCAGGCATAGCTGGACAGTGACCATGTGGCGTTCACTACACCGGGAAAGGAGAGGCTATGTATTGCACATACACTTTCCCTGGGGGGGCAGGATACCCAAGAGGGAGCCCACCCCCCCTCCCCCCAAGACCACAGTACTGCAGCTTTATAATGCAGTCAATCCACTTCAGAAACTGATTAAAGTGGATTTTGTCATTTCACACAGCAAAATCCAGTTGGAAAGTGCCTTGAAAGTGGATTGAAAGTGCATTATTTAGTGTGTGACTGCACCCAATATATCACACAAATAAAACATCTCAAGATTTCTGCAGGACTGAAAGGGAGTCTCACACTGTGAGGACTGCCTGTTGCCATTCCTGCCATCTTTGCAACCCCACCTGCTAGCTAGTGTGATCAAAGTGGATTGTGGGCTTGTTCATCCTAGGAAATGGCTTTTGTCTCACTGGCATCTTATCTAATATTTACAGAGTATACATCTTGCAAAACCTTCTGGATTCCTTTTACACGTTCTATCTGTGTTGATTTTGGTATCCTAAAGCTGCCTCAACTTTGTTTTAATGTTAAACTCCCCAAATTGTGATCATTTCCACCCACGTATTTTATCTAAAGTATCAATAACCAGTATAGATACAAGGAATACAACTGACCTCTATACAGCTGGAGAACTACTCGACTATGAATAGCACAGCACAGAAGAGAACCTGTCTTTATTACATGCATGCAAATGGCCAAGCAGAAATTGTGTGAAGAGAGCAATTAAAGGGAAGCTAAAGTAGGTACCATTGAATCACAGACCTTGGAAAGAGGCTATAAAGGACAAATTGCATTCAGAGCAACCGTGGCTATTCTCAATAGCCTGTTGTTCAAGCCTGTTTGAACTGACGAAGGAGCAGAAAGACTAGGCCACTTCACCTGCCAAGGTCAAGAATAGTGCTAGACCAGAATCAAATGTGAATTATTTTCAGCCAGATATAATGTAAACAAATCAGTTGCAGACAATACATGGAAAAAGAAGTCATGAAACAGAAGTGCATTCCTTTTGCAGGAGAGTAAGTATCTGAATAAATAAACTGTGTATTCCATGGCTACAAAAAACTAGAAGCCTTTACAGAATTACAGCAGAATGGCACTCATTCATGCCTGTAGAAAACAGTGAAAGAATTCTGAAGATCTCAACAGTGTTCTCTATAACAGCAAGTATTCTGTGTTGTACATCAGTATTAAGGCAGTGACATCATTTTGGTTAATTTTCTTTGTTGCACCAATGCATTCTAAATTTCAAGCAAGCAACAGTAATGAAAAGAATATCTTAAGAGCCCATAATGTGTACTGCTTAGTAGCTCAACATTGAAATAGTCAATTTTCTTAGTTGAAATATGTAAGCTTATTTATGAGCAGGATATTAGAATAATAGAATCATAGAGTTGGAAGGGACCTCCAGGGTCATCTAGTCCAACCCTCTGCACAATGCAGGAAACTCACAAATACCTCCCCCTAAATCCACAGGATCTTCATTGCTGTCAGATGGCCATCCAGCCTTTTTTAAAAACTTCCAAGGAAGGAGAGCCCACCACCTTCTGAGGAAGCCTGTTCCACTGAGGAACTGCTCTAACGGTCAGGAAGTTCTTCCTAATGTTGAGCTGGAAACACTTTTGATTTAATTTCAACCCACTGGTTCTGGTCCTACCTTCTGGGGCCACAGAAAACAATTCTGCACCGTCCTCTATATGACCCCCTTTCAAGTACTTGAAGATGGTGATTATATCATCTCTCAGCCTTCTCCTCTCCATGCTAAACATGTCCTTTCCTCATAGGGTCTCCAGACCCCTCACCATCTTCGTCACCCTCCTCTGGACCCATTCCAGCTTATCTATATCCTTCCTAAAATGTGGTGCCCACAGCTCCTGAACCTTTCTGAGAGCTCCACCTCCTACTTCTGAGAATTCCACCTCCTTGTCCATTGAATAGTATGTGCAGCTGCATAACAATCACTGGATGAGCTCCACCATCTATTTTTCTACAAAATGACCCCTGCTTCTGTTGATACAGCCCAAAATTGCATTTGCCTTTTTAGCTGCCACATCACACTGTTGACTCATGTTCAGCGTATGGTCCACTATGGTCCCTAAATCTTTTTCGCACATACTACTGCTAAGACAAGTCTCCCATCCTATAACCATGCATTGGATTTTTCCTACCTAAATGCAGAACTTTAGATTTCTCCCTGTTAAAATTCATTTTATTGGTTTTAGCCCAGTTTTCCAGCCTGTCAAAGTCATCCTGTATCCTGTTTCTGTCTTCTACTGTATTTGCAACCCTTCCTAATTTAGTATAATCGGCAAATTTAATAAGCATTCCCTCTATTCCTTCATCCAAATAATTTATAAAGATGTTGAACAATACAGGCCCCAGGACAGATCCTTGAGGTGTCACTTCTCTCCAAGTGGATGAGGAACCATTCACAAGCATTCTTTGAGTGTGATTTGTCAACCAGTAACAGGATCCAAACCACATTTTACCAACTTGTCAACAAGGATAGTACATGAAACTTTATCAAAAGCCTTACTGAAATCAAGATAAACGATGTCTATAGCATTCCTCTGATCCAGCAAGGTAGTCACTTTCTCAAAAAAAGAGATTAAGTTAGTTTGACATGACTTGTTCTTGAGAAATCCATGCTGGCTCTTAGTAATCACAGCCATCCTTTCTAAATGTCAAGGACTGACTGTATGATAAACTTCTTTGATCATTTTTTAAAAAATTCATTCATATTTGGAACTTTTAAAAAGAACACATTTAGTGAGAGAGTATATGGGAAAGTGCAGTCAAAAGAACACATTTAGTGAGAGAGTATATGGGAAAGTGCAGTCAAACTGCATCTAATGCACTGGTTTTCAGCTGTGGGTCCATTACCCATTGGTGTTCTGAGATGGTCTGTCTGGCCTTGAAGATCTCTAGCAAAATAATAGAAAAATGCTGAAAGCATATATTCTTCATATTACAGACTTACAAACAATACATTCCTAAGAAAATTTTATTCCCGATTAATAAACTTGAGCTGGACCGTAAGAAGACATGCTTCAGATTGCTTTCAAAATTATCAGGTTTTATTTTGTCCTTCCACTGAACACCAGTATGCCTGACTGAACAATCCTAGTGGTCTGCTTTCCTCTTTCCTGAAGAACTTTGTCTGTCCCACCCTGTCATAGTATGATATTTTGGCTATTGGCTCAGCCCAGGAACCTGAGGGAAGGATCAGAAGCCAGCTTTATCTTAAATGGCACTCCAGGCATTTTGATTTATTTTTATTTTTATTTAACATAGAAGGGAAAGGTCAGGTGAAATCAGGGGTTGACATTTTTAAGGTAAAACCAGTACATGCACAGAGTTTAGTTCTTGTGTTTCAGGCTAATGAGAATTTCTTATGCTTTTCACAGTGTCTTAAATTGACCCAAATGGGAGTGACTTCCCAAACTTCCTTGCCAACTCACCCCCAGTTCTCCTGTCTGTGTTACTGCTCTCAGCTAAGGCTGAATTCAGACTGTCAGTACTCAGATTCAGGTGGAGTAGCAGTATTGCAGAATTAAGGAGATGTCCCAGGGTGACAAAACTCTTAGGAATTTAACATCTATAGTTAGGAACAACATAATTAGGAGTGGTAAGAGAAGAATATTGTTTGCTGAGTCACATTTTTGGACTAGTTTGATTTTTATCTGTTAAGAGCAACCTACAATTGTATTATGTTACTGCACTGTGATATACTACAAATTGTATTACTTTGCTGATTGTGAATTTCTTTGTTACAGTGTGTTTTGAAACTTCACATGCTGTTCCAAATTATAGATGTTAAATACCTTTGTTAAATACCTAAGAGTTTGTCACCCTGGGACATCTCTTTAATTCTGTAGTCACATAATTACCCCAAGTCTCCTTTGTATTACAGAGTAGCGGTATTGGTCTGAAGCAGCAGAACAAAGTTTAGGCTGGTGGCACAGTTTATTCATGGTATAAGCTTTTGTTTTCAAGCACACTTCATCAGATACATTGAAATAGTTTTCTCAAGACTTACCGTATTTTTTGGACCATAAGACACACTTCCCCCCCCCCAAAAAAAAAGTGGTGGGGGGGAAGTGTGTGCGTCTTATGGAGCGAAGGGACAATAGGACGTACCTTCCTCTGGGGGGGTGTGTGATCTGCTGCCGGCGCTCACGAAGCGCTGGGTTTGCAGAGGGGGCGGGTGCTTCCTCCGTGCCTGCCTGTCTGGCTCCAGCTCTGATGCTTAAAGCAAGCGCCGGGATCGGAGGGCGGAGGGAGCGATCCTGGCGCTTGCTGTAAGCGTCAGAGCTGGAGCCAGGCAGACAGGCACGGAGGAAGCATGCTGCCCCCTCTGCAGCTGGCGCTCGTGAAGCGCTGGGTTTGCGGTGGGGGAAGCATGGAGCGATTCCAGCACTTGCTGGAAGCAAAGCTGGAGCCAGGCAGGCAGGCACGGGGGAAGCGCCGGGATCGGAGGCGGAGGCAGCGGATCGCCCCCCAGGAGGAAGGTGCGTCCTATGGTCCGGAGCGTCTTATGGACCGAAAAATACGGGTACTTATGGGGTTGGGTGGGGGGGTTGTTGTCAGAAAGGGCCACTTAGAATCAAGATGCATAAATTCTGGGTGATTATGGCTGAGATTAGATACAAGAAAGATCCGTGAATGACAGTAAATTAGCACACAAATACAGGTGTTAACAAAGAGATGTGGGAATGAGGTTTGAGTCGCACCTATAAGTCAAATAAAATGATTCTGAATACAAGCAAGAACTGACTTAGTATGTACACACTTTCAGGTTTATTGAAACAGATTTCCTCAAATATTACATATAAGTGGGGGGGAGGGGTAGTACCAGGAAGAGGTAATAAGAGTCAAGATGCTTAAGTAACTGAGCAGTAAATACAGCTGGGATTGGAATAACACATTAGGTAAGACATGTGAATAGCAGCAAATTGGTATATAGATAATAGAAGAGTTACTCAACTCAGTCAAGGTAGAAATCTGACTGAATCTTTCCTCAGCTTACAGCTCTGCCAAAATTGTTCTGCTCAGCTGCCGCTAACCAATCAGATAGCTTAGAGCAGCCTGTCATTGAGGCTTTCTGTTTCTGTGAAGAATTAATGCTTCACAGTCCTTCAGGTGTTTGTGTTGCACTTCTAAGCTTCTTAAAAAACGCAGTCTTCCACATGAATTGATACACCCTTTCAATCTATTGTTGGGTATACTAAGATCTGACTTTTCAGAACATAGATTTCATTTAGATTGATCTCTTGATCCCTTTTTGTATGCATGTGTATAATCTTTGCTGCTTTCGTTATTATGATTTTTGTTTTTATGATTTAATAGTTTTTACAGGTTTTGTTGATTGCTTTCCTGTTCCTGCTATTTTTAAAATTTGGTTTATATATTATTGAATTTTTTTACTGTTTTTTTTTAAAGATTTTAATTGTAAACTGCCCCAAGAATCATGTGGTTTATGGGCAAGACTTAATGTATAAATACATATGGGCATTCAATATAACAATTCCCCTGGCTGCTGCACAGTTCTTGTCCTTTGTTTAAAATTATGTTATAGTGTTATAAATCGTCCCAGTATTTTTAATAAAACACATTTCCACATACAATAGTCAGTCATGTCCTGGCACTCTCAGCATTGTCTTTCTTCTGTATGCGAACATACTTTCACAAAGCGAGACAGAGATTATTAAATGCAGCATCATTTAAATCTCACTAGATGGGTAATTACCAGCATGAAGTAAATTAAGCAGGGACATGCTGTGTCTAATGAGTGATTGTACACCAGTTCTAGAGTTTGTATACCTCTAGAACAGTATAAAAATGCCAGAATTGTTTGACTTAATATATCTTAGTTCAGTTTATGTATTTAAAATCAATTGTTGTCACAAAATAATCCAACATAACATGGACACGTGAAATCTCCATGCTTAGAAGGTACAGCATCAGCCCATACAATTTAATGTCTATGTTTCTGCTTCTTCACACATTGTCCTAAGGTATATGTAGCCTGATTCATTCAGTTGTCATATTAATTCTGCCACTGTTAAACAGAGCTGTAACGGCACATTGATCTCTACAACCATTTCCCATATTGCATAATATCCAGACTTTGGTGTTGAATATACAACAAAAAATAATGTACATCCATTTATGTTAAAATGAAAGTTATGGTAAAGTTCTGTGCATTTGGAAGTTCTAGGATAGTGGATGTTCAACTTTTTATACGTTCTGAACGACTGGTGTGTTCTCTTATACAATTCCTTATCAAGGGGTGACACAAACTGATCCATGAATTGGAACAATTTTGGTTTGTTTCAAACTGGTTTGCTTATTCCATGCCTGAACTGGAAAACAAACTGCCTTTTTTCCTTGCTGGTTCATTTGGTTCATTTTCCCAAACAGCCTGACGATTTAATCAACTCCTAGGCAAAACTGGGGATGGACTTCTGGGAGCCCTAGAAACACCCATAGCAGTTGTCCATAGCTTGATTGGCAGCTCTGGGAGCCAATCATGGAGATCCTGTTCTTTTCTATGGGAGAAGACATCCTGACTCCGCTGCTTTCACTTCGCTGCGCAAGTGCACGAAGAAGAGTTACTTATCATGAGAGCTGATGCTGAGCTTTCCTGGGAGCACCTGCTTTGGGGGGCTATAACTCAGACATTTCAAATCCAATCTTCACCAAACTTGGAGGGCGGATGGAGAAGAGCCTGTTGAAGACTCCCAGTGAGTTTTACACCTCCTGAAGCAAACAAACCAATGAACCATGAACTGGTTCAGTCAACCATACAAATCACAAAATGAAACAAAGCACCAGTTCTGGCAATCAAACAAACCATGAACCAACATGAGCCACCATATTCTTGTTCAATACCCATCTCTAGTCTTAGCTTCAAGTGTGGTGAGGCTGCTAGTCACTCTATTAAGCACAAACAGCATACTAGCCTGCTTGTAGTTGACTACTGCTATGAGACCTTAGAAGATAGTTATTATTGAACTGAGAGTCAATGTGTAAAAATATCTCCTCTCAGTTTGACAACTGATGAAGACTGGTCAGCTCTGAAGTTGAGCTGAAACACTGCATAGAACTAGGAGAATACAGTAATTTTTATGAGGTCTAAAGAGCTAAGGAATGTCTTAAGAATTGAGCAACCAAAGCAGGATTAAAGGGAGGTAACTATAGCTCCAAACTACAGGTAACTATAGCTCCAAGCGGCTGAAAGCCAAGTAATCCAAGCTGTGAATGATCAAGCCAGGAATTTGTGGAACTGTTCTATTGTATACAATCTCATTGTCCCTATTTAATTTACCAGGGAAAGTCTGTGGTGCTTGTCCCTAGTTATTGTCTTCCTTTCATCTCTATTGATGCCTTTGGGAATGTCATGTTATGTTTGCCCAGAACGTAATCAACACAATACCTTTTATTAGGACCAAACAAATGATACATAATGTTGTGCCAGCATTTCAGTTCTCCAGAACGCTTCAACAGGCTGGAAGTTTCAGTTTTTTAAAAAACAAAGTTTATGAAATGGCCATCTTGTATAAATTGTTCCTTTGACTTGACCTCCTCTTTGTTCCTTCATTTCCTTTTCTTCATTTTGTGGCCCCTGGCATCACTTTGCCTGAATTCTCTGTATATCAACAGAAAGTACAAATGATTTGCTTCTTAGGATTTTTGTGAGTCCTAACACTTGATAAAGACCGTGTCACTTTGCAAATTCAAAGTGCATCTACACTGTCAGTCTTACAGGTTGCTTGTTAAGGTTTCTTTTAAAGAAAGCTATCCTTAGAGGTTCAGTCATTTTCCATTCAGAGCTGACTTGACTTTACTTAAACAGCTAAGTGCTCAAATGAGATATTTAGTTTCAAGTAGCTGTTCTTGGCTTTACTCCCCCACCTCAAATATCTGTTTCTATTTGTAGTTTTCATTTTGATGCCATTAAAGGCTTCTATATTTTTCTAGAACCATAAATTATCTCTCTTTTTTATTAGAGCCAAATACTTTAATTTGAGGATTGGGAATATATATTCTCTTTCTCTTATGAGAAATGTATGAAAAGCTATTATGAAGATAATTCCCTTACCACAGAGAATGATCAGCAACAAGAAGAAGAAGATATTGGATTTATATCCCGCCCTCCACTCCGAAGAGTCTCAGAGCGGCTCACAATCTCCTTTACCTTCCTCCCCCACAACAGACACCCTGTGAGGTGGGTGGGGCTGGAGAGGGCTCTCACAGCAGCTGCCCTTTCAAGGACAACCTCTGCCAGAGCTATGGCTGACCCAAGGCCATTCCAGCAGGTGCAAGTGGAGGAGTGGGGAATCAAACCCGGTTCTCCCAGATAAGAGTCCACACACTTAACCACTACACCAAACTGGCTCTCCGTTTGCCAACCTAAATGCCAACCAAAAAAAATATCTATAAAAGTTTAACTAAAACCTGCTTCGATCAATAGATAATCATTTCCTATTCTTTGTAGGAAATAGCCTCTTCAGGTGCACCATAGTCTTTCAGGCTTGCTAAAAATGTCTTAAAGGCATTGTTATTAGAGAGATAAGTTCCTTAATACATTTTAGCTTCAAAACTATGCCAGCAAAATTGTTCCTTGGAAAGCTAGAAGCTGGCAGTAAATACTCCTTTCTCTTCCGGTGATTCATCTTAAGCATCTTTCAAATAACAGGCACTGTTAATGTCTCTGAAACTATGCCAAGTAAAAACTTCCTTCCTACTGTTTCTTCATTAATGTGTAGTTTGAGTTGCACCCTTCCACTGCACACACTCATATATTTAAGGCCATCCAGATTCAGCAGCTTTAATTCTAAACACAACATTTTTGCCTTTATAGTCAACTGGGTGGAGGACTTGGATGCATTCATGTTTCTTTAGCATATAAGTGTTTTGCTAGACCAGCAGCTGAATTTCCACTATTTTCATAATCCAAACTTACAGTTTTATGATAGGGTGTTTTCTGATGTAGTCAGTTCAGCCTTGATGACATTTTATTTAATTTGTTACCTTGACACTATGAATGCTAGAAAGCATTCCCACCCAAATGAAGTTCATTCAGCAATCTGTTATAATAGTAGCCTTTTTTTTGTTCTTGCTTTTCTTGAGGGTAATTCAGGACTTGGAAGGGATCTGAGTCCTCCTCAGTCATGCAAGTTATAGGAATCTTGGGATAGTCCTCAGCAGAAGACTGTGCATTAGGTAGTAGCTTCACATTGTGCAGAGAGTGCACATGAAAATCTGTATTAACTCCAAAACCACAGCATAAAAGTTCATCATAATTAGGAGACTTGCTTGCTAGGAGAATGTCTTCTCTAACCAGATGCAAAAGCCTTCTGGGATTTTGCTGGCAAAATGCTCTCTGCACTGTTTATATTAAGAGCAAGTCATTCCTTTTGATGGCAAAAACCTTTCCTTTTGCACAGATACACAAATCCAGATACACAAGCCTTCTGGATTTTCAGGCTAAATGCTCGCTACAGTTTTTATATATGGAGCAAGCCATTCCTGATTGATGGTTTTAATGCTTTCAATATCACTTAAGTGTATAATTTTGGAGCAAACTAATCCTGAACCTCTTTTCTGACCAAATGTAAAAGCCTTCTGAATTATGCTAGCAAAGCTCTCTACCAATGAATGGCCTAAAATTCTTAGTCATGGGTTTTCAACACTTACCATAACTGATTGCGTGTATGTATGGATTTATTTCAATTTCATACCTTGCCTTTTTGACCAAGTCATTAAGATGACTTATGGCAATAAAATATATAATAAATTCAAAACTAATCATAAAAAACTAAAACAAACTGACCTTTACTTACCATAGTTTGTGGGTATAGTATGTATATTAATAATAATTAATAATAATTTTTTTTATTTCTATCCCGCCCTCCCCGCCGGAGCAGGCTCAGGGCGGCTCACAACATAAAATACACAGTACATCAGTTATACTTATAAAAACATGGTTAAAACAAATTATAGATCATTAAAATTAACATTAACAATATGGCGTTATAAACATTATGTAAAGTGCTGCCAAGTTGCAGCTGACCTATGGTGATCCTGTTGCATTTTTAAGGCTAGATATGTTCAGAAATAGTTTGTCATTGCCTTCCTCTACATAGTGACCCTGGAATTCCTTGGTGGTCTCCCATCCCTGCTTAGCTTCTGAGATTTTACAAGATTAGGCTAGCCTAGGCCATGCTTACAGCATTAAAATAAATCCATATTCTGTTAAGCATAATCAAATGCAAACACAATAGAAACAAAATCATTTTACTTGCTTTATATATTCTGATAATAAAGGAGTAATAGTAGTTTTATCAAAGATTTCAGGTTTTCACGGCTGGTAACATCATTAGGGTTTGTAGAATCTTTTGGGCTCAAGTGCCGTGTTCTACTGGAGAAAGTTTTTCTTCCAGACGTTTCGTTCTCAGCTGCGGAGAACATCCTCAGTGGCATTGCAGCAGGAGCAGGCGCTCTGACCTTCTTGGCTGCTGTGCATTGAGTGAGGCCAGGGCTGCTGGAGAGCTGCTATTTCTAGGCTGGAGGGGGTGTGGTGAAAGGGCAATAGGTTTGTGGATGTGCCCATTGTTTGGTGGGGCTTCCTGGAAGGGTAGTGATAAGGAAACTGGCTGTTGAATGTGACCATTGTTCTGTGTTAATTGCTGGGAGGGTTGGAAGGGGTGTGAAGAAAAGGAAGATGGTTGTTGACTGTGCTGATTGTTCTGTTGAATGTGCTGGTTGTTTTGTGAATTTCTGCAATTTATAGTAAGTAGGGTGTTTTGCAGAGCTGGATACCAAGACTGGTGGATGGAAACGCCTTCTTCCTTTCTGTTAAAGTTGTGCTGGTGTTGGTAAATCTCAATAGCTTCTCTGTTCGGGCAGGTATGATAATGTGAGGCCATAGAAAGGACTTCAGTTCTTTCAAAGTGGATGACGTGGTCTCCTTCTTGAAGTGCATGTTCAGCTACAGCTGATTTTTCTGGCTGAAACAAGCAACAGTGTCTCTTGTGTTCGGTGAGGCGGGTGTTGATACTGCATTGGGTAGTGCCAATGTAGATTGCACCACAGGAGCAGGGTATTTTGTAGACTCCAGGGATTGAAAGTGGATCTCTCATATCTTTGGCCAAGTGCAGCAAGTGGCGGATCTGTTGTGTGGGTTTAAAGACTGTGTCAACATTGTGGCGTTTGAGAATTTTGCCAATGCGGTCGGTGACAGATTTTATGTAGGGCAGGAAGGCTGTACCTACATTTGTGTGTGGCTCGGGATTTTGTGTGGATGGTTTCTTGGGATGGAGGGCTCTTCTAATTTCTTGTAGGGAGTATCCATTGGCCTGCAGTGACTGGTTGAGGTGGTGTAGTTCCTGCTGGAGTTGGCTTGGTTCACAGATACGTGATGCTCAGTGGATGACGGTTTTTACAACTGTACGTTTTTGGCAAGGATGATGATTGGAATTCTTATTTAGATAGCAGTCGGTGTGTGTGGGTTTCCTGAATACAGTGTGGCCGAGTTTTTCGTCATCTTTCCTGGTAATGAGAATGTCAAGAAAGGCAAGTTGACCATTCTTTTCTTTCTCCACAGTAAACTGGATACGAGGATAGACTGAAATCAGAGGAAGGAGAAAGTTATTCAAAGCAGCCTCTCCATGACTCCAGATGGCAAAAACATCATCCACATATCGGAGCCAGCAACATGATTTTAGGAGGGCAGATCTTAGTGCTGTATCTTCAAAGGTTTCCATCTAAAAGTTAGCAATGACAGGGCTAAGGGGGCTTCCCATGGCAACTCCATCGATCTGTTCATAAAAGTTATTATTCCATTGGAAGTAGGTAGTGGTGAGCACGTGGTGGAATAGGGCAGTGATGTCATCAGGAAAGATGTGTTGTAGTTGAACAAGGGTTTCTTTGACGGGAACCATAGTGAACAACGAGACAACATCGAAGCTTAATAAAAGATCGCTGGGTTGGATTTTTAAGGGTTTGATTTTTTCCAAAAAAATGTGATGAGTCCCTGATGCAAGAGGTAGTGTTGCCCACAAGGGGTTGAAGAAGGCCGGTCAAGTGTTTGGCTATGGCGTAGGTAGGTGAGATGATGGCGCTGACTATCGGTCGAAGAGGAACATTGGGTTTGTGGATCTTAGGGAGGCCATACAGTCTGGGGGGCAGAACTTCAGACTTTCTAAGCAGGCATTGATCCTCAATCGGTATTGAAGAGCCTTTGATGAGCAGATTTGTTTTCCGGAGTATTCTTGTGGTGGGGTCGCAGTGAAGTCTCCTGTATGTATCTGGCTTGAGAAGGTCCTGAATTTTGTTATGGTAGTCTTCTGTATTGAGAATAACTGTGGCGTTCCCCTTATCCGCTGCAAGAACCAGTATGTCCTTGTCAGTGTTGAGGGTTTTCAGAGCTGATCATAAGAACATAAGAGAAGCCATGTTGGATCAGGCCAACGGCCCATCCAGTCCAACACTCTGTGTCACACAGTGGCAAAATTTTTTATATATACACACACACTGTGGCTAATAGCCACTGATGGACCTGTGCTCCATATTTTTATCTAAACCCCTCTTGAAGGTGGCTGTACTTGTGGCCGCCACCACCTCCTGTGGCAGTGAATTCCACATGTTAATCACCCTTTGGGTGAAGAAGTACTTCCTTTTATCCGTTTTAACCTGTCTGCTCAGCAATTTCATCGAATGTCCACGAGTTCTTGTATTGTGAGAAAGGGAGAAAAGTACTTCTTTCTCTACTTTCTCCATCCCATGCATTATCTTGTAAACCTCTATCAGGTCACCCCGCAGTCGACATTTCTCCAAGCTAAAGAGTCCCAAGCGTTTCAACCTTTCTTCATAGGGAAAGTGCTCCAGCCCTTTAATCATTCTAGTTGCCCTTTTCTGGACTTTCTCCAATGCTATAATATCCTTTTTGAGGTGCGGTGACCAGAACTGCACACAGTACTCCAAATGAGACCGCACCATCGATTTATACAGGGGCGTTATGATACTGACTGATTTGTTTTCAATTCCCTTCCTAATAATTCCCAGCATGGCGTTGGCCTTTTTTTATTGCAAATGCACACTGTCTTGACATTTTCAGTGAGTTATCTACCATGACCCCAAGATCTCTCTCTTGGTCAGTCTCTGCCAGTTCACACCCCATCAACTTGTATTTGTAGCTGGGATTCTTGGCCCCAATGTGCATTACTTTGCACTTGGCCACATTGAACCGCATCTGCCACGTTGACGCCCACTCACCCAGCCTCAACAGATCCCTTTGGAGTTCCTCACAATCCTCTCTGGTTCTCACCACCCTGAACAATTTAGTGACATCCGCAAACTTGGCCACTTCACTGCTCACTCCCAACTCTAAATCATTTATGAACAGTTAAAGAGCATGGGACCCAGTACCGAGCCCTGCGGCACCCCACTGCTTACCGTCCTCCACTGCGAAGACTGCTCATTTATATTCACTCTCTGCTTCCTATTACTCAGCCAGTTTTTGATCCACAAGAGGACCTGTCCTTTTACTCCATGACTCTCAAGCTTTCTAAGGAGCCTTTGGTGAGGAACTTTATCAAAAGCTTTCTGGAAGTCAAGGTAAACAACATCTATCGGGTCTCCTTTGTCCACATGTTTGTTCACCCCCTCAAAGAAATGTAACAGGTTAGTGAGGCAAGATCTTCCCTTACAGAACCCATGCTGAGTCTTCCTCAATAACTCGTGTTCATCAATGCGCCTACTCATTCTGTCCTTGATAATGGTTTCTACCAACTCTCCCGGTATTTAAGTCAGACTGACTGGCCTGTAATTTCCCGGATCTCCTCTGGAACCCTTTTTAAAGATGGGGATGACATTTGCTACCTTCCAGTCCTCAGGAATGGAGGAAGGATGAGGTTGCTTTTTCGAGGTTTAGCGTGTTGTAAGATTCTTGATGATTCTCTTCTTATTTCTTCTGCAATGTGTTGTGGGAGGTTGCGGATACTGGCTTCAATGTTGGCGACAATGTCTTCTGTAGGAATTCTGGAAGGGGTGATGGCAAAGTTCCCTCCTTTGGAGAGTACAGAGATTTCCGCTGTTGTCAGTTGTCGTTTGGACAGGTTGACAACTGTGCGTTGTGTGTCCAGTGTAGGAGAGGGTTGCTTGGTTCTGGAGATGTTGTTATACTTTCGTTTTTGTTGCTCAGTAGCCAGACCCCTGGAGTCTACAAAATACCCTGCTCCTGTGGTGCAGTCTACATTGGCACTACCCAACGCAGTATCAACACCCACCACACCGAACACAAGAGACACTGTCGCTTGTTTCAGACAGAAAAATCAGCTGTAGCTGAACATGCACGTCAAGGAGTCCATGTCATCCACTTTGAAAGAACTGAAGTCCTTTTTTATGGCCTCACATTATCATACCCGCCTGAACAGAGAAGCTATTGAGATTTACAAACACCAGCACAACTTTAACAGAAAGGAAGAAGGCATTTCCATCCACCAATCTTGGTATCCAGCTCTGCAAAACACCCTACTTACTATAAATTGCAGAAATTCACAAAACAACCAGCACATTCAACAGAACAATCAGCACAGTCAACAACCATCTTCCTTTTCTTCACACCCCTTCCAACCCTCCCAGCAATTAACACAGAACAATGGTCACATTCAACAGCCAGTTTCCTTATCACTACCCTTCCAGGAAGCCCCACCAAACAATGGGCACATCCACAAACCTATTGCCCTTTCACCACACCCCCTCCAGCCTAGAAATAGCAGCTCTCCAGCAGCCTTGGCCTCACTCAATGCACAGCAGCCAAGAAGGTCAGAGCGCCTGCTCCGGCTGCAACGCCACTGAGGATGTTCTCTGCAGCTGAGAACGAAACGTCTGGAAGAAAAACTTTCTCCAGTAGAACACGGCACTTGAGCCCGAAAGATTCTACAAACCCTAATAGTAGTTTTCATTAGGAGGCTATTCTGCAACCTAACTGTTTATACTGAAACAGCATTACATTAGTAATGGGAGCATAGCCTCCAAGAAAGATATAAGGTGGGAAGCACTGAAGCAACACAGTGTGAAATCGTACATGGGCAATCATCTTTTGTCTACAGATGACCATGTTTGAGATATTTAGATGTATCCAAACAGTGTATCCAACATCCTCATTTGTAATTATTTCCATTTGTTTCATAAGATTACTTGAAGATTTCATATTCATAAGGAGATCCATCTGACTTCTTTAGAACCAATTACCCAAACTGCATCTATAGAATACCTCTGTGCTGGATGGTTTCACGTTCCACTGTCCAGAAGCATTGACTAAAATCACTTTCAAATGGTGGACTGGAATGTTTTAAAAAGGAGGAGTTTGGCAGTTTAACTGCTGACCAACAGACAGAGCTGGGGGTTGTTGGATTTGAATCGGAGAAGGAGTAGGACATCTGACAGTTAGGCAGACAGTCCATTAGGGACTTCAAGTGTTTTGAAAATAGATAGGGTTTGGGTGCTCTTCCTGTCCAAACTAATTAAAATGCAAAGCCTTTCTGTTCCATGTTATAAATCTGAATCAGTCGAACAAGAAATCCATTTTGTAACTGTTATGCTTTTTCAGGCCCCAAGTCTCCAGTAACTTATATAATTATTTATTTACTCTATTTCTATCCCAGCTTTCTCCCCAATGGGAACCCTAAGCAGCTTACAGTGTTCTCCTCTCCTCGATTTTATCCTCACAATAACCCTGTGAGATAGGTTAGGCTGAGAGCATGTGACTGGCCCAAGGTCACCCTAGCAAGCTTCAATGGTAGAATGGAGATTCAAACCTGGGTTTCCCAGATACTAGTCCAACACTTTAACCACTACCCCATGCTGGGACTGCAATACTGAGAGGCCCAGAGAAAACAAAAACAAAGAAATAACCAAGCTTTGCACACCAATGAAATAAACCTGTTTCTTAGTTTTGGGTGGTGTGCAGTTTGTGGTTGTATGGTTTCTTCAAACCTATAATACCCTCGTAATTGGCCAAGCAAATGCCAGGTGGCACCCTGGGTTCAAACATCTTCCTTACTGAGGGCAGGCCTCAGGTTCAGTGGGATCTCACAGGAGCGCAGCTCCTGCACCTTTCTGAGAGTTCCTCCTCCTCCTTCTGAGAGTTCTACCTCCGTGTTGATTGAATGGTATGTGCAGCTGCATAACAATCCCTAGATGAGCTCCACCACCTATTTTTCTACAAAATGACCGCTGACTGAGGGCTTGAAGACTAAGCAGTCCCAGAATAATCAAGTATAAAAATAAAAAGATAAGAAACAAAATCAAAAGAAATTTTTGGGAAATTTCAGTTCCTAGATTCTAGATATGGAACAAGGCATTGTCCCAACTTCCTACAGCAATTTTATTGGTGCTTTTTGAGACAGCTATCTAGAATACTTTTTCATAGATAAAACCATATGTTGGGCCTAGATTTTCAGGCAGACAGTGCTCACAAATCCACCTTCAACAAATTATGTTGATCAATTTCTATGGAAAAGTTTTGCACGTATCTATCTAGGATGATCATTTCAAAATAAATAGAAGGAAGGCATGTGTACGTAAAAGTATCAGTCAGACTGATGATCTATCTACACAGAAGCCTCAGCTGTTTGAAGGTCTCCAGGTCCTCAGACAAACAAACTTTGCTACCCTGTAATCCTTTCAATCTTTAGATGTTGGGAGATGAAATTGCACTCAAAACAGTTACTCTGTTAGTAAGTTTATTGTATTGTGGTTCATTGAGGTTGCTCTTATTGTTTAGCCAGACAGAAGTTCCACCTTGAACTTTTAACAAACTTATCTCCCTTGACAGAGGGCAGAAGCACAGTTTTGGAACTAATTGTGTGCAACTTGAGACAACAGGGCAACTCCTTAAATGACCCAAATCGAGCATAAATACTAGAACAGTTAAAGGGTTTATACTATAGGGAAGAAAGTCACATTCCGTGGAAGTATGCTTCCTCCATTTGATCTGTCACTAAAATTTTCAAAACATGACACTCCTTGAACGTAATATACTTTGATGATAAACTAGATTAACGTTCCCCAGTACAAGTGAAAGGCCACCTGTTGCCAGAATGCCCATATTCCTCGTTGGCTGTCTTGTAGCTGTCATCACTTCAATGCAATCTGTGCCCAACATGCTGGAATATAATGAATATGTCAGGAGTTGGAGGTCAGCCATCCAAGTACATGAAAACTTGGCTTGCGTACAGTGTCAGCATGGAGGCCTCGCCTATCAACTTGTGCAAAGGATTTCTGCACCACTTGATTTGTTTGCACAGGGTTTGTTTTTGTTGGATAGGAACACATTTACTGAGAGCTTTTTGACAGCCCATCCAAACATTTGCAATTTCGAGAATGGTGCTTCCTCTTTCAAGCCTCTTAACTAATGGGGTGGTGTGCAATGCCAGTGTTGCTGATTGCACTTGGTGTTTACTGTCATTATTTTGTAATGGAAAAGGCTTAACTAAGGCTTGAGTACTTGGTAAAATAATTTGAGAAGGGGGAGAGCTCTTTGCTGTTTAATACAACTCTCCCAAAATGTGTATCTTTATAAGTTTATTGAGGAATTCTTATTTTGGTTCAAAAATTACACTGTATTGATCTTTGGCCATGAGAAGTGGTTACTCACATCCATGGAAAAGTGAGATGTCAGTGGTAATCATCTAAGGATTGTCCTGTCATTTACCATAGAGGCATTACCCAAAATGTTTGTGGAAAACTGTGAGCTGCTTTGGCTCACACATAATTAAAACAAAAAGCATGAATTGATCCTCTGCAGGGTGCAATACTGAACCTACCCTCAGTGGTATAGCTGAAGAATGCTTTGATTCAGAATACTTTGAATCTGACCTGCTGTTAGCATCTTTTCTTCATGGTGGGTTGAAGTTTTGTCCTTTGTTATTCTCCCATCTTAATCAGAAGCTCAGCATTTCTTCCTGTATATCTTTAGTAAGAGCAGTCATCTCACTTTAACAAAATCAAAGAAAAGCTTCTAAACAGTAATAAATCCCCAACATATTCTCACTAACTGAGCCTTTCTTTCTTTCTTTCTTTCTTTCTTTCTTTCTTTCTTTCTTTCTTTCTTTCTTTCTTTCTTTCTTTCTTTCTTTCTTTCTTTCTTTCTTTCTTTCTTTCTTTCTTTCTTTCTTTCTTTCTTTCTTTCTTTCTTTCTTTCATCAGAGTTCTGAATCACAGTCCAGTTCTGATATCCTGAATAAAGGAAGAGTAAGATCCTGAATAAAGGAAGAGCAATTCAGAGACATTTCCTACCTTTTATTGAGTTCTGTGCACTCCAATGCTGGGGGAAGGGAAAGTGCAGAGCTCAAAACCAAAATTTTACCCTGCCCCAGTACTTTTATTTAATAATCTAATAACACAGCCATCTAAGAAAGAAACAAGCTTACAAATACCATTCTCTATTGAACCTAGCTATCAGGAAGGATGGTCAGAAATAACAGCAACAATTCCATCCCTGTGTAGAAGCCACTGCTGCCACAAATTTAGCCCCAGCCAAAGAAATACCAGGAGCAGCATAAGCAAGCAGGAAGACTTAAAGACAAGTAGAAAATCAGGAACTATAATTAATTGTATGCATAGATCTCTCAAATGGGTCAAACTCAGCCCTAGGGTGACCATAATGTCTGAAGGCCAGCCAGGGACACATTGGGGGGGGGGGAGGTAGGGGTGCGCGCGCGCGAAGCGCGCGCGCTCTGCCGGAAACCGGAAGTGACGTCACTTCCGGTGACGGCATGCCACCACAGGAAACAGGAAGTGACATCACTTCCTGTGACATCATTTCCCCCGCATCACCTGCCGGAAATGGGAAGTGACATCACTTCCTGTGACATCATTTCCCCCAAATGACATCATTTCCCCCAAATGCCACTGCCGGAAACAGGAAGTGACTTCACAGCACTTCCTGTGACATCCCCAAAAATCCCCCAAATATCACCGCCGGAAACAATTTTGTTCTGAAATCCTGTATATACTTCATCAGTATATGGGATAAGGCACTTTCTCAACTGTGCTGCATAATGCAGCCTATTTATTTTGTCCTGTTTGCTCTGTTGGCTCTATCTGCGCCACCTTCATCACTTTCGGGGTGTGGATCCCCCAGTGGGGTGCTCTCCCGACTCCCTCCGCCGGCTGTTTCTGATAGCCCTGCGCCCCCTCTTTCATTTGATATGTGTCCCGTGCGGGTGCCACCCTCCCGCCGGGAGATGCCGCAAAATGAGCCCCCTTGAGGCTTATGGCGGCAGGGCTCGGGGGAAGCGAGCTAGACTGCTGTTCTTTTGAGGGGTTATAGAGTGTTTCGAGCCCATCCCTGTGGCATCGGTCCCATCGTTGTGGGGCCCAGGGGGCCGGCGCAGCGGCACGCCGAAGCAGCCTGTCACTAATAACACAGGTCGAGATGCAGGACAGGAACCCGGAAGTGACCGACAGGCTGCTTCAGCGTGCCGCTGCGCCGGCCCCCTGGGCTCCACAACGATGGGACCGATGCCACAGGGACGGGCTCGAAACACTCTATAACCCCTCAAAAGAACAGCAGTCTAGCTCGCTTCCCCCGAGCCCTGCCGCCATAAGCCTCAAGGGGGCTCATTTTGCGGCATCTCCCGGGGGGAGGGTGGCACCCGCACGGGACACATATCAAATGAAAGAGGGGGCGCAGGGCTATCAGAAACAGCCGGCGGAGGGAGTCACGAGACCACCCCACTGGGGGATCCACACCCCGAAAGTGATGAAGGTGGCGCAGACAGAGCCAACAGAGCCAACAGGACAAAATAAATAGGCTGCATTATGCAGCACAGTTGAGAAAGTGCCTTATCCCATATACTGATGAAGTAAATACAGGATCTGAGAACAAAATTGCACCAGAAGACACAAACACAAAGCTCCCTTACACTGAATCAGTGCTTGGGTCCACCAAAGTCAGTATTATCTACTCCAGTCACAAACACAAAGCTCCCTTACACTGAATCAGTGCTTGGGTCCACCAAAGTCAGTATTGTCACATAAGAACATAAGAGAAGCCCTGTTGGATCAGGCCAGTGGCCCATCCAGTCCAACACTCTGCGTCACATAAGAACATAAGAGAAGCCCTGTTGCATCAGGCCAGTGGCCCCTCCAGTCCAACACTCTGTGTAACATAAGAATATAAGAGAAGCCCTGTTGCATCAGGCCAGTGGCCCCTCCAGTCCAACACTCTGTGCCACATAAAAATATAAGAGAAGCCCTGTTGCATCAGACCAATGGCCCCTCCAGTCCAACACTCTGTGCCACATAAAAATATAAGAGAAGCCCTGTTGCATCAGACCAATGGCTCATCCACTCCACCACTCTGGTCACATAAGAACATAAGAGAAGCCCTGTTAGATCAGGCCAGTGGCCCCTCCAGTCCAACACTCTGTGTCACATAAGAACATAAGAGAAGCCCTGTTGGATCAGGCCAGTGGCCCCTCCAGTCCAACACTCTGTGCCACATAAAAATATAAGAGAAGCCCTGTTGCATCAGACCAATGGCTCATCCACTCCACCACTCTGGTCACATAAGAACATAAGAGAAGCCCTGTTAGATCAGGCCAGTGGCCCCTCCAGTCCAACACTCTGTGTCACATAAGAACATAAGAGAAGCCCTGTTGGATCAGGCCAGTGGCCCCTCCAGTCCAACACTCTGTGTCACATAAGAACATAAGGAGGGAAGGGAAGGGAAGGGAAGGGAAGGGAAGGGGAGGGAGGGAGGGAGGGAGGGAGGAAGGAAGGAAGGAAGGAAGGAAGGAAGGAAGGAAGGAAGGAAGGAAGGAAGGAAGGAAGGAAGGAAGGAAGGAAGGAAGGAAGGAAGGAAGGAAGGGAGGGGGAGGGAGGGAGGGAGGGAAGGAAGGAAGGAAGGAAGAAAGGAAGGAAGGAAGGGAGGAGGGAGGGAAGGAAGGAAGGGAAGGGAGTGAGGGAAGGAAGGGAGGGAAGGAAGAAAGGAAGGAAGGGAGGAGGGAGGGAGGGAAGGAAGGAAGGGAGGGAAGGAAGGAAGGGAGGGAGGGAGGGAGGGAGGGAAGAAAGGAAGGCCGCCCCCCCGCTTTTGGCCCCCTTACCTGATTCCAGGGCGGCATCCAGCGGCGGCGGCGGCGGGGAGTCCTGCGGCGGCGGCCTCGCGGCGAGGGAGGGAGGGAGCTGCCGGCGCTGGCCTCTGGAGGCCTCCAGGGACCAGCGCCGGGCCTCTCCGCTACCGGCGCTGGCCTCTGGAGGCCTCCAGGAACCAGCGCCGGCAGCTCCGCGGCTTCCCCGCGGCCTCCGCTGGTCCCTGGAGGCCCTCCAGGGACCAGCGGAGGCCGCGGGGAGGCCTTCGCTGGCCGGCGCTGGTCCCGGAAGGCCTTCCAGAGGCTCTGGAAGGCCTTCCGGGACCAGCGCCGGGTGCCCCGCGGCCTCCCCGCGGCCTCCGCTGGTCCCTGGAGGCCCTCCAGAGACTCTGGAGGGCCTCCAGGGACCAGCGGAGGCCGCGGGGAAGCCTTCGCTGGCCGGCGCTGGTCCCGGAAGGCCTTCCAGAGGCTCTGGAAAGCCTTCCGGGACCAGCGCCGGGTGCCCCGCGGCCTCCCCGCGGCCTCCGCTGGTCCCTGGAGACCCACCAGAGTCTCTGGAGGGCCTCCAGGGACCAGCGGAGGCCGCGGGGAAGCCTTCGCTGGCCGGCGCTGGTCCCGGAAGGCCTTCCAGAGGCTCTGGAAGGCCTTCCGGGACCAGCGCCGGGTGCCCCGCGGCCTCCCCGCGGCCTCCGCTGGTCCCTGGAGGCCCTCCAGAGTCTCTGGAGGGCCTCCAGGGACCAGCGGAGGCCGCGGGGAAGCCTTCGCTGGCCGGCGCTGGTCCCGGAAGGCCTTCCAGAGGCTCTGGAAGGCCTTCCGGGACCAGCGCCGGGTGCCCCGCGGCCTCCCCGTGGCCTCCGCTGGTCCCTGGAGGCCCTCCAGAGTCCCTGGAGGGCCTCCAGAGTCTCTGGAGGGCCTCCAGGGACCAGCGGAGGCCGCGGGGAAGCCTTCGCTGGCCGGCGCTGGTCCCGGAAGGCCTTCCAGAGGCTCTGGAAGGCCTTCCGGGACCAGCGCCGGGTGCCCCGCGGCCTCCCCGCGGCCTCTGCTGGTCCCTGGAGGCCCTCCAGAGACTCTGGAGGGCCTCCAGGGACCAGCGGAGGCTGCGGGGAAGCCTTCGCTGGCCGGCGCTGGTCCTGCGCAGGCGCAGGGACGCTCCCTCCCTCCCTCGCCGCCTTCCCCGCCGGCGCCCGCGGCCCACCGGCTCCGGGGCTGCCTAAACCGGGACCTTTAATGGTCCCGGTATAGGCAGCCTGGGAGCCGGGATTGGGTGGCCAGAACCGGGAATGTCCCGGGAGACCGGGACGGTCTGGCCACCCTACTCAGCCCCAACAGAAGGATTGTAGTTGGCTATGGACTTTCCAGAGAATTGCAATACACAAACTGAAAATCATGAGAGATGCAATACTGGTTGTCAGACTAGTGGACAACATTGGCTTGTCCAGAATTTCCTAAAATGTTAATCAGTGGAAAGTGATAGATTCTGAAATATTCTGGGAACAAGGTCCAGTATCACTTCCTATTATATAGTGAGTTCAGCCAACATGAAGTAAGCAAGAACATTTATTAAACAAGAGCAGAAATGAACTGAACACAAACAGGCAACGCCTTATATACATTTAGCCTGAGTTAAACATGCCCCCTTATGTGGGCAGCAATCCACTTTTGGTCTCTGCAGCATCCTTCATTTGCATTTCTTGAAATAAATGCCTCGCACCCCAATTGGCTAGTTGTAAAGAACATCCAATCGGAATGTTGGCATCAGGGTCCTGGAGGGCAATGAAAGTCACTTCAAGGTCAACTAATAGACATAACTAACCAGCAGTCAATACAACCAATACACAACACTTCCCCAGGTTCTTTGAGCTTTTCCACACAAGGTTTTTCTTTCGCTAAGAACACTTTAGGAATTTAAAGCATGCATAGTAGAGGAAGTGGAGCCTTTTTTTCCACCACTAGAATACAGCAACATTGGAAGTAAATGCAAGAAAAATGTATGAATTATTTGTTTTACATATTTACAAAATTCATTTGCTCCCCAAGTCAGAATAAAGAGTCGGACACAACTGCATTGGTATTAATAATGGGCCACTTTATTAAACATAATAACCACCAGTAAGGGCACCCCAAACACGGCCTGGCCAGGGCTAGGAGTCTCAACAGACTGCTCCCCTGCCATTAGCGGGCGAGAGACCCAGCCCCCAGCCGGAGCTGTATCCCACAGCTCCCGCCAGGCTGGCCCAGCAGGGAGGCACGCCCCACAGGGCCCAAACCCCAGACGCACATCTCATTGGAATGCGCCCTCTAGTCGAACCTCCAGGAAAGTCTGCATTCTCCCCACCCCGGGTCATCAAACCCCAAGGCTGATCATGCCACACCCCTAATTCCCCAAAGGGGAATGCTTAATGGTCCTCCCCTAGCCGCATAGTACCATATTCCAAGAAAACCTGCCACCACTAGGGCCAAGTCTCTACTTAGGCCTTAGTACCCACCAGGAGCCCCAAGGCCACCCGCAGGCCTTGCTGGAGATCTCTCAAGAAAAGCATATTACCCTTTTCTGAGAGATGCACCCCATCCTCTCTGTAGAGGTCCGGAAATTTCCATAAAATATCCGGGTGGGGCAGATAGTGGCCCAACCTCCCTTCCAATGCCTTCCTAATTTCCTTATTAGCCTTGCATCAGGCCTTCTCAATAGCTCCGGGGGCCCAAGCGGTGCGCCAAACAAGGCGGGGCAGCATGGCTGACCAAATTATGGTGGTCCCAGACCATTGCTCCCTAATGTAGCAGCTGCTGCCAACGAGAATGGCCTGCTCAGGGATTCCAGTGCTCCTGGGGAGGGGGAGGTATGGCGGTGGGAGCAGATGTTATAAGGGAGGAGGACAGAGACATGCTAGTGCTTGGCCCCCCTCCAATCTGCGGCCCATCCCAAGGGTGACAGGTAGTAGGGCCAGGTGTAACCCGCCTCCGTCATTGGTGTTATGCAACGCCAGGTCCATTAACAATAAGACCTCAATTCTTCGAGAGTTTATGCTCGAACAGAATATGGACCTGGCTTGCGTGACTGAGACCTGGATCCGGGAGGGTGATACAGTGGCCCTCTCGCAAACAGC
The DNA here is from genome assembly GCF_032191835.1 of Heteronotia binoei. Classification (NCBI taxonomy): domain Eukaryota; kingdom Metazoa; phylum Chordata; class Lepidosauria; order Squamata; family Gekkonidae; genus Heteronotia; species Heteronotia binoei. The sequence goes on from NC_083226.1 coordinate 71,620,795, forward strand.
TCCCCCAGGTTACTCAGTCTTCCACCAATCGCGGACTAGCGGGCGGGGGGGAGGAGTGGCATTATTTGCACGGGAGGCTTACTCCTTCAGGGCGCTCCCGGCCCCAAAGATTGAGGGTATTGAATGTGCCGGTCTGGCGTGGGAGGATGGAGAGGGGTTGGCAATTTGGCTGGTGTACTGTATGCCTAACGCACCAGCTAACGCCTTACCGTCCCTGCTTGAGGCGGCGACAGGCTGGGCGCTGGAGCATCCAAGGTTGATAATCCTGGGTGACTTCAACGTCCATGCTGATGACCCGTCCTCCAGTCAGGCGGCGGACCTAGTGTCTTCCATGGTGACACTGGGACTCTCTCAATTTGTTGTAACCCCCACCCACCAGGCCGGACACATGTTAGACCTGATCTTTGCGGCTGGGATTGTAGTGAGCGATATAACCGCAGAGGCGGTGCCATGGTCGGATCACTTCGCCCTCAAGGCCCGTGTAGATATGCCTCCCCAAACCTGTTTAGGCGAGGAGCCGATTATGGCTCGCCCGCAGAGCCAAAGGGACCCAGAACGGTTCCAAATGGCTCTTCGGGACCCCTGGCCCTCTGGCGACTCCCTCGATGGCCTGATTGAGACCTGGAATAGCCGGCTCTCTAGGGCCATCAAGGAGATCGCACCTCGGCGCCCTCTGCGACCTCGGACTAAGCTGGCTCCGTGGTATACCCCGGAATTACGCCAGCTGAAACAAAGTCTTAGACGGCTAGAGAGGCAATGGGGGCGTACTCGTGACGAAGCGACCAGAACATCTTATAGGAAGTTTATGAAGTCCTATGAGGTGGCAATCAAGGCCGCAAAGAAAACATACTTTGCGGCTAAAATTGCATCTGCAAATTCGCGCCCGGCCCAATTATTTAGAATAATCCAGAACCTTTCCACATTGCCACAGGGCAACTCAAAAGCTAAGGAATTGGAGATTGGCTGTGAGGCTTTTGCGAAATTTTTTGCTGATAAGGTCCAATCGCTCCGCCACGACTGCCCTGCCAATTTGGATGCAGTAAGCGATCTCGAAGCCCAATGCGTGTCTTCTGATTTAACCCTGGATTGCTTCGACCCGCTCAGCTTGGAGGAGGTCGACAGAATTCTTGGCACTGCACGATCCACAACTTGTGATCTGGACCCATGCCCCTCCTGGCTAATTAAGGCCTGCCAGGAGGAACTAAGATATCCTATACGGGATATTATAAATCGATCCCTTTCAGAGGGTGCTTTCCCAACACCCCTGAAAGAGGCATTGGTCTGCCCTCTCTTAAAAAAACCTTCATCAGACCCGGCCGAATTGGCACACTACCGACCCGTCTCAAATTTGCCCTTTTGGGGCAAAATTATTGAGAGGGCTGTGGCGCTGCAGTTACAGGATTTTTTGGAGGACGCTTCCACCCTAGATCCATGCCAGTCCGGCTTTTGCCCGGGCCATGGGACGGAAACAGTCTTGGTCGCCCTCATGGATGACCTCCGACGACAACTGGATCGAGGCGGCTCGGCAGTATTGCTGCTGCTAGACCTATCGGCTGCGTTCGATATGGTCGACCATCGGCTGCTGACCCGCCGCCTCGCCGACGCAGGGATTCGGGGGCTAGCCTTACAGCGGCTCTCCTCCTTTCTTGAAGGTAGGGGACAAAGGGTGGCAATGGGGGGGGAGCTGTCACAGAGGTACCCACTTCATTGTGGTGTGCCTCAGGGAGCAGTTCTCTCCCCGATGTTGTTTAACATCTTTATGCTCCCCCTTGCCAGATCGCACGGAGGTATGGGCTGGGTTGTCATCAATATGCGGATGACACCCAGCTCTATCTACTGATGGACGGCCGGGCTGGCGATGTCCCTATAAATTTGGACCGGGCATTACAAGCTGTGGCTGACTGGCTCAGGCTGAGCGGGCTGAAGTTGAATCCGGCGAAGACTGAGGTCCTTTGCGTGGGCCGCGGCGGACCGGGAGGGGAGATTACCCTACCGGCTTTCGAAGGTGCGCCACTGATACCAGTGCGCAAAGTCAAGAGCCTAGGAGTGCTACTGGAATCCTCTTTATCAATGGAGGCCCAGATAGCTGCCACTGCCTTCTTTCATCTCAAGAGGGCGAGGCAGTTGGCTCCCTTCTTGGAGCGCAGTGACCTAGCAACTGTGATCCAAGCAACGGTCACTTCGAGACTAGACTACTGCAATGCCCTCTACATGGGGCTGCCCTTATACCGAACACGGAAAATTCAGGTAGTCCAGAACGCGGCGGCCAGGCTGCTAGAGGGACTACCACGGTGGGAACATGTGCGGCCTGTGCTGCGGGATCTGCATTGGCTGCCGGTTGTGTACCGTGTTCGCTATAAAGTGCTGGTTATCACCTTTAAAGCCCTATATGGCCGAAGACCTGCCTACCTAAGGGACCGCCTCTCCCCACATGTTCCCCAGAGAGCACTGAGATCTAGCTCTCAAAACCTTCTAACAATCCCTGGGCCAAGAGAGGCTAGATTGAAGGCTACTAGGGAGCAAGCCTTCTCAGTAATGGCCCCTCGATGGTGGAATCATCTTCCAGAGATGGTACGAGCCCTGCGGGACCTGAACCAATTCCGCAGGGCTTGCAAAACATTTCTTTTTCAGCTTGCTTTTGAGACAGAACCTGACTAATTTGACGTGTAGCCATTTAGCCATCTTGTAGATATCATGACTTACAGTATTTTAGCACCTATTTTATCTATTTTAAATAATTTATTATGTAACTGATTATATTTAAAACTGTTTACATTGTTTTACTTGAATCATGGAATTCCATGTCTGTGAGCCGCCCTGAGCCCGCCTTTGGCGGGGGAGGGCGGGATACAAAAATAAATTTACTATTATTATTATTATTATGTACCGAAAATCATCATGGGCCTGCCAAAGTAAGGCCTTGCCTTTCAACAGCCGAAGATCATTACCTCCCTGGTGAACAATTAAAACCTGAGGAGGATGACCCACCCTACCATGGAATAACAAAGGCAGCAGGCCTGGCCACTGAAGGCGCGGGGGCCCCTGCCATTCAATACAAACATATTGGCTTAGTCCCAGCTGAGAGCTGACTGAAGTTCTCCTCGCCTGATGAGCGGCCCAAAACACGTGGCTATGGCCACAGATGAGAACTCGGCTCCTCTGGCCAGGAACAACAGCATCTAAAGAAAAACAGTCAAACAAACATAACCATTAACATTACAACCAAATCAAACCTAAGGACTGAGCAAAGGTCGAACATAAGACTTGTAAGCTGAAGAGCGCCACCGGCCCAAGCGCTGAATAGAGGCAGAAGGATACCCAAGGGCCGCAGCCGTTGAGGCTGCCCCAAACCTAAAGGAGTGGGTCCCAAACCACACCCCAGACAATCCCAGCTCACCTAAAGCCCGTGACGTTACAGCCCAAAACTGATGCTTTGTCAACAGGCTACCATTACTGTGGCAGAACAAAAACCCCTCCTTATGTCCCCGGACTGCCAAATAAGCAGCCAACGCAGCGACTGGGCACAGCTCAAGCTCTGAACAATTACCCAGCTCCAGCACAGTACCCTTTTGTAACTGGTCTGTCTTTGACCGACGAACAGTAATCACCACGTGACCCTCAGACAACCTCACGTCCCGTAGGAAAAGAGCCCTGCCAGAAACATCATTTCTGGATTGTGCCACCAGCTCACTAACTCTAAGGGCCCCGAAAAAGGCCACTAAGGATGCAGCATGAAACAAAAATGTTTCATGAAACAAAAAAAGAAGCACACACCGAGCCCCACACCCCCTTCAGACCCCTAAGAATCAGTGGAGACAAAGGTTTCCGAGTATCCACCCTAGGACCGGCCTCTCTGGCCCACCCCTCCAGTATTTTTCAAAGACGAAAATCAGCTCTTTCTTCCTTATAACCCAGCACCTTACTGGCAAAAGCCAATGCAATCAGGCGCCCCCTAATGGATCGCACAGCCAATCCCTTACCTTGAAGAGAAACACAGTAATGGAGCAACTGCTCCACCAGGAGGGGCCAAACGATGCGATACCGTACCTCAGCCCTAAAGTCCTCAAACTGCCATACAGCCTGTTCGTAAGACTTCCTGGTGCTAGCAATGGCTAGGCCTATCGCTCTGCAGACCTCGGCTCTCCAACCAGCCATAACTCCCTGGGCATTGGCATCACCTCTCTGTCGGCATCTGGGGCCAGCTGACGAAATCTCTCAATCTGTTTACGAGAGAGAGCGTCAGCCACCCTGTTACTCACCCCAGGAACATTGTTGGCTAAAAACAAAATGTTAAGCCTCAGACAACGGAGAGTGAAGGCCCTCACCAACCTCATAACCCTCCGAGATTTGGATGAGAGGAAATTAATGACATGGACTACTGCCATATTATCACACCAAAAATGAACGGTGTGATTGGCCATATCGTTCCCCCACCACTACTAGAATGGGAAAGAACTCGAGAAATGTAAGATCTCGGTTCACACCTTCCTGTGTCCAGAAGTCCGGGCAACTACCATATTTTTCGCACCATAAGACGCACTTTTCCCCCTAAAAAAGTGGTGGGGGGGAAGTGTGTGCGTCTTATGGAGCGAAGGTACCATACGTACCTTTCGAGGGGTGTGTGTGATCCGCTGCCTCCGTCCCGGCGCTTCCCGCGCCTGCCTGCCTGGCTCCAGCTTCTTACGCTTACAGCAAGCGCCAGGATCGCTCCCTCCGCCCTCCGATCCCGGCGCTTGCTTTAAGCATCAGCGCTGATGCCATGCAAACAGGCAGGGAGAAAGCACGACACCCCCTCCACAGCCGGCGCTTGCGAAGCGCTGGGTTTGCGGAGGGGGCGGGTGCTTCCTCTGTGCCTGTCTGCCTGGCTTCGGTTGCTGTTTATAGCAAGGGCTGGGATCCCAGCCCTTGCTATAAGCAGAAGCTGAAGCCAGGAACAGAGGAATCACCCCCCCTCCGCAAACGCAGCGCTTCCCAAAGCGCTGCATTTGCAGAGGGGGGGGTGCTTCCTCTATTCCTGTCTGCCTGGCTTCAGTTGCTGCTTATAGCAAGGGCTGGGATGCCAGCCCTTGCTATAAGTAGAAGCCAGGAACAGAGGAATCACCCCCCCCCTCCGCAAACACAGCGCTTCCCAAAGCGCTGCGTTTGAGGAGGGGGGGGTGCTTCCTCTATTCCTGTCTGCCTGGCTTCAGTTGCTGCTTATAGCAAGGGCTGGGATCCCAGCCCTTGCTATAAGCAGAAGCTGAAGCCAGGAACAGAGGAATCACCCCCCCTCCACAAACGCAGCGCTTCCTGAAGCGCTGCATTTGTGGAGGGGGGGGTGCTTCCTCTATTCCTGTCTGCCTGGCTTCAGTTGCTGCTTATAGCAAGGGCTGGGATCCCAGCCCTTGCTATAAGCAGAAGCTGAAGCCAGGAATAGAGGAATCAACCCCCCCTCCGCAAACGCAGCGCTTCCCGAAGCACTGCGTTTGCGGAGGGGGGTGGTGCTTCCTCTATTCCTGTCTGCCTGGCTTCAGTTGCTGCTTATAGCAAGGGCTGGAATCCCAGCCCTTGCTATAAGCAGAAGCTGAAGCCAGGAACAGAGGAATCACCTCCCCTCCGCAAACGCAGTGCTTCCCGAAGCACTGCGTTTGCGGAGGGGGGTGTGCTTCCTCTTTTCCTGTCTGCCTGGCTTCAGTTGCTGCTTATAGCAAGGGCTGGGATCCCAGCCCTTGCTATAAGCAGAAGCTGAAGCCAGGCACAGAGGAAGCTCCCCCCCCCTTCGCAAACCCAGCGCTTCACGAAGCGCTGGGTTTGCGGAGGGGGCGGCATGCTTTTTCTGTGCCTGTGTGCCTGGCTGGGAGCCAAGCAGCAAGATCGCTCCCTGCGAAGTGCTGGGTTTGCGGTAGGGGCGGAGGGAGCGATCTCACCCTTGTCTGCCAGCCAGGCACCTGCGTCTAATGGTCCGGAGCGTCCAATGGACCGAAAAATACGGTATCCGCACACAACTGTCCGCGAAAATAGACTCCAAAACCCAAAGACCCAGCAGCATCCGACATAACCTGGAGTTCAGTTTCAAGCCTCATGTCCTCTCTCCAAAAAGAGACTCCATTAAAGGACTCCAAAGATTCCTGCCAAACCCTCAAGTCTTCCCTCATGCTGTTGGTAACCTGTGTTCTATGCTGAGGCGAGCGTAGGCCAGCCATAGCATCACAGAGCCTTCTAAGAAAAGCCCTCCCGGGGCAATCACTTTGCAAGCAAAGTTAAGGTGCCCCACCGACTGTTGCAACTCTAGCAGGGTTACCTTCATTTTTAAGAAGAAAGGAGAAAATCCTAGACGTTAACTCAACTATTTTTTTGAAAAGGTACCCTGGAAAGCTGTGCTACAGTATCAATCACAATCCCCAAAAAGGTCAGCTTTTGAGCCGGACCCTCTGTTTTCTCCAGAGCCAAAGGAACCTCAAGCTCGCGGTCAGCTCAATAAAGCCAGACAGCAGCTGCCCATAATGACCAGTCCCCTTGGGACCCACAAAAACGTAGTCATCCAAATAATGAATGATGTCCTGTAAACCCACTTTCTCCCGCACAGCCCATTCCAAGAATGTGCTGAAACACTCAAAAGCAGAACATGATACAGAGCAGCCCATAGGCAATGCTCTATCCATGTAAAATTGGCCCTCAAATGAAAACCCAAAAAGCTCAAAATCATCGGGATACACTGGTAGAAGGCGAAATGCAGATTTAATATTGCATTTTGCCAACTCTGCACCCACCCTGCAGCGTCGCACCACGTCTACAGCCTGGTCGAAGCTGGTGTACCTGACTGAGCATAAGTGCTCAGGAATTCCATCATTAACAGATCTCCCTCTGGGGAAGGAAAGATGGTGAATCAAACAAAATTCACCCAGCGCCTTTTTAGGCACAACACCCAATGGGGAAACCCTAAGGTTATGCACTGGAGGGTGGGAAAAAGGGCCTAAAACCCTACCCTCAGCTAACTCTTTGGCAATCTTTTCCCTGACAACCTGCTCTAAGCCCTTAACCGAACTAAGATTTCCTAACATAAATGGGACCCGAGGCCCCTGAAAAGGGATCCTAAAACCACCCCTAAAACCTTCCAACAAATAAAAACTGTCCACCCTGCGCGGGTACCTGGACAGCCAACGCTCAAGAGGACTCATCTTTATTGGGCTGGACCCCTTTTCCAGCCTGATAGTTACCTCCTCCCCCACCAGGCTTCTTTTGATCTTTGTGCCCCCTAGTTTTCGGGCAGCTATTAAAGGAGTGGGACCCACCGCACATGGGACATTCGTGCCTGAACTGGCAAGCCTTCCTGTTACACACTCCCTGAGAACCAAATTCCCAACAGAGCAGGCGGGGTTGAACCCCCTGCTCTGCCGAACCGCGGGTAGAGCTACAGGACGCAAAAGAAGTTGCAGATGACCTGCTCACCAAATGACCGCTATCAGAGCGATCATTCGAGTTTTGCCGAGCAGGAGACATGACCTGCACCACAACTGCTGATGAATCCGATCCCACTGCAGGGAAGGATACAAAGCAGCCCTCATCCGAAATTCCTCATCATACTGCAACCAGGCTGAGTTGCAAACTGATGTATTTTAAAAACCAAACTTTATGTTAGATTTTATATGTTGTAAGCCACCCTGAGCCACTTCAGTGGGAAGGGTGGGATATAAACTGAAATAAACTGAAACTGAAACAGCTAAAGGTCGTGTACTCTTTATAGATAATGTCCAAATATTGAATAAGGGCAGCAGCCCTCCAAGGCTGAGCCCTAGCAATCACCCCAGCATAAATGAAAAACCCCGGGAGCCAATTAGCCCAGGTCCGATCCACTTCACGCTTTTTTTAACTATTCTTTTCCCTTTTCATCTAACTCCTCCTTATCCTTCTTTTTCACCTCCCGAAAAAGGAGGGGAAAAACATCCACATACTCCCCTTTCAGGATTTTCTCCCTGGTTGCAGGTAACAAATGATCCCCCAAGGGCAACACTATGTCCCCAAAGGGTAAGGCAGTAAACAGAACTGCCCCATACGGAGAAGGGTTCCCCAAACCCCCCCATAAAGGAACCTGCCATGCCCTGCTGCCCCAGGCCCAGCCACAATCCACCCATGACAACCTGCTCATTTGGCCAAGCCCAATTGGACAATGCACCAGCACTTGTGGGGGAAGCAAACCCGAAGCCCGCACCCAGGATGCCCTGCCCACTACGCACAGCCTGGCCCCAAGGCCCCCATGGCCAAGCAGACCCAGCATACATTTGAGAAACATCCCCAGCCTTACCAACCAATCCAGCAGTCACTGCTCCAGCCAAACCAGCCGCAGACTCCGATCCACCGTCTGAACCACCGAGACCCATGGTACTGCCAGAGAATACACCAGACCTGCCCTCAAGGATCGACAGTCTAGTTAAAATATTTGCCTGCAGCGCCCTCTTAGACACCTTGCCGTTCTCCCCTCTCTCTGAAGGAGAAATCCCAGAGACCTGTTCCAGTGCTCGAAGCCTCTGCATAATGTTATTACCAACGGCCTCATCACCTTCCTTGTCAGAAGACGATAAAGGGGGTGGAGGCCTTAGGGGCCTTTGGCGCCGGCTTTTTATCTTTAGACCTGCCAGACCCCTTACCACCCGACATCCTCGACTATTAAAAGCAACCCACAAAATGAATGGCCAACAGGAGCCTGTCTAAAATGGCCACCTTCACCCTGAAAAAATGGAACAGGCCCTTCCCAAAATGGCCACCTTACCCCTGAAAAGAAAGGGGACAGGAATACATTTAAAATGGCCGCTTCTCCCTGAGATGAAAGGAACAAAATCCTTTTCAAAATGGCCACCACACAGGGAACAGGAGACCCTCCAAAATGGCCGCCTTCCCCCTGTAAAAAAGGAACAGGAGCCCTTTAAAATGGCCCCTTCCCCCTGAGGAGAAAGGGAACAGAAGCCCTCAAAATGCCCCCCAAAATCCCATGGTGGTCTCCCAACCAAATACAAACCAGAGCCAGCCCCGCTTAGCTTCTAAGATCTCCCAAATTGGGCTGCCTGGGCTGTCCAAGTCAGGGGCGCAAAATCACCCCTCCCCCAAAACACCCACCGGGAGTCCAAGCCACCACCAAAACCCCCTTCCCGCTAAGGAGGGGGAGAGCCACCCACAACAGGAGCCCTTTAAGCACAAAGAAGAATTTCTGCCGCCTAAATGGGATCCTACGCCGCCGTAGAAGACCCGCCACCGCAAGCAGCTCCCGCCGTCAAAGCCACGCCACCTGAATCCTTCGCTGCCACCACCTGACAGCACGCTGCTTTCGTGACTCCCTGACGCCACCCAACAAGACACAAAAGCCAGGCTCCGCACACCGCTCACGAAAGCCTCCTGAAGTCTTACAACAAGATGCGAGGCCAGGCTCAACGGAGCACCTCAGTGCACTCCCAGCCTCGGCCCAATCCTTCCACTGACTGCAATAGGGAGCGGAGGTCTGGCCATTACATTGGCTTGGCCCCACCCCCTGAAACTCGCGCCCAAACAGGTGACCTTCCTTCTTTCCTCCCAGGGAGACAAACCATGCCTTTGCAGCCTAGCAGCTTCGCTGCAGGCTGCAGGCATACGAATCCTGCCTTTCTGCTCTCATCAGGGCTGCCAAGGCAGCTAAGCAGATTAAAAACACACATAATAATACCACTTATTGAAAGCCATTAAAACCAAACAAGAGCACATAATTAAAACAATTAAAACCAAAGCTTAAATACTCAAATAAAAATATTAAAAAGCAATTAAAGCACAGTGCAGGCAGGAGGGAACACTGAAGGAATGCCAGATAAACAAATGAACAAAAAGGCTTCATCTGCTGGTAGGGTTGCCAGCCTCCAGATGGGGCCTGTAGATGTAGATCAATTCCCCTAAAGAAAATGGCTGCTTTGGTGGGTGGTGTCTACAGCATTATATTCTTATGAGGTCCCTCTCTTATCCAAATCCCACTGACCCTAGACTCCATCCCCAAATCTTGAGGAAATTCCCAGCCTTGAGCTGGCAGCAGAAGGGGACAAACAAGTTTCTCTGCAGACAGAGCTCCAGTTTTTGCCACTCAGTTTTACAGTTCTCAGACATTTCAGCCTTCACAGAAAAAACATTGAATTATGGACTATGCAGAACATCCTGCAATTTGGTGGGTTAAAAAAAATCCTTTGAAAATGCTTTGTGGAATATCCAATCCTTGTTGCCCCCTCCCCCAAACAGCACCATTGTTGATACCAGATGCTGCTTTAGGGGCATATTTTTCACACCACTACCTATACTTTTTTCTTTCTGAATTAGTTACAGGGATCATTCCATTGCATTCTATTCAGTTCAGTTCAGACCTTTATTGGCATAAAAGCAATAATGATTCACAATCAAAAGTAGGAACAAAGGCCTAAAGTATAGTAAGAACAATACATAAAGCAATCGATTAAAATGGCAGCCAATAATACTAATCAAGAGTAGACACCCAGCAATTAAAATACAGCAGTATGCCTTGATTTAATTTTATAGGCTTCTAACTATGAAATTCGCAACACATGTAGTAATATGGGGATTAACATCTTCTAAAAAGTAGGTTAGAGTTTTCCTTTTAGTAAATACATTGTGTTGGAGATATTCAGCTAAAAATTGTCTATGTTGTGAGGCCAGAAAAGGACATTCTAAAACATAGTGCACCAGTCGCTCTAGGAGTGTCCAGGAAAATGTTATGTTTTTCCCAGATACTCTAGCAATTTGGCACCATGGAGTTTTCCTCCCAAATTGCTAGAGCATCCGGGGAAAACCATAGCGTTTTCCTGGACACTCCTAGAGCATCCAGCGCACGATGTCACTGGTGTGATGATGTCACTTTTGTGTGATGTCACCACACCGTGCACACTTCACATGTGAAAGCAGTCCCCACTGGAGGATGTGGGGGACTTGGCAATCCTAGGCAACCACCACAATTTGAGGACTCTTTCCTAGAAGTGTCAGGGGGAAGTTGGGGCTCAATAAGCAAGGCAGAGGAAGCCAGGGCTGGACCTGGTGGAAGCCCAGCCCCAATACAAGCAATCAAGGGCTTTTCCATGGGTGACAACATGGAGAGAAAGAATCTGCCACAAACATAACTTTTCAGTGCAGTGTTTGTGACAAGCCTGTTCCTTTAGTCTGTATCAGTATTTCAGGCTGCCCTAATCCACTCCAGGCTTTGGTGTGGGCTAACACAGGGGGAAAAGAAAGTTGTTACTGCAACACCACATGAGAAACAATCTCATTTCAGAGAGTTCTGAGAGAAAGCAGAGAAGCTCTGAGATAGAGCAGAGAAACTGATATAAGGGTGAGCAGCTGGGGAAGTTACTGAGAATTTCTGAGTTTGTGTGTCTGCTGAAAATTTTGAGTTTGTGGTTGCTGGGCAACTCCTGTTTGTTTGGTTGAGTGGGCTGAAGGTGATTGAAGGTGATTGTTGCTGATTGATTAGGAGTGGCTGTGTTCCCCACCCTCTTTGCATTGTTAAGCTGAGCCTTGCCAGAGGTGAGAGCTAAAGGGCTCTTGGCCTGTGGCTCTTAGCCTGGGGGCTCTGTAAGGATCAGGAACCCAGATCCCTAATTTCCTTGTGCTCCCAATAAGGTAAGTTAACCTCCAGAAGGGGAGCCACATAAACAAACAGGATTTAAAGGGGACTATATATTAAAAAAAAAACCTATCATGAAGGTAAAATGTCAGCAAGGGGGTGGGGGCTTTCCAGTGTTTTGCACTGAGTGTTACATATATGACTATCTGCCCATAGGACAGAAGTCTTGGGTGTGTGCTCAATGCAAGGAGCTCCTGGTCCTCAGGGAATGAGTTCGTACCCTTGAGGCCGAGGTGACTGACCTGGAGAAGCAGAGACAGTCAGTAAGGCACTCAGGGAAGACTCTCGGGGGCATATTAGATGATCCCCACTCTGAACATGGCAGCCGTGTTGCTGCCAGGGAGCATGAGGGTCGAGAGGGAACAGGGCACCGTGCTGAGGATAAGGGGAATGCACCCTCAGAAGGGACCTCATCTTCAGTTGGTGAGCGGGAATCCTTTCATGCCAAGGAACCATCCCTGGGCAGGGAGAGAGGAGGGGTCTTGGTAGTTGGTGATTCAATCCTTAGGCAAGTAGACAGCTGGGTGGCAAAACCACGTACTGACCATATGGTGACTTGCCTGCCTGGTGCAAAGGTAGCAGACATTACGCACATAGTAGATAGGTTGCTAGACAATGCTGGGGAGGAGCCAGTGGTCGTGGTGCATGTTGGCACCAACTATGTGGGGAAATGCAGTCGTGAGGTCCTGGAGAAAAATTTAGGCTGCTAGGCGGGAGACTTAAGACCAGGACCTCCAAGGTAGCCTTCTCAGAAGTGCTACCTGTTCCACGTGCAGGGCAGGAGAGACAGGCACAAATTAGATGTCTCAATGTGTGGATGAGATGATGGTGTAAGGAGGAAGGGTTTAAGTTTTTTAGGCACTGGGATGCTTTCTGGAACAAGCGGGAGCTGTACAAAAGAGACAGTCTCCACTTGTCCCCAGATGGAACCAGGCTGCTGGCGCTTAAAATCAAAAAGGTGGCAGAGCAGTTTTTAAACTAAATCTTGGGGGAAAGCCGACAGGAGATGAAATGTCTCTGGTTCGGAAGGACTCATTTCAAAAAGATGAAGGGTTAGCTGTTACTTTTCTACTGCATAATGGATCAGAGTTGTCTACTGAGATGGTAACAAATGGTATGGACTGTCTGCCAAAGTCTCGAGGTGGCAGGAGGAAGGTTGTGGGCCTAGCTTCCCTGGGAAATTATAGATGTTATAGATGACACTAAATTGTTCAGGGTGGTGAGAACCAGAGAGGCACTCCAAAGGGATCTGTTGAGGCTGGGTGAATGGGTGTCAACGTGGCAGATGAGGTTCAATGTGGCCAAGTGCAAAGTAATGCACATTGGGGCCAAGAATCCCAAATACAAGTTGATGGGGTGTGAACTGGCAGAGACTGACCAAGAGAGAGATCTTGGGGTCATGGTAGATAACTCACTGAAAATGTCAAGACGGTAAAAAAGGCCAATGCCATGGTGGGAATTATTAGGAAGGGAATTGAAAACAAATCAGCCAGTATCATAATGCCCCTGTATAAATCGATGGTGCGGTCTCATTTGGAATACTGTGTGCAATTCTGGTCACTGCACCTCAAAAAGGATATTATAGCATTGGAAAAAGTGCAGAAAAGGGCAACTAGAATGATTAAAGGGTTGGAACACTTTCCCTATGAAGAAAAGCTAAAACACTTGGGGCTCTTTAGCTTGGAGAAACGTCGACTGTGGGGTGACATGATAGAGGTTTACAAGATAATGCATGGGATGGAGAAAGTAGAGAAAGAAGTACTTTTCTCCCTTTCTCACAATACAAGAACTTGTGGGCATTCCATGAAATTGCTGAGCAGTCAGGTTAAAATGGATAAAAGGAAGTACTTCTTCACCCAAAGGGTGATTGACATGTGGAATTCACTGCCGCAGGAGTTGGTGGTGGCTGCAAGCATAGACAGCTTTAAGAGGGGGTTAGATAAAAATATGGAACAGAGGTCCATCAGTGGATATTAGCCACAGTGTGTACACATATGTGTGTATATATATAATTTTTTTGGCCACTGTGTGACACAGAGTGTTAGTTTGGATGGACCATTGGCCTGATTCAACGTGGCTTCTCTTATGTTCTTATGTTCTTAATCTGACACATTAAACTGTGCTCCTATTTAAATCTATGACCCAACAGATACAAACAAAAGAAAGGTCATCAAAACAAAGCACACATTTATTTATTTATTCATTCATTCATTCATTTATTTATTTATTTATTTATTTATATTTAGACTTATATCCCGCCCTTCCCACCGAAGTGGCTCAGGGCGGCTTACAACATAATAAGCTTACATAGATTTAGCATAAAAAAATTTACATAAGAAGATTAAAACAATAAATTAATAAGACATAAAAACATAAAAACCAGCGGTCTATTAAATGCATTTTAGTTCCATCTAAAAATTTCTCAGTGTCAGTTAGTTGTTGTAGGCCTGCCGGAAGAGGGCTGTCTTACAGGCCCTGCGGAACTGCCCTAGGTCCCGCAGGGCGCTCACCTCTTCCGGCAGCTGGTTCCACCAGTAAGGCGCCGTTACCGAGAAGGCCCGATCCCTGATGGATTTCAGACGGGCCTCCTTTGGCCCGGGGATTACTAACAGGTTTTGTGAACCCGATCGTAGTACTCTCTGGGGAACGTGTGGGGAGAGACGGTCCCTAAGGTAGGCAGGTCCTAGGCCATATAGGGCTTTAAAGGTAATGACCAACACCTTGTACCGGACTCGGAATGTTATTGGCAGCCAGTGCAGATCCCGAAGCCTCAACCGAATGTCTTGTCTGAGGGATCACTGAGCATACCATACAAGGAGCCTATGAGAGGAAGAGAATAACTCTCATAAACGACTGATAGGGATTGGCACTTGTTGATGGTCATTGATAAGGTAAGCTGCTGTTGCCTGGCTGGGTAGTGCACTGGTTACACACCTATGCCTAGTGCTAGGTTCTCCAAGTCCAAAAGCAGAAAAAGGCATTATAGCGGTAATACGAGTTGATGTCAACAATGCTATGTAATCAGGTTTTTGCAAGGTGTGCCAAAATATTAAGAAAGGGAAGTACTTTTAAGCTCTGCTGAAGATATTAAAAAAAACTGAGTAATTGACTTCTGGGGTTGGAAAATGCTGAGCTGAACTGCTTCTCAGAAGGGGAGCAGGCTGGAACTTTTGTTCAGGGTAGTGGAAGGCAATCTAATGCCTACTGCCTACTTTTCTCAGTCAGAGATTAGTCCAAGATATGCACAGGAAACTTTGAGGAGATATACTTTGGCTAAAAGGAAGTCCTGGGGGGTGGGCTCCTTTGAGGCTTTGAAGGGTCCCTGGAGACAAGTTGCATTTTCATCATCTGCAGAAGTTTCTAGAGTCATTTATTTGACTTAAGCTCGACGGGATCCTAATCTTCTTTGATACTATTAAAAATCTAAAGCTATACAAGATTGGTGTTGATCTGGATAACTACAAAAAAGGTACAGATCGCTATCTTTCATTCCGGGACTAATTAAAGTTAAACAAAATAAAATCAGAAGGTGGGAAATTGAAATCTAGAAAGCTTGGAAGACAAAGGGGAGAAGGAGCAAAATTTGGACTTTGTAAACTTAATGGACAGTATTAAAAATTGGAAAGGAATTTATTGTTTGGTTAACTTGCAGTTTTTGAGAAAAAGGCCCCATTGGATTAGAAAGCAAAATTGTAATATAGTTTGTCTACAAGAAGTATATATTAAACAAAAGGATTACAATTTTTTATGGAATAAGAAATTGGGACTAGAATTTCATTCATTGGCTGAACAGAAGAAAAGGGGAGTGATCTTTTATATTAAACAAGAACTAGACCCGAAATTAGTGTTTAAAGATAAAGATGGAAGATTTGTAGTGGTAGAAATAATATTAAATGCAAAAAAACCCGTTGTTATTGGGACTGTATGCACTAAATGGAGCAAAGGATGCTTTTAAAAAAGATATTATACAACAATTTGATGAAGTGACATATGATCAATGGGGACTTTAATGGAACAATTAAGAATACACTGGATAGGTCTGGGGGGAAAAGAAATAATAAGGAAGGAAAATTGCCAAAGTCTTTTTTTGAATTGGTCAAACAAGAAAACCTAGAAGATATATGGAGAAAATTTAACCCTGAAGTGCGGGACTATACCTTTTTTTCAGCAAGACATAATACTTTCTCCAGAATTGACATGTTGTGGGGCACTAAGATTTTAGGCCTTATAACAAAGAAAATAGAGATTTTACCTAAAATAGGGACTGACCATAACCCAATAATGTGGATTACAAAATTGTAAAGCAAAATTATTAATAAAATTGTGGTTGATGGAAGAAAGGTGGCAGATCAAGAAGGAATAAAACCAGTATTTTTTAAGTATTATGCCAAATTATTTAAGGGTGTTAAGATAAAGAAAGAAAAGATGGAAAAGTATTTACAAAACATTAAAATAGCACCCTTAACTGAAAATATGGAAAAAGTTTTGAATGATCCAATTGAAAAAATAGAAATTGAAGCAGCGATTAATGCAATGAAAATTAGAAAGGCACCTGGGCCAGATGGATATACAGCTACATTTTTTAAAACCTTCAAAGAGGAGTTAATACTGAAATTTCAGAAATTGATGAACATGGTAAGAATAAAAGGGAAAATACCAAATACATGGAAGGAAGCTGTTATTTTGTTGATTCCAAAAGAAGATAGAGATGTTATGAATGTAAAAAATTACAGACCAATCTCACTATTAAATAATGATTATAAAATATATACAAGCTTAAACAACATCTGACAAATTTTATAAAGGAGGATCAAGTGGGGTTTCTCCCTAAAAGGGAAATAAGAGACAATATTAGAACTGTTTTAATATTGTAGAATATTATGAAAGACATCCAGAAAAGGAAGTAGCATTATTCTTTGTGGATGCAGAGAAAGCATTTGATAATTTAAATTGGGACTTTATATTTGCAGTAATGAAGAAAATGCAGTTGAGGAAAACTCTATAAGGATGATAAAAGCAATATATACTGAACAACGTGCAAGACTATGTATAAATGCAGATCTTACAGAAGATATGATAATTAGCAAAGGTACAAGACAAGGCTGTCCGCTTTCCCCACTGTTGTTTATAATGACTCTTGAAATCTTACTGATGCAAATCCAAGAAGACAAAGAAATAGAAGGTTTAAAAGTAAAAGGATTTACTTATAAATATAGAGCATTTGCAGATGATATAATGTTTATAAATGAAAATCCCATACAAGTAACACCTTTGTTGTTAGCTAAAATACAAGAATATGGAGAATTGGTGGGACTTTATATTAATAAAGAAAAATCAAAACTTCTATGTAAAAATATGCAAGTAAATAAACAAAAGGAATTGCAGAAGCTAACGGGTTGTGAAATTACCTCTAAGGTAAAATATCTGGGTGTGGAGATAACAATGAAGAATATTGATTTGTTTAAAAACAATTATGAAAAGCTATGGCGTAAAATGGATGAAGATATGATAAAATGGAATTAACTTAATTTGTCATTGCTGGGTAGAATAGCTGCAATTAAAATGAATATTCTGGCAAGAATAATGTATTTGTTTCAAACTATTCCGATTGTGAAAGACAGTAACCAATTTAATAGATGGCAAAGAAAAATCTCAGAATTTGTGTGGGCTGGGAAGAAACCAAGAATTAAAATGAAAATTTTAACAGATGCAAAAGAGAGAGGTGGATTTCAATTACCAGACTTAAAATTATATAATGAAGCAGTTTGTTTAGTGTGGATAAAAGAATAGATGATGCTGTTAAACAAAAAACTCTTAGCGTTGGAAGGTCATGGAAATAAATTCGGCTGGCATGCTTATATGTATTATGGGAAAAAAAGATGGATGTTTTTTTTCCTCACCATTATATAAGAAACAACCTGTTAAATATGTGGATGAAATATAAGAAATATGGGGATGAGAGAAAGCCGTTATGGATAGTGCCAGCAGAAGTAATAAAAATAACAGCTGAGATGTGTGAAGAAAAGTGGTTGTCATACTGTTAAAAATACAACTATTAAAAATATCAACTATTAAAAATACAAAGTGGCAAAACAGAATTTAAAACTGCTGAAGAACTGAATAATAAATATGATTGGTTTCAAATGCAACAAATACAGAGCTTGGTGGAAAAGGATAGTAAAACTGAAGGAATAAGAAAAGAGCAAACAGAAATGGAAAGAGTTCTGCTTGGAGATAATGAAAAATTATTTTCAAAACTATATAAATTACTTCTAAAATGGTCTACGGAAGATGAAGTAGTGAAATCTCAAATGATAAAGTGGGCAATTAATGTAAATAAAGAAATACAAATGGAAACTTGGGAATATTTGTGGAAGAATTCTATTAAGCTTTCGACATGTCACAGTATTAAAGAGAACTGTTTTAAAATGATGTATAGATGGTATATGACTCCTAAAAAGTTGGCAAATAAGATGTCAGATAGATGCTGGAAATGTAAAAAACATGAAGGTTCTTTCTACCGTATGTGGTGGACTTGTGAAAGAGCAAAAAAGTATTGGCAGATGATTCAACAAGAAATTTCTAGGATCTTGGGATATGAATTTAAGAAAGTTGCAGAGACTTTTCTGTTGGGATTACAAATGGAAAAAATTCCAAAAGAAGATAGAACTACAATCTGGTACTTGCTTTCAGCTGCTAGGACATTGTATGCACAGTTGTGGAAGCAAGAAAAAAATACCAGATAAATGGGACTGGATTGTAAAAGTTATGACATGGAGTGAAATGGACAAATTAACAAGAATTTTAAGAGACTATGATTTAGAAGTTTTCAAGATGGAATGGAAAAATTTTAGAAGATATGTAGAAAAAGAGTGGAAAGTAAAAGGACATTGGATAATTTTTGATAATGATTAAGTATTAGAAGGAACAAGGATATTATTTTTTTGTTTTTATTAGTTAAGAGTACCTTTAAATATTAGTATTTTAAGTAAATAACACTGGCGGGGGTCAAGTAATGGGGGGAGGGGTGGTTAGAAAGTAACATATGGGATAGATAAAAAGAAGTTATTAATGATGCAAGAAATACATATTGTTACCATATGTTACTAAATAAAATTGTGTTTTAACACAAAGAAAACTGAGTAATTTAAAGTCAGATGTTAAGAAATGAGTCACTGCCTTGCAAAGTATTTCATCTAAAATTGCTTATAAAATGTCAATGTATTTTTTTCATATTTGTATAACTTCTGGCAGATTGGTACTTAATCATGAATATTGTGAGACAGTTCTAAATATATTGTCCCACATTGGAAACGTGTTTTTTGATTCCTAAAGAATTTTACATTTGTGGTGATTGTGCAGGAGTAATTATTAAAAGGATTACTGGTCCACAATAGCCTCAACAAGCAGTGGCTACAGTGTTGGATTGAGGAGACCAGGATTAAAATCTCCATTCGGTTTTGAAGATCACTGTGATCTTGGATCCAGCATTCTTTCCCAACCGAATCTGTCACACAGGGTTTTGTGGAGGTAAAATGGGTAGTGGTGGTAGTTGAACCATCATGGATACTGCTCTGAGCGCCTTGGGAGAAGGGAGGAATACAAGAGAATGAATAAGTTTAATATTTATTTACTATGATTGTGTCATCTACCAAAGACATGAGGGTGCTATACAGTTATCTAATTTATCCTGAATAGAAATCACCTTTCCTTTAATTATGATTTTCCTGAATCGAACACTCTATATCCACTCTGCTTATTTTTTACAATTCAAATGTAATTCAGCTAGCAGCTGGTCATGTAGCTGCTATCAGTGCATGGTTAGAATTTGCTAGTTGGTTTAGATTACATATTCTTCAAGGCAGGCCATTCAGCATTTAAAATCAGCTTCATTTCAAGTGTATGCATTGCTTTTGTGCCTGAATAGTTTTATTCCTCATGTTGGCACCTGGGCAGAAATTACTGGATTAAACTATGCCTGAAGACCATGCACTATGAGGAAAGGTTGAAGGATTTAGGAATATTCAGTCTGGAGAAGAGGAGGTTGTAGGGGGGGCATGATTGCTCTCTTGAAGTATTTGAAAGGCTGAGATGATGGCAAGGAGCTGTTCATGTTGGCAGCAGAGGATAGAACTCACAATAATGGGTTAAAATTATTGGCCTATTTGGGGTGTGTGTGTGGTGGAATTACAGTAAAAGTAGCAGCTGAATTGGCTGTCTAAATAGGTGATGATCTTAGGGTTGCCAAGTCCAATTCAAGAAATATCTGGGGACATTGGGGATGGAGCCAGGAGACTTTGGGGGGGTGGAGCCAGGAGACATTGGGGGTGGAGCCAGGAGCAAGGGTGTGACAAGCATAATTGAACTCCAAAGGGAGTTCTGGCCATCACTTAAAAGGACCGCATACCTTTTAAAATTCCTTCCTCCCATAGGAAATAATGAAGGATAGGGGCACCTTATTTTGGGGCTCACAGAATTGGGCCCCCTGCTTCAATCTTTTTGAAACTTGGAGGGCATTTTGGGGAGAGGCACTGGATGCTATACTGAAATTTTGGTGCCTTTACCTCAAAAAACAACCCCCCAGAGCCCCAGATACCCGTGGATCAATTCTCCATTATTTCCTATGAGAATAAGTCTCCATAGGGAATAATGAAGTGTCGAGCAGACATTTCCCTCCCCCCCCCCCTGTTTCTGAAGACCCTGAAGTTAGGGGAGGGCCTCCAAACCGGGGAATCCCCTGCCCCCACCTAGGGATTGGCAACCCTAACACACACTTACTCTGAAAGGAAAGCAAAACAAATGGAGGGACTGCTTTGATAAGGTCTGCTGCTCACTCTTCCCAATGAAGTACTTCCTGCTCTTATTTAAAGGCACACGCACACATTTTAAAATGGAACCTATTTGCAGGTTTCTAAACCTGCCCTAGATCTAGAGGTAAGTACTGGCTTGGAGGGGGTGGGAAACCTGTAAAATTGGGGGATCTCCCACTGGGACCTGTGGATTGGGAAGCCTAGATGATCTTCTCACTGGCATCCTTCAAGAGGTGGCTGGACAAACACTTCTTAAGGATACTTTAGGCTGATCTTGCATTGAGCTGGGACTGGACTAGATGGCCTGTGTGGCCTCTTCCAACTCTGTGATTCTATTATTCTAAATCTAAACCACACCTCCTAGGCTGCAGAATGAGAATGCACGATGCATTTTCAATCCAATTTAGAACATTTGATTAACACATTAACAGCTTTGGAGTCAAGCAGGTAAACTGGACAGGACTGAAGTACTAAAAAGACAAGCCATGTGAGCTTCTGCCTACTTGTAAAGAAGATCTAGGAAAGGAACTATTTTTAAAATTCTTTTTTGGATAGAGTTGCCATGTCTGTGTTGGAAAATACCTGGAGATTTTGGGGGTGGATCCAGGACGCAGTGGAGATTAGAGAGGGGCCTCAGTATGGTGCAATGGTCTGTGGCCTAATATGCAAAGGAGCTTCTGCTAGAATTCCACCCCTGCTAAGGATTTCCCTCCATGTTTACAATGGACTCTAATGGACTGTATACAGTTTGGCATTTGTGCCATGCCAGTTATGGGCAGTTGGTTCTTATAGACTGTTGCCATGCTGAGCCAAGCCAGGCTCAGAGCACTCCTGCTTTGATTATTACACAGCTAGCAGATCCTGTCCACCTAGCCATAAGGACTCCAGATCGTGCTATAGTCCTCGTTCTGTAATATGTGGGTTTTCTTTTATTTTTTTTAAACAAAAAATAAAACTTTATTGAAACAAATAGGTTTTACAGCAAAGGGGATATTACAATAGAGAAATCATATCATATATGACATCACTATAAAGCAGGTGCCATTATTCCAGTGATATACAAAAATGATAAAAATCAGAGTTATCAAAAGAAATACAGACGTTTACATCAAAACATCAGAAATAAAGCAAATCTCAATTTTTTTTCTTGTGTTTTCTTATTGAAGATAATTTTTCTTTAGATTTAAAACTATCTACATTAATTCACTGCCTTCTCCACAATGTCCCTGGAAGAGCATTACGCTCTGCAAGTAGAAATCTGCTGGTGACCCCTGGCCCTAAAGATGTTAGGCTGTCCTCAACAAGGGTCAGGACTTTTTAAGTCCTGGCCCTGACCTGGTGGAACACTCTGCCGGAAGACAGTAGGGCCCTATGGGATCTTTTACGCTTTCACAGGGCCTGTACAGCAGAGATGTTCTGCCAGGCTTTTGTTTGAGGACAGTGACGGGCTGGCATCCTTCCTCCTCCCTCCAAGAGGGGCTCCCTGCCCTGATGCAGTGGCTAGAAAAACGGACTTTGACAGCACTTCATAACAGACGTCATCAGACACTCATTAGCATATTAGGCCACACCATCTGGAATAATCAAGTGCAAACTAAACTGGGACAGTAACTTTTCCAGGCCCTGCAGCAATTCTGGCCGGCCAGCCAGCCAGGCTGCAGGGAGGCTGCTGCACAGTACATCTGGGCCCTGTGATCCCTGCCTGGCCCTGGGGAGTCTGCTGTACAGCGCAGCTGGATCCCATAATCCTCGCTGGCCAGCCAAGCCCCAGGGAGGCTACCACATGGCTCAGTTCAGTCCAGCAATCCCCAAGGGCCACATCAAGTGACCTCGAGGGCCACATACGGCCCTTGGGATGGAGGTTCCCCACCCCTGGCCTAGAGCCCAGCTTTGGCTGGGATGGGGCAATTAATTAAATTGAATTAACAACAACAACAACAACAACTATTATTATTACTCCTGGGAAATACTGACTCTGTTAGACACTGGTTATTTATCCTGTGATATTTTTGCCATCTTGCCCCCTCTAACTAAAAAAAATCCCAAATTAACACAAAAAGGCAATTTGGCTAACATTGCTTATACCCGCATGGAGACTGGCAATCCTATTTTTGGGAAGTGTCAGCTGGACTGAGCAGCTGCTAGTGGTTGGGGGAAGGGATAGCTGCAGGAAAAATCAGTGTGAGAATGTGCATTTACAAATCATTTGCATTACAATTTTGAACACTTCTGAGTATTCAGTAACAAGTAATTTTTTTTTTTACTTTTTTGCTGCTTGAGGGTGGTGCACACAATTTTCATCATAACTGTGGTTTGAACAGAAAAGTGATCACTAGATTTGCCAGATATGTCTGGCAACTTGGTAAGAGAATTTTTTTTGGGGGGGAGGGTAGGGGGGAATGATCACAATGACACTTATGGCACAATGGGCAATGCTGATAGTAGCATCACATTCATCCCTTCCACCAGCCTATCAAGCAGTTATGGGAAACTGGGGGCTAAGGACCAGAGGTCTCCTGCTGTAGTGGGAAACCTGTCCTTGGCCTGCACCCATCACTGAGTACAACACAATGTCACTATAGGAAAGTTCATTTTCAGTATTATATGAATTTTACCTTTCTGATATAAGAACGACACACAGACAAATCAGCTGCAATGCATCCTATGGTGACTTTTGAATCTTGTTCCAGTATTTTTATGGTGATTAGCTAAATAAAATCAGTGGAAATAGTTTCAAAATGGTTTTTAATGAATTGGCTGAGATTAAGATTATCTTTGTGACAATCAAAAATAAAAGACGAATATAAGTAGTGTGAAGAATCAAAGGCCTCCAGGGAATATTTGCTACAGATGGGATCACAAAGACTTGGACAGCAGTCCAAGAAAGAAAGTATGTGAGCCTGGAAATTAATAATGGAATTGAGTTGGGGTTAATTGGCTTGGGAACGATGTTCTTGTTCAGATGGTAGATTACAGTAATAATTCTTTCCCTAGGGCAAAAGAAGCAGAATTTACTTTATGAATATTTAGGAAGCGAAGTAGAAACTTCCTGGCTGGCTAGTCTCTTCCTCAAAATATTGAATATTTCTTTTTGTAACAAATACATGGTATTTAGTGTGTGTAGGAATATTACCCAGTGTTTTACATTTTGGCAATTAATGTTGCTCTTATTGTGTTTGGATAACTGTGAGTTCTGTATACTGTCATATACTGTAGAACTAGTACACATCATGTTATTTAATGGTCATCTTTTTAAAAAATGCAATGAGGGCATTTGCACTGGAAGATAGTAAGGAAGAGTAGAAGAAGAGTAAGTATTTTATACCTCACTATTTCTCAGCCTAAAGGTGTAACAAAGCAGCTTCCATTCTCCTTCCCTTCCTCTCCCCCAACAGGCAAGTGGGGCTGAGAGTGCTGAGAGAATGGTGACTGGCCCAAGGTTACCCAGCAGGCTTCATGTGGAAGAGTGGGAAATCAAATCTGGTTCGCCAGATTAGAGTTTGCTGCTCTTAACTACTACACCATACTGCTTCTCAGCATGGGGAGGAGCTTCCTAACTAGGAAACATTACAGAGATCAGTTGCCCTGGAGAAAATGGCAGCCTGGAGAGTGGACATGGCATTATATACTGCTGAGGTTCCCCCCTAAACTTCCCCAAACATCACCCTCATCAAGTTCAACCTTCAAATCTCCAGGAATTTCCCAATCTCCATTTGGTAACCCTATCCAGGTCCCGCTTTTATAATGTCAGTAAGTACGAGATATCTTTTGTACCTAGTAATAAAATATCAAGGAGATTCTGACTTCAGAGAAAGAGCTGCCAGTGATCACCTAACCATTAAAGTTTTACTAACACGGAGTGTTCTTAAATTATGTTCAGTCTTCCTGGGAAGCCAGGATCTTTCTGTATCTGATGCAATCCTGCAAGCTTCAAAAATTCACCAACCTATGTACCAAGCTCTTTTTGCAACATTAGTAAAAGGAGAGTGTATGAAGAGTTGGATGGACCAAAAGAACAGAACGGTTGCCTTCTTTAGGGGGAACTGAATACCATGTAGAGAAGGCATGTGAGGGAGGGAAGAGGGTGAGATTTTCATAGTAAGTAAATCAGTTTTAGAGAGTCAGTTCTTGCCAACATGCCACAGGATCAACATCAGACAGGAACGGGGATTAGCAAATTTCAGTTCATAATGCTAACTCTGTTTCACCTGTGTAATAAAAAGATCTGGCTCAAATGAATAAAATCCACCCATAGAAGTTGACATTTTTACATGCATACTAGAGAAAAAAGTCAGCGCTTCTAAATATTAGATAAGGACTGGTTCTTTTGCAGCAATTCAGTAGATATTTATGAAAATGTCAGCTTCTTCAAAAGAATTTGTATTCATTTTGAAGAAGAGGAAGCTGATGATGATATTGAATTTTTATCCCACCCTATACTCTGAATCTCAGAGTCTCAGAGTCTTCCCCGCCCCACAACACACACCCTATGAAGTAGGTGGGGATGAGAGAGCTCTTACAGCAGCTGCTCTTTTAAGGACAACTCCTGCAAGAGCTATGGCTAACCCAAGGCCATTCCAGCAGCTGCAAGTGGAGGAGTGGGGAATCAAACCCGGTTCTCGCAGATAAGAATCCACACACTTAACCACTACATCAAACTTAACCACTGCACCAAACAATCGGGAGGTAATATTACTTGCACTTCTTTAACTTTTTTTTTTGGTTAAAGGTTCTTGGGCCCTGTTCAGACGCACAGTATCATCAGATGCTGCTGCTGTTTCCTTCCAGATTTAAAGTGGCTGATCAGACAGCAACATCTGCCTTCTGGTATTAACTCGTGGTAGCCCCCCCCCCCAATTCTTCTTGGAACTGGAACTGCTCCTTTGCGGTGTTTTTTGAGTTCTCCGGTTTCACCTTGTAGTTTTCTCCAACTGGATAGTTCTGTTGCAATATTAACCAACTTCCGGATGTCTGAAGGCTGTCCCAGAACAAAACGAGCCTCAGACATCCAGTTTACGGTCGCCATTTTTTTTTTACTACTTAGCAATATGCACATAACCACATAATGTTTCAACCTATGTGCATATGCATGATGCGCATGTACACATGTGTGCATGATGTGCACATGTGCATGCATGCACATAATAATGGATGGAAAAAAAGAATTGCATGGTGCCATCATGTGAACAGCAGAAGACGGTTTCACCGTGGAGTTATTTGAATTGCAGTCTGATCGATAATATCCGGAACAAAGATATTTGGAACAGAACCAGGGCCGTGGTCACACTCACCATTAAATCCATCCCTAACCCATCGCTATTATACCCCTCAGCTTTTTTACAACGAATTTCCTTATCAGACATCCCTCCATCCTTCAGTTCTAAGCAGCGTTGGTCCCATCGCTGGTTGATCAGAGGTCTCAACCGGACCTCATTTTTTGAGATGGCATTCCACACTCACGCAAGTGCAGTACGTGGGATATTGTGCTTGGCTTTTTTTTAAAGGTGCCAGAAAAGGTGGGCTATTTAAACACCCAGAAAGGAAGGGGAAGCCCAGGAACTCTCTTTGCTGTCTCTCCGCCTGGTGGGGAGACAGCAAAGGTGGGTGATCTCCCCCCCCCATTTAAACACCCTGCCGTGGTGTTTAAATGGCCCCCCATGGCATGGCAGCATGGCAACTCTCTTTGCTGTCTCTCCTCCTGGCAGGGAGACAGCAAACACCCTGACGTGGTGTTTAAATGGAAGGGGGGAGCACGGCAACTCTCTTTGCCATCTCTCCGCCTGGCAGGGAGACAGCAAAGGTGGGTGATCTTCCTCCCCCCTGTTTAAACACCCTGCCGTGGTTTAAACACCACACTGTGGTGCTTAAATGGTGGTGGGGGGGAGCACGGCAACTCTCTTTGCTATCTCTCCGCCTGGTTGGGAGACGGCAAAGGTGGGTCATCTTCCTCCCCTGGCGGGAAGACAGCAAAGGTGGGTCATCTTCCTCCCCCCTCCATTTAAACACCCTGACGTGGTGTTTAAAGGGGGGGGGGGAGTACGGCAACTCTTTTTGCTATCTCTCCGCCTGGCGGGGAGACAGCAAAGGTGGGTGATCTTCCTCCCCCCTCCATTTAAACACCCCGCCGTGATGTTTAAATGGGGGGGAGCACGGCAACTCTCTTTGCTGTCTCTCCGCCTGGCGGGGAGACAGAAAAGGTGGGTGATCTTCCTCCCCCCTCCATTTAAACACCCCGACGTGGTGTTTAAATGGGGGGGGGAGCACAGCAACTCTCTTTGCTTTTTTTCCCCCATGGCGGGGAGACAGCAAAGGTGGGGGATCTTCCTCCCCCCATTTAAACACCACACCGTGGTGTTTAAAGGGGGGGGGGAAACACGGCAACTCTCTTTGCTGTCTCTCCGCCTAGCGGGGAGATGGCAAAGGTGGGCGATCTTCCTCCCCCCCCCCCCAATTTAGGAAAGGTCCCCTGTGCAAGCACCAGTCGTTTTCAACTCTGGGGTGATGCTGCTTTCACAAAGTTTTCATGGCAGACCTTTAACGGGGTGGTTTGCCATTGCCTTCCCCAGTCATCTATACCTCCCCCCCCCAGCAAGCTGGGTACATATTTTACCGACCTCGGAAGGTTGGAAGGCTGAGTCAACAATTGCTGGCGCAATGATATCATTTGGAGTGGGCTCTCGCAGAGAAGCGGATGTGCGCTTGCAATGAGTCGGCTGCAATGGAGCGTTCAAACATAGAACGTACACGCGGAAGTCGTCAGAAGCATTCTTATTCTGGATTAAATGTACTATCAAAAAAGCCTGCGTCTCAGTCGTGGCAGTTCGGAACACGAACGAGCCAACGACCATTGCCAGATGCTGATGTTTGGACAACCGCATAAAATCCGACATGCATCTGGCTTTCATCCATGCCCATCTCGTCAGTTTATGTGCATCTGACCTCGGCCCAGGTCAGTTTAACATGGACTCAACATGCTGTGTGAACAGGGCCTTGGTGTACTTTTTAAGTGTGCGTTAATTAAACCACGGTGTTCTTGGAAATTAGTCAAACTTTGCTATAACCATTTTACTGATCCAATGCTGAAATGTGTAAGCTAAAATTTTCAATATGTCTATTTTCAATATGTCTAATTGGACTTAATTCCCATCAAATTTACATTAGCTCTCACTGGTTAAACTACTGCAATGCTATTGGAAAAAAAAAGTGGAATCTTTTTTAGTGGACTTTTACTACCTTGAGAAAACTATAAGTGCAATATCCTGGGCCACTAGGATTCACATTTTTCCAGCGCTGTCTGGAGAGTAAATCAGATTTTAGCTCTGCCTGGAAAATACAGCAGTAGTTCAAACCTTCAAAGAACTACTGTTAAGGGGACAGTGAAGATGATTCCAGGAGGACAGAAGTAGTTAGCTGGAACATATTTATTAAATGCAATATCTTCTTTACTAAATGCAACAGGGCTATGGGATAGATGTTCAGAGAATAATATGAAAATATCCTAACAGAGAATAATAGCAGCTGTACTAATTAGAGCATGTGGAAGTAAAAGATACAAAGATACTATCATGGGAAATAAGCACTTGGTAGGAGGAGGAAAACCATGAGAAGAAGTGTCAGATAAGACATCTATTTCAATTTCCTAGGACATTCCCATATGGAATCATGTGTATGCACCCTGAAGTTCCAGTGCTGTGCTGAAGTTAAGAACCAGGTACAAATAAGAAATATGCACATTATGTTACATATGTGCACATCAAAAAGAGCAGAGAACAAAGCAACAAAGGAACTGTAATGAAGGAGGACTAGAATGGCATAAAATTTAATCAGGCATGTTACAGGAAAAACTCAAGCCAATCAGAGCATATTATGGAAAAGCTCAAGATGGCTTTAGTCACCCTTACAGATGACCTTCAGAAGCGGCTGGACTGAGGCTGGTTGACTGCTGCAGCATTCAACATGGTTGATCACAATCTTTTGACCCATTGCTTTGCCAATGAGGGGATTCAGGGGGAATACCCTACAATGGCTTTCCTCCTTTCTCCAAGGTAGAGAGTGGCACTAGGGGACAGGGTCTCCCTACAATTCCCTTTGGGTTGCAGGGTCCCTCAGGAAGTGAGTCTCTCCTCAGTGTTATTTAACAACTATATGCACCTTCTCACCCAGCTTTTGGAATCCCCAGAGGAGATCCAGGAAATTACAGACCAGTCAGTCTGACTTCAATACCAGGAAAGTTGGTAGAAACTTTTGGAACCCCCAGTGAAACTAGTCTTTGCAACCTGAATTGTTGAGTATATAGTAGGAGCAGATGAAAGTCCTGTGTTTGTGCTCTGTCCAAGCTTCCCTCATGCACATAGCCACATGGAAAAGGTCAAATTGAACTGTACTGGAGTTTTGGAAATGGGGTCATTCTATCCTCCAGCAGGATAAGCCTGGACATGTTTGAAGGCACCCTCTGAACCTTGCATTTTCCAGATGTGAAGGAACCATGAAGCTTGGAACTCTAAATGACCCTTGGCCATCTGCTTTCTGAGCTGTTTCCCCTTGCCCTTCAAATTTTGCAAGCCTTAGAGTGATCTTCTCAGCTTTTCATATGTGGGCTGAGGGAAGTACTTCAGATGACCACAGCTACATGTCCACTGAGCTGACCTTTGCATTGAACTGTTCACCTTCAAATTTTCCAAACCTCTTGATTTGACCATCTCAACTTTGCAGGGGGGAGTTAGATGACCAATGGCCACCTGTGCACTGAACCTGTGACTCTGGCCACCTGTTTTCTGAGCTAATTGCTTCCCTTTATCCTTATTTGTTATTCCACTATTATCACATTAAGTTTCAATGTTGTAACAGTTAAAAATGATTGTTTTCTTAAAACTATACAGTTTTATAGATTCTCAACTGTGTCTTTTGCTTTAAAAATGGTAGGGTTAATTTGACCCCATTTAAGTTTTTGTAGAGTTTGATGTTTTCAATGAGGGGCAGTTTTGACCCCAATTCCAAATGTTACTGTCCTTTGTCCTGCATTTCTGAAAGAAGTTATTCTTGAATCCTGTTTTTTTATCTTAGTAGCTATTATTTTATGAGACAGGTTCTTGTGTTGCCTAAGGGTTCCCCAGTAGCATTAATGAAGGCTGATTGGTGTCCCCTCTCTGAAAGCTAGGGCTAATCTTAGAGTTTTGTCTTACTGGGTGGAGAATCTTGACAGTTCATGGGATTCACTGTGTTCCCAAAGTCCCCATCTTTTTAAACATGTCAAGAGTTGTAACAATTACTTGAGTTTTATTCAGTCGAAGTATTCAATTCCAAATAAGCTGTTAAGTTCTAATAGATCAGGTCAGATGCTAAAGGAATGGATTTTTAAATGGATGGGCAAATAGTCATATAATTGATCAATCCATAGTGGCTCCCCTATTTAAGTTCCTGAAAAGAGATCATGTCAGGGCTATGTGTCTCAGGATTTTAACAACAATGAAACTGAGGATGGCTTTTACTAGTCTAAGGTTCCAAGCTATGCCCTCAGCAGTTTGTTTGGAATGTTTTAAAAATGTGCCTGCCACATTATGATGTTGTGTGTGTGGTTCAGGAGGAATAAATGATCTGATTCATTACATCTTGAAATGTCCCCTTCATCAAGAATCCCAACATAAATTTATTGCTAATACGTTAGCCATGCATGAAAGAACTTCAGATCTGGGAAAAGTAATATTTCTGCTTGCAGATGAGGATGCTTATGTCTCTAATAGAGTTGCTTTCTTTGCACTGGCTGCAGGAGGGTTAGATCAAACGGTATGGAAACTTAGCTATAAATTGTTGAGTATGTTTTTACATAAGAACATAAGAGAATCCATGTTGGATCAGACCAATGGCCCATCCAGTCCAACACTTTGTATCACACAGTGGCAAAAAACCCAAAACCCCAGGTGCCATTGGAGGTCTATATGTGGGGCCAGAACACTAGAAGCCCTCCCACTGTTGTCCCCCCAGCATCAAGAATACAGAGCATCACTGCCCCAGACAGAGTATTCCAACAATACGCTGTGACTGATAGCCACTGATGGACCTCTTCTCCATATGTTTATCCAATCCCCTCTTGAAGCTATCTATGCTTGTAGTTGCCACCACCTCCTGTGGCAGTAAATTCCATGTGTTTATCACCTTTTGGGTAAAGAAGTACTTCCTTTTATCCATTCTAACCCAACTGCTCAGCAATTTCATTGTGTGTCCATGAATTCTTGTATTATGAGAAAGAGAGAAAAATACTTATTTCTCTACCTTCTCTATCCTATGTATAATCTTGTAAACCTCTAGCATGTTAACCATCAGTCAATGTTTCTCCAAACTAAAGAGCCCCAAGCATTTTTACCTTTCTTCATAGGGAAAGCATTCCAATGCTTTCATTATTCTAGTTGCCCTTTTCTGCACTTTTTCCAATGCTATAATATCTTTTTTGAGGTGTGGTGACCAGAATTGTACACAATACTTCAAATTAGGCCATCGATTTATACAGGGGCATTATGATACTAGCTGATTTGTTTTCAGTTCCCTTCCTAATAACCTCCAGCATAGCTTTGGTCTTTTTTATTGCAGTCTCACACTGTCTCGACATTTTCAGTGAGTTATCTATCATGACCCCAAGATCTCTCTCTTGGTCAGTCTCATCAACTTGTATTTATAGTTAGGATTTTTGTCCCCAGTGTGCATTACCTTTTTGACATTTATGGGTTCTGACTGGTATCATTTCTGTAATATTGAGAAGTCTGTTAAATTGTTTTAATATTGTAACAATGTTAAGACCCATGGTCAATACATTACATTAGTAGCAAATGCCATGACTGAGACAGCTGTAATGTGGGGTCACTTTGATCCCTATGCCAAAGTTGAGGTTTACTTCTTGGGAGGGTTAAGCTGGTGCTGTGTGGGCTGCATTGGCTGCCAGTAGAGTTCTGAATCTGGTTCAAGGTGCTGGTTTTAATCTTTAAGGCTCTGAGCAGCCAGGGACCAACATACCTGCGGGACTGTCTTTCCCCTTACATACCCCAACTTGGCTTGTCAATCCCCAGGTCCCAGCGGGGTTTCTACTGCTTTCCCAGGCTCCTTCCCGCTCCCAGTTAGTTGTCTGGCAGGGGGAAGCCCCTCCCCCACAGCCACCATGTGACTTTCCACCTCCAGAGGCTTCAGTCTCCGATTGGAAAGGCTTCCTCTTGGGATGGTATGTCTGTGTTACTTTGAAGAAGTTGGCAGCAACTCGTGAGTAGAGATGCCAATCCCTCGCTTCAGAGTTGCCAGAAACGGGAGGGGGGGATGTCTGCTGGGCACTTCATTATTCCCTATGTGGAGATCAATTCTCATAGGATATAATGGGGAATTGATCTGGAGGTATCAGGGGCTCGGGGGGGGGGCTGTTTTTTAAGTTAGATAGAGGCACCAAATTTTCAGTATAGCATCTAGTGCCTCTCCCCAAACTACTCCCCCAAGTTTCAAATCGATTGGACCAGGGGGTCCAATTCTATGAGCCCCAAAAGAAAGTGCCCCTATCCTTCATTATTTCCTATGGAAGGAAGGCATTTAAAAAGGTGTGCTGTCCCTTTAAATGTGATGGCCAGAACTCCCTTGGAGTTCAATTATGCTTGTCACACCCTTGTTTCTGGGTCCACCTCCAATGTCTCCTGGCTCCATCCCCAAATTCTCCAGATATTTCTTGAATTGGACTTGGCAACCCTAACCCCAACAGGCCACCATCTGCTGGTAATCCCTGCCCAAACGATATCCATCTAGCCTCAACCAAATGCAGGGCCTTTTCAGTCCTGGCACTTACCTGGTGGAATAGGCTCCCCATACAGACCAGGGCCCTGCAGGACCTATTACAGTTCCACAGGGCCTGCAAAATGGAGCTTTCTGCCAGACTTTTAACTGAGGCAGGGGATGTCTAATATGATTCCCCCCATCCTCCCATGCTCCAGTTCTGTTAATACTGGCACAATCCTGAAATCCCTCTGATTGGGCCTAATTTACTAAAATTTAAAATGGACCCAGGATAATATGATGCCATCTAAATGTTTTTGTACTGTTAGTTTTAAGCAATGTGATTTTAGTTATTAAAATGGTTGTATGACCCTTGTGTTGTGATCCACCTTGAGCCCACTTCAGCAGGGAGGGTGGGATAGAAAATAACAATGACAACAACCACAACCTTATTGTACCACTTTCTGTTTCAACAGCTGAATTGTAGATTAACTTTCTACATGAAAAATGAGCAGGTTATTACTTGAATGGCAGCTGATACAAGAAGGCAGGGATTGTTTGGTAGGATAAATCCATCCAGGCTCCAGGCTCTCAAACTAAACCACAGCAGTCTTGGATGCATAAAAAAGTATGGATGAGAAATCCCATCATGGATACTCAGGAAATAACTACTTGACCAGGACAGTCAGATTCCTGACCCATGTCCAAATGCTTTCATTCAACACAAATTGCTTCCACATCTTTAGTAATCAATTTTACAAAGGACAAAAGTTAAATGTGCCCTGGATATCGGCAGCTTCATTCTTCTGTTGTCTAAAATGAACAAGCACTTGTCTGCCTGCTTGAGAAGCTGACTGCTGGCTCATCAATCCACTCTCCATATTTTAAAATTGCTGGGTTCTTGTCATTGCTGAATCAGCTACATCTTTCTGATTCAGTTAATATGTCATCATTCTTAACTGCTATTCAAAAATCTGTTGAACAGATTTACTTATACTATTATTTTCAGAATAGTGGACAACAGTGTTATCATGCAAGAAGGGACAACTGTGCTGGCCTTTTGGAGCTGAACAAATACAGCTTCATATCAGTTTTGTTTAACCACCTTTTTGGGGACTGATTCTGCCAGGTCCTGGATATCTCCTCACAACAGACTGACATTATTATTTACTTGGTATTGATTTTTGACCTTGTCGTTCACTCTCATAAGCAATCAGGGCAGTTATCCAAATAAAAGAGAATATTTTAAGGCTGTGAATAACATATTAAATCTATGTGGTAGATTGTCATTCTAAAGGGAAATTATGTGCACAGATGCCTCTTTTCAGTAGGACACTGTTCCAATATCTATCACATACCCTTCAATCACAAATGTAGTCATCGGTTTTCCCTGAAATTATACACTTTCTCAAAATTCCTTGCCAGGAAAATGATCTTTAGATTCTGTGGAAATTTTAGTAATGTTTAGACATAGCACCCCAGCTATCAAAAGCATCCATTCTCATATTATTTGGAGAGTTTCCATTTGCGCCGCAAAAGCCGCGGGACTTTCTGGCTTTCCGGCTCTTCCGAGTGCTCCGCGGCAATTAGTGCAAAATCCGCGCTGATCCTGCGCGGTGAAGAGGGGCGTCACTACTGATTAAGGTCTGTGCGAAAACGCCCATAGAGTTCAAAGATATTCCTGCCATTGATCAATACATATCCATTATTTCCAGGCAGCTCTGTGGTGTGTGTGTGTGTGTCTGAATTCTACACCAACAAACCTCCAAATCCCACAGCTGAAAACACTTCAGTTTTTGAAAACAGATGAAAAGAGGTGAGGATAAGATCATTAGGTCCCCCCAGGCCACTGCTGGGGGCAGGGTTGCTGGCTCCAGGTTGAGAAACTCCAGGAGATTTGGGAATGGAGCCTGGGGAGGACAGGGACCTCAGTGGCATGCAATGCCATAGACTCCACTCTCCAAATAATCCATTTTCCCCTCAGGTAAACTGATCTCTGGGGATAAGCTGTAATTCTGAGGGGATCCTCAGGTCCCACCTGGAGGCTGGCATCTCTAGTAGGAGAGCTTGCATAAACTATATTCATAAAAAAAGCATAAATCAGATACAAGTTCTTATGCAAACTCAATTAAATCCTTCTCTGGATGTTAGACATATGATCCCAAGGTGTACATGCCCAATATATTTTGTTTCTTTATTTAAAACATATTAGAAGCCTTTACCTTGCTGAACCTTACAATGGAAGATGTCATCCAATGTAAATAACAGAGCAATTTAAAATAAATAAAAGATTGCAATTTAAAATTACAATTGGTACTGCCAATAAATAAAACCCCTAAAATTAAATGCAATTCTAAATAAATAAATGTACCAAAGTTAGTTGGAAAGTATATCAACAAATTATAGCACTGCAGCCAGTGAAAAGGTTGGCCATTGTTGCAGGTGCAGTTTGAAAGGTAAGCTCATCCAAAATGTATGTGTGTGCTGGAAATTATTTGCTTTTCTCCCTAATGAGGATGCAAAGCAGCTTGAATCTTTTCTCCTCTCCTCCATTTAGTCCTCACAACAACTCTGTGAAGTAGGTCTGGCTGAGAGTATGAGTCTGGACCAAGGTCAGCCCAGGACCTTCCATGACAGAGTAGGGATTTGATCCTGGATCTCCTAGACATTCTGGCTCTTAGTTTCTGTTTGCAATTAGCACAGAGGTGGGAGTCTCTGGAAATAATGTGGCACAGAATATTATTTTGCCCCCCAAGTCGGAATAAAGAGGCTGACACAGAATATTGGGAAACGGGCCACTTTATTTAATTAACACAACTAACATGGCAAGGGCAACCTGTGGTGGGACAAGCCCTGGGATCTTCCACATACCCCGCCAAGTCCCACGAGGGCGAGTCACCCTGCCCCCAGCATGAGCCATAAGATTCTGGCTAATGCCAGGCCGGCCAGGCCAAAACCCTCCCCTAAACTTCAGCCCCGATACCCAGAAGGAGGCGAATTTAGGAGAAGGCATGAATATGATCCGCATTATACAGCATTGAGCCGTAAAGCTCATCTGCCGCTCCTGCGTATCGACTGCACGAACAGGTGCAGCTGCCTGGGTGCTCACCTGCAAGGTATAACCCCCTTGCATCTTCTGCCACCGCCACCGCCAATGCCAAGCCTCTGCTTAGGCGATGGCGACCCACCGAGCAGCCAAGGCCGCCCGAGCCCTTGCCGAATGTCGCGAAAGAAGGCCCGATTACCCACATCGGCAGATGAAGCACATCTGGCCGGCACTGCACCCCCATGCCCTTCCTACCAGGAGAAAGAAGGAAGGTACCCAGACCTTCGCCAAGGCCACCACAGGGCCAGATTCGCCTTCCGTCAGGCCCGCTCGACCCCGCTGGGTCCCGAGCGTCCAGCCAGACCAGTATAATAGGCGCCCGGTTAGTCAGACTCCAGGCCACCCCCACACGATGGCCCGGAGCTCTGCCACCGACTTTGCTGACAAAAAAGGGGGGGAGCTGCCCATCCAACCCCGATCATTCCCACAAGGGGAATGCAAACAGAGGAAGGTGCCCAGACCATCCGCCAAGGCCACCACAGGGCCAGGTGAGCCTACTGTCTGGCCCGCTCGACCCAACCAGGCCCAAGCAGACAGCCAGACTCTACCGATAAAGTGACAGCCAGATGAGTCGGACTCCAGGCCACCCCCACACGATGGCCCAAAGCTCCACCACCGGCTTAGACATAAAAAAGGGGGGGCTGTCCCCCCCCCACCCCGATCATTCCCACCAAGGTGAATGCTGACAAAGGAAGGTACCCAGACCAACCACCAAGGCCACCACAGGGCCAGATAACGCTTCCGTCTGGCCCACTCGACCCGACCAGCCAGCCAGACCTACCGATAATTGATGGCCAGAGGGGTTGGACTCCAGGCCACCCCCCGCACGATAGCCCAGAGCTCAGCTACCGCTTTCAATAATGGTGGGAGCCGTGGCCCACTCATCCCCCAGGCGCCCCTACATTCCGCCACAGCCCACACACTCAGCACCGAGGCTGCCGCTGGCGATTTCCTTGCATAATGGGCCGCCCCAAATCATACGGACCGCTAATGAATCAGCCTGCCTTGGCGGGACACCCACCTTTGATGGTCAGACCTGGAAAGCCCACTGGTGCATCAGTGGACGCGGCCCACATTTGGCAAAATGGCTGCCAACCTTATACCAAGGCCCTCCCCGCTTAACCCGGGCCAGACCCATAAATGCTCGAAATGACTTAATGAAGGGGGGGTGACTCTGCACACTCCCCTCTCCAACCCATAATGTTGACGCTTACATCGTCACCCACCGGCCCCGCTCAGGGACGACTAAGCAACAAGTGCCCATCACTACTAACCCGGTGGATCGCCATACCTGCAGCCCACTCTTCCAAAATTTGACGTTGCCATGTGACGCCCAGACCTGCCAATTGTTCCAGCCAGCCAAAACGGCCTCTACCCAAAGGATGCCGAAAACAAAAGTCAGTGCGACTGCAGAAAATTGTGCCGTCTCCTGGCCTGAGCCGTCTCAGGCAAACCCGGTCAAGCCTCTAAGTATGTACGGTGAGGAGGCTTGCCATGCGCATCCAGCGCACCCAGCTCGCGCAACCACCCTTCCAGCCACTTAGGACTCTAAATCCGCAACTGGATTTGAAACGCTAATCGTCTTGGTAAGAATCTAAGGCAGCCAACTGCGCCAGATAGACCTAACCTTTAGGCCCATATGATTCTGATGCGCACAGAACGACATACGAACCACCGCAACATTGGGCCAACTATCCCAAAAGCGCATATGTCTACCAGTCCCACATTATCGAGTGACAAGCTCAACACTTTCCGTGTACCTGGGAACAAGGTAACACAATTGCCATGCCGCTATCGCCTGACGAGCTACAATGACTCCCCGAGAATTGGTTCCCGCAGAAAATCTGCCTCCGCCACCGGCGTAATGTTCGTCCCATCTCTAAACAATGTGTCCGTCACCAGTTATTATCCCGCAGTATGCTTATCCAGAAAAACAACACCTTCACCAAGGCACGTAGAGTAAAGCCATTACCGCGTTTATTACTGGCATGGACTTAGATATCAATAATTTAACAACGGGTGCTACCGGCCAATTGACGCAACCAGCCGTATGCCTTATTAGCCATACGCACCCCCAGATCCCCACTACCACAACAATAAAAAACACAAATGCTGGGTTCCCGCAAATCCCTGTACTGCTAATGCCGGTGCTACTGACCAGCACTCCAGTGCTGCCGGCAAAGAACCCTAAACCGGACAACCCAGCCGCTCCAGAGGATATCAGAAGGACACTTCGCTTTATGCCCTCGCGCCAAACGGAACTGCATCCACCAACTACCAAAGGTGACTCAACCTCGAGTCGCTGCGCCAACTAGCTGTTAACGCGCATCATAATGGGAGGGGGACCAGAGGGACTGTATGGCGCCGAAAGACGCCACAAACCAACTCTACCCGAGGCCACTATTCTAATGGTGAAATCGGGTTCCCGACAAGCTTAAGAAACCAACACCGCACTCCATGCAATCTAGTATAATAGCTGCGAGTCGCTACCGAGCTGTTGTCCTCCCATCGGGATTGCGAAACCAACTGTACCAATTCCAGGTCAATCCCCACTGTCAGGCATGTCCCAGACCCTCTTGTCGTATGCCAAAGGCACATGCCGTTCTGAAGGAACTGAATCTCACAAAGGCTGCGCAGAAACCAAGCGCCCCCACTGGATAGAGCTCAGTCCGTATCATATTTCCGTAAAACAGAACCAACAACTCAAAGTCTTAAGAGTGTATGAATGAGAGGCGAAACGCCACCTTACTGGCACCTTTTTCCTTTTTGCCCCGCCCTAGTGCACGCGTCGCCTTGACCGCATGATCACGGAAGAGTCCCAACTGACCCAGATGTTCAAAAGCCTATATTCACCTGCTATGTACCCGGGAGCCCGCCAAGAGGGGAAACCTGTAAACACAGAATTAAGAGGGGGAGGGGTCATGAAAGGTCAGGTAACTCATCCCCCAAAACCTCTTTTACTGTCTTTCATTATCTGCCGAATGACCTGATCGGGTCCTACAATAGGCCAGAGGCTGTGAACCCAAGGTGCCCAGCGCCCTGAAAAAAGGTATGTCTACCTGGACCCTCTTTAGTAAGGTACGCACGTAAAGCAGCTCCATAGCCCTTGAGAAACCGACCCCAGAAGAGGCGGGACGGTTAGCGAAGAATAAAAGCGTAAGCCAGGCGTAAGGCCAGCAGCATCCTCATCTCTGGTAGCAAGGAACGGCCAGCCCGGCGATGGCGCCCCTTACTTGGGTGGGCAGGGGACCACATCCACAAACCCTAGCGCACCCCAGGCTTACCGATCCCCAGAACCCCCGAGGAGGTCTCCATTGCCTATCACCGCAACATGAACTCTGTCTTCCTTAGAGGTCTCCCATTCCAAGCAATGACCCTGCCAAGCCCTGCCTGGCGACCTAAATACTAACCATGGACGACCCGTCCAGCCACCAGGACTGACAGGACTAAGCCAGCCTGGACTAACCGGCTCAGGGGGGTTCGTCATGGCTGGGGAAGCCTGGCCTTTCCTAATGCATTTCCCCTCCGCAAACGACCCGCAAGAACATAAGAGAAACCACGTTGGATCCGGCCAACGGCCCATCCAGTCCGACACTCTGCATCACAGAAGAACATAAGAGAAGCCACCTGGATCAGGCCGAAGGCCCATCCGCTCTGTGTCACAAAAGAACATAAGAGAAGCCATGTTGGATCGGCAAATGGCTCAGCCACTCTGCGTCACAGAAGAACA
Source organism: Heteronotia binoei (assembly GCF_032191835.1). Taxonomy (NCBI): domain Eukaryota; kingdom Metazoa; phylum Chordata; class Lepidosauria; order Squamata; family Gekkonidae; genus Heteronotia; species Heteronotia binoei. The sequence continues at coordinate 71,659,800 of NC_083226.1, forward strand.
CAAGAGAAGCCATGTTGGATCAGGCCAATGGCCCCTCAGTCCATCACTCTGTGTCACAGAAGAAAACAAGAGAAGCCATGCAGGACCAGGTCAACGGCCCCTCCAGTCCAACACACCGTGACACAGAAGAACACAAGAGAAGCCATGCTGGATCAGGCCAATGGCCCATCCACTCTGTGCCACATAAGAACATAAGAGAAGCCATGTTTTATCAGGCCAATGGCCCATCCAGTCCATCGTTCTGTGTCACAGAAGAACACAAAAGAAGCCATGCAGGACCGGGTCAACGGCCCATCCAGTCCAACACTCCGTGTCACAGAAGAACACAAGAGAAGCCATGCTGGATCAGGCCAATGGCCCATCCACTCAGCATCACAGAAGAACATAACAGAAGCCATGTTGAATCAGCAAACGACCCATCCACTCTGTGTCACAGAAGAACACCAGAGAAGCCATGTTGGATCAGGCCAATGGCCCATCCAGTCCATCACTCTGTGTCACAGAAGAACACAAGAGAAGCCATGCTGGATCAGGCCAATGGCCCATCCACTCTGTGCCACAGAAGAACATAAGAGAAGCCATGTTGTATCAGGCCAATGGCCCATCCAGTCCATCGTTCTGTGTCACAGAAGAACACAAAAGAAGCCATGCAGGACCGGGTCAACGGCCCATCCAGTCCAACACTCCGTGTCACAGAAGAACACAAGAGAAGCCATGCTGGATCAGGCCAATGGCCCATCCACTCAGCATCACAGAAGAACATAACAGAAGCCATGTTGAATCAGCAAACAGCCCATCCACTCTGTGTCACAGAAGAACACCAGAGAAGCCATGCAGGACCAGGCCTAGGCCCATCCAGTCCATCACTCTGTGTCACATAAGAGAAGCCCTGTTGGATCAGGCCAATAGCCCAACCAGTCCAACACTCCATGTCACAGAAGAACACAAGAGAAGCCGTGCCGGATCAGGCCAACGGCCCATCCAGCCCAACCCTCTGCGCCACACAGTGGCCACAAATTCATATACACACCCACCCTGTGGCCACTAGCCACCAATGAACCTGTGTTCCATATCTCTATAACACGGTGGCCAGGAATATCCAGCCTGGCAATGGCGCCCAGGAAGGCACGGCCCCTTCCCCCAATGAACCCCCTTTTTCTTTCTTAAATATACACCTTCCTGAAGGAGGGAGGTGGGGGGGAACCATCCCCGCCGAGTCGCGGCCCGAAACTGTGGCTACTGCATTCATCAATGGGGGGGAGGGGGGGAGAGCGGATAAAAACCTCCGCCCGACCCTCCTGCACGCAGGCCATCGCTCGGCTCACTCACGCTCCCTTAGAGGCCCCCCGGCCCTCAGGCCGGACGCCTCGCAGCTGCACTCCCCGGGAGCTCACTGCCCCGACCTCATCATGCTCCGCCGTGGAGCCAGCCCGACACAGCCCTCACGCTCCCTTAGAGGCCCCCGGCCCTCAGGCCGAACGCCTCGCAGCTGCTCACCACCCCGACCTCATCATGCTCCACCGCGGAGCCCGCCAGCCCGACGTGGCCTTCCACCGCTCTCGGCCTCAGGCGCCAGGAAACCTCCGACCTGGCCGAGAGTGGCAACGAGCCTGAACTGGGAGGGCGGGGTCGAGGCTACAAATAGCCCCGACGCTCCGCCCGCCTGTAACTCCCGGATGGACGGGAAGCTGAAGTGCAGCCTCCCCTCCTTCCAGGGAGGCAAAAAACGGCCCCGCGGCGCGCAGCCGCTTTGCGGCGCGGCCTGTGCGGGGCCGAAATCTTTGACTTTGCACTATGATTTCCATGATCACTCTGAAGTTGATGACTAATTTTCAAAAGCCTAGTTTTATTTTCTGATGAGTTATGTGTGTTTATTTAATTTTTTCTAAGTGGCACCACAATGTAAATTAAGTGATTTTTATTGTTTAAATTTGTTGTTTTAATACTATAATTCAATATTGTTATTTAAATGATTGTTAGCTGCCCGGAGTCTGCTTGTAGAGAGGGAGGGATACAAATCCAAAGTAAATAAATGAATAAATCTGCGATAAGCAGAACCTTCGCTTCCATTGCAAATAACACAGGCAGGGGATAGAGTGTTCTGGAAATAATGTGGGCCAGGAAGTTCTGATTGCCTGTATGTTTGGCACTACAACTCCTGTGATCATCCTAAACTCAGTGGTTAAGTTTGACACTGATAGTTTTATTTTCTGATGGAAGGGAAGTTCTGATTCCATTCTTTTAAAAAAGCTGAGATAAAATGTCATACATAAACAAATTTGTTGTAATAAATGATATCCAATAACCAGGTATTAAGAAAGAGTTTTCATTGACTCTCTAGAAACTCTGGCAGAGTAAGCTATATGGACCAAAGTTCTGATGTAATAAAGCACTACTTCATATGTTCCTATAGTTATGGTCAGTGGTGACTTTCTGTTTCAGACCAGGGGTTGTGGCTTAATGGTATAGCATATGGTTTGCATGCAAAATGTCCCAGCTTGGAGAGCTGTTGCCAGTCAGAATAGATGGTGCTAGTTAATCAGACCATATTCTAATAGGTCAGTCTACTGATTCAAGCAGCTTCAAAATGTTTCATTCCCACTTTTCAATTGCAGTCCTGCCAGGCTTTCAGAGATTAAACATACAGTCATATGAATAGTTAGTGCCCTTCCTTCTCTCCTCAAAGTCAGGGGTGGCCAAACTGCAACTTGGAAGCCACATGTGGCTCTTTCATACATATTGTATGGCTCTCAAAGCCCCCACCATGCTGCCAGCCAGCTTGGGGAAGGCATTTCTCTTTTTAAATCACTTCTCTGAGTCAAGCCAGATGGTGGCTTGGAGAGTGCATTTAAAGTTACAGTGCTTTATTTCCATCTCTCACTCCCTCCTCCCAGTCCTCCATCTATTTGCCTTCCTTCCTTCCTTTCCTGACATTCATGCATTGCAGCTCTCAAACATCTGACATTTATTCTATGTGGTTCTTACATTAAGCAAGTTTGGCCACCCTTGCTGAAAGTCATATGCTGTCAGGTAATTGGGGATGAAAAGAAGTTGCCTTGGCAACTTTTTTCTTGTTCTTAACTGGCCACGCTAGTTTCTGTTTCCATTACTGCATACTGAGTATTGAAAAATGACCAGATGGAGAACAATTCACAAGTGGCTGCATTATAAAAATATGATAAAAATTTCCTGTGTGATCCTTAAAGATCTATTTAAAATTCCATGTCTTTCAGCACGCATAACCAGATGGCTAGGAAGTTCTTAAAAAATACAACTAATCCATATTCATTTAATAAATAAATAACAAGTGGAAACTGCTCTTTGTAAAATCACAATTGTTAGGGTAACGGCAACTACTACATGTTCTGTTCAATGTCTCTAATTAAGCAGAGAGAATTAAAACTGCTAAACAGATGTTCCTCACACCATATTTAATCTCTTATACCACATAAGTATTTAATGTTCATTTGGTATTTATTAAATCTTCAGCTCCCTACTGAAAATTTAAATTAAGGATTGAACCCCAATGCCAGCTGTGCACATAGAAGGCACTTTTGTAAGTGGATCGTGTCCATCATTTCTGTGGGAGCCCCTTCTTCAGCTGAAGCCCTCCCCATTGCATGTTTCTATCCTCAGTTGCAGCTTGAAGTGGGAGAAGCTTTGGGGTAAAGTGAATGAGAAAGAAGAGATATGGGAGGGGAGAGAGTAAACCCCAGTTCATAAAAACTAAATCTGAATGTACTTTGGTGCACATCCATCTTGGTTTTCTGAAGTTTTTGCCCCATTCATTTTCTTTGCCTGAGCAAAGATTTCTGCACAGGATCACTTGTACTTGTCACCTCTTGACTCCACTATTTAATCCTGGTGGGTCTTTAGAGATTTAAGTCTCCTTTTAGATTCCATTTAACTAATCATTTTTATATACATTAAAAAAATTAGACTGTCAGATTTTCTGGATAATTTTCTTCTTGCATATAAAATTGAAATCTATGAAAATCTTTTTTTTATTATGATTCATTTTATTTTATTTATATCCTGCCCTACCCCACCGAAGCGGGCTCAATTTAAATTGTTCAATAATCCTTATGTTTTGTATCAAATCCTGGGCATTGCTAAGTATCAAAATAAGATTCAGCATGACCTACTCTATCTCATTGGCTGCAGTCACACAAGCAGTTTGATCCAATATAATTGTGGTACCCATGTGAATTAAAACAGCACAATCAGACAGCAACATCTGCCTTCTGCCAGCCTGTTCTGCCCTGTCTTCAAAGTGGAGTTAATGGACACTAGGGGAAGTCCAGTCTTTAGGGATGCCAGCATTTTCACCCTGCATTTTCAACTGTCTGAACTCACCTCTTGCGAAGTCTAGTTGTTTGGGAAGTCTAAATTTCCCTTCCATTTTCACCTCTTTTTTTCTTTTGGATCAGGTAGCAATGTGCACATAAGCACATAATTGCCCCTGTGTTGTCAATCACTGTGGCCAAGATGTCATTCTGGATCGGGAGTCCCCAGGAAGTTGTCTTTGAGTGACAACCCACCCAAATGCCTCTCTTCTGTTTCCACATCAGAGTTGCTGTCGGAGAGCATCCCATGATTGACACAAGGGTATATGTACTGAAATAAATTGGACTACTCTGATGTAAATATGCACTTTAACCCCCCCCCCCCCCGCATGTATTCCAAGGCAGAGAGGTGAAGGAAAGGATGTTGGGAGGACTGGAGTACTTGGCAGAGGGATTGTGGAGCTTTCAAAAAGTAGCTGTAGCTTTGGATCCATGCTTATGTGCATGAGTGAAAGACCTATAAAAGGGGTGGGGGTGGGGGAAGTGCAGCAATCTGAATAGTCAACCATAGGGTGAGCATTTGGGAAAGCCAATTCAGGGTGGGATGTCTGATCAAAATTTTCTGTTACAAAATAAATGGTGTCATTAGAGACACTGCCAGATCATACCAAGCTTGTTGTCTGACCACAGCCATCTATAGATTTATCTCTATTTGACTAGGATTTTGATCCTCTCTCTCTCTCTCTGTCACACACACCCAATTTCTAATTAATTTGGCACTGAGATTCTGCATATTTACATATGAATGTCTCTATAGTTTCTTCCTCTTTAATTTTTTGTGTGTATGAAAGTTCCTCTGACACTTGGGTTCTCATTAGTTACCATGTGCTTGATGCCAGCTTCTATCTTGTTCTCACTTTGAGGACACAGAATATCATCCCAAAGGAATGAGTTGCCCTTAGCCAGATGCTCCCTGGCACCTGTTCATCTTTCCATCAGGACTGATTTCAAAAGCAGCTCTGCAGTCTTCCTTGATCTTAAGTGCCAGCAGTTGGGTTCCGTTATACTTGGAGTGGAACTTGCCTCCCTGATACTGACTGCCCTTGCCCTCAAATATTTCTCAATAATCTGACACCACCATTTCATTCACTCATTAACACCTGGCAGCTCTGCCCGAATTGCAGAGCCTGGGTGGGAAACAGGAGTTTTAAGCAGACCGATCTCAATGAAGGTATATAATCTTTACTGAAATAGTTATTCCTATGAGACTACTGAAATCTTGTGAACATTTATCCTCCAATGCTTATTATTAGGAAAAAAGCAAATTGTGCTAGGGTGTGAAACAGAATTTTTAATCTCCACTTCAAATATTTTGTCTCTAGAAATATATGCATAAGACTCAAGATTAATAAAAATTTATCAACATCTCTCTCTCATCCACTTGGGAGCTGCTTTTTCTTTCTCTTCAATAATTTAAGCTACAGTGGAAATCCAGGAACCATAATTTTAAAGAAGAGGTTCTTCAGGATGGTAGTTTACAACATGTGGAATGGTGACTTCTAATTTATACTATCAGTATTAAATGAATGCACATTTATTCTGTTTGAATATGTTTATAAATACGCTGGAAGACAGCCACAGGCATACATGTGGAAGCATTAATTTATTTCCCTTTAGGGAAAACATTGATTGTTGCCTGAAGCCGGGAGGACAGAATCATTTATCATTTATTGTCTTGTGCCTTTATGTTCTTGGGTTGCTTTGTTTGTGAAAATGTCCTCTATTAGGCTGAAATCCATGTTTGCTCTTCTCTTCTTCCCCCTGACTTTTAGAACTTTTTTTTTTTTAAAGAGTACATTTTGGCTTTAAACTAATACTGTAGGAAGAAAATAGCAAGCATAAATCAGTACATCAAAGTCCCACCATCCCTACAGTGTACAAATAGCTGCTGATGAGTTTGCCATGCTTACTGAGCTGAATAAATATAAAAGTGTTTCTTGTGCATTCCTGTTCAGTCCCAATGCAGTGCGTTAACCTCAGAATATCAAATTGAATCAGGGGTTCTGAGGAGAGCTGCCTGAAAAGCAGTTAGGATGACACTGTTCATTACCCTATCTAGATACAGGTTTCAGACAACCATAACTAGTGCTTTCACAACCTCTCACCTAAGTCAGATAATGGAACAGCCACCCAAATAAGCAACTGCCTTCCCTGCCCCTCCCCACACAAGCGTTTTCCGAACCTCTTGAAATGTGAAGCCCACAGAGGCCATGAAAACTGAGACTGAAATTGTTATGAAGAGACTTTTACTGGATGAAATTTTTCCTTGCCAGGCACAAATAAACAGCTCTCAATAGGGTGCTCACCACACGGTGTGTCAGCACATATTATGCAGTCTGGTGCTGAGTGGATGTGTCAGCTGCCCATTAGACCACACTAAAATAGAATTGCTGGGAGCCTGAAGCATGAAGCATGATATTAGATAAAGTGATGAAATTTCACTCGATTAAAGAGCCAGGTCAAGGACAGTTACCTCAGGAAATTCCTTTTTCTCCCCTAGAATATTTCTTGCACTTTGATGAATTTATCCCTTTTCTGCTTATTTCTCTATTATCATATTTCAAACTATCTGGGTGATGAATTTTATGCTCTCCAGCCTCTGACAGATTAAGAATGCTGGAACCATAAGCCTTAAAGTGTGTGTGTGTGTGAGTGTGTGTGCATGCATGCACACACACACACACATCTCCAGAACAAACTGACTCCCCCCCACCCAGGTTGGAGCAGATATTGGACTGGTTTGTTAAAGATGTGTGATTTTGTTTTTCTTTTATTTTTTTCCCTTTTTATTCCTTCCTCTCCCCCCCCCTTTTTTTTAACAAGGGGAAAGGCATTTATTTTATTCAGGATATTTTTAGAGGCAAGGTAGAGTCACAGCTGTAGGCACAGTGAATATTCCTCTTATCCCATAGAACAATATAAATTGCTGAGAGCCAAATTGTGATGTGTTTCAGCATCTTGACAGAAACCTTCCAGCCTCATCTAAGTAGTCTCATACTTTTCCCAGGTCTGGTTTAATTTAGTCTTTAACCTCTCTCTCTTTTTCTTTGAGAACATTCAGTACAAATTATTTCAAGCCTTGTGAATATAATGCTTTTCAAATAACTCATTTTAATATTATTTTATTTAGATTGTTTGCCACTTTTTAATAAAATGCCTTATAAAATCAATAAACACTAAAATATATCAAACCATTTAACAATGACAACAGAAAAAATAGTGGCATAAAATCCAAAGAGCAAATTTAGCAGGATATTTTTAAAAATCAATTAGACAATTCCCACAAACCCAAAAGCCAGGCTTAAAAACCAAAAACAACAACAAAATCACCAGGTCAAGTCTGTCATTCTAGCTCTATCTGAAGAAGCGAACAGTGACCTGTGAAAGCTCATACCATGCCATCAGGGCTTTTTTTTTTAACAGGAACGCACAGGAACGCAGTTCCGGCTGGCTTGATGTCAGGGGGTGTGGCCTAATATGCAAATAAATTCCTGCTGGGCTTTTTCTACAAAAAAGTCCTGCCTGCCACAATTTTTTTCATCTTAAGGTGCTAGTGTACTTTTGCTCTTTTCTACTAATAGCAGCATGCAGTTTAACTAATATCTCACTGCCTCTGTGGACAGAGGCCTGATTTTTGCAACCAAACATTTGAATTTTTTTCTTACCAGTTGACATAAGAACATAAGAGAAGCCATGTTGGATCAGGCCAACGGCCCATCCAGTCCAACACTCTGTGTCACAGTGGCCAAAAATTTTATATACACACATACACTGTGGCTAATAGCCATTGATGGACCTCTGCTCCATATTTTTATCTAAACCCCTCTTGAAGGTGGCTATACTTGTGGCCACCACCACCTCCTGTGGCAGTGAATTCCACATGTTAATCACCCTTTGGGTGAAGAAGTACTTCCTTTTATCTGTTTTAACCTGTCTGCTCAGCAATTTCATCGAATGCCCACGGGTTCTTGTATTGTGAGAAAGGGAGACCTTTTCCATCAGCCATTTAGCCAAATGATTTGTTCCCTATAATAGAAGAAGAAGAGAAAATATTGGAGTTATATCCCACCCTTCACTCTAAATCTCAGAGTCTCAGAATAGTCACAATCTTCTTTACTTCTCCCCTCCACAACAAACACCCTGTGAGGTAGGTGGAGCTGAGAGAGCTCTCACAGAAGCTGCCCTTTCAAGGACAACTCCTGCGAGACCTATGGCTGACCCAAGGCCATTACAGAAACAATGTGGAAGAGTGTGGAATCAAACCTGGTTCTCCCAAATAAGAATCCATGCACTTAACTACTACATCAAACTGGCTCTCTGTGGGCTCACATGGATACATATCAAGCACACAGTGCAGTATGAATATTTTCTTGTTGAAATCTGTTCTATACATACGCATTCAATATACTCTGATGGATAAAGGCAGCCAAAATTAAATGCAGTTTATCATTCTGTGAGTTAGCTGCGCTGTTAAGCTAAGGAAAATCAAAGATGGTTGTCTCTTGCTATATTTTTCTTAAATTGTATACGTTACGAAATGAAATGCAATATGTTTTTTCACATTACCATTCTAAACTGGATGTTATCTGTTGTTGGCCTGATTCCAAGTAAAGTGATAAAAGGACATTTCATTCCATTAATGAGCTGCCTATGAAGCAATCTGACAATTTCAAACAGTGCTGTGCTTTTCCCCCCAGTATTCTTTCGCTGAACCATCTTCCTCAAACTTTTTCTAATGTTCTAGATTGTGTACTATAGTGCTACACCAATATAACAGCTCTCAATGTATCTCAGTATAGCACTGAACTCCTATATTGGTCTAGTGCAATAACACTTAACTTAGAATGTTAAAAAAAAAGTTTGAGGAAGACCACACAGAGAAAAGGGCAGGGGAAAAGTGTGGTGCTATTGTAAATGCTGCAGACATTTAAAACAGCACACTACAGTGATTCAGAAGTGCAAACATGAGTTGAAAATGGAAGAAAGTAGTTTACCTGAAGAACACAAGCTGCTTTGCATGAAAAGGTAAATAAAATCTGTTACCAGCTGGTTGCTAAAACAGTTATGTCTGAAATGACACACAAAAATCTGTTAGCAACCAGCTACCAAAGCAGATTACAAAGGCTGTCTGAAAGGGGCCACAGTATTGTTGCTAATTTCTCATTTACAGGTTAGTTCCATACTGGAGCAGTTGTCTGCAAGTCAGCTAAACTATTCTGGCATTAAGCTGCATGTAAAATTACAATGGAGGCACCATATAACTGTGGACATTGTGCTATTGAAATAAGCACTTCTCAGATTTTTGCATCTACACAGTGTGGTTCTATTCTGATCATGATTCCGTTATTGTCCACTGTTCAGTGGTGTTATGTGTTAGTGGAGATATGCAACCTATTCTTTTTAAATGAACTGATTTTTCACTATTACTTCCAGGCACCCTATGACTAATTTCCTATCCCCCACAGCAAATCCGCTAACCCTTTATTGAATTTCCCGGAAGTAGGTTATATGACCTCTTTATACAAGTTGCATCCACTTTCAGATAACTCTAGCTCGTTCAAAAGTTCTTTCCCATGGGAAATAATCTGTTACCTACATTGATTTTCCTTTGCTAACTGAATCACCATAACATTCAAGTAGTTACTGGACTGGTAGAGGTCAGAAATAAACCACCCCAGTTCAGAATTCCCAGATCCATACTGGACCCATACTGGTTTGTAATAAGCTTGTTGCTACCCTTCCCAGGCAACATTTCCAAGCAAAGGGAGGCACAGGCAATTTATTTATTTATTTTATTCCTCGTATTTATATCCCGCCCTCCCTGCTGAAGCAGGCTCAGGGCGGCTAACAACAATTGAGAGGAGTGAAATAATGAAATGAGCTGAAACAGGAGGAACCAAATGTAATGTCTTAGTGATTGTTAAGGTGCAAGGAGCAGAACCGGGTACAAACATTTAGTAACCATAGCACAGGGGTAGTAGCCATTGTTAAAACACAGAAACCGAAAAGAAATAACACGGCTGAACAAGCCATGGCAACAGTAAGATTAATAGCAAATAGAGATTAATCAGCAATAGAAATTAATCAGCAGCAAGTACGCAGGCGTAATCAAGTAATGAATATTAACTGACACACCCCACCTCGGGGAAAAGTAAATTTAAATGCACATGCAATGTATGTAACGGGAGGGGTACATATCAAGGAGGGGGTGAAGTAGGCGTGCCGGGTAGCCTGTACCCTCTAAGTACCTCAGCCTATGGGGAAAGGAGGAGGGACTCATCGGCCGGGAGTAAAGGATAAAAGGGTATGTATGGAACTAATCAGGGAGCTCGTTGAAAAGCGACTCCCCTCTTTCTTGATATCAATAAAGTTGTATACTTCAAAGGAGACTCCCGACTGACAGCTCTTTTTCTTTGCATCTCCTGGAGGGGCCAGGGGAGGCATACAAATTGTCTCTAACAATTGGGGGCTCTCGTCCGGGATCACGTGACCTGTCGCCAGCCCACTCAGCGAACTCCAATTGGGAAGGTGCACCTCGTGAGTATTTCACGACCCATTGGATCTTCGTTGGCTGGGATTGGAGACAGCTCAAGACCCGTGACACTGTAGATCGCAGTCAGTCGGTGACGCTCCAGGCAGGAGGGGCCTGCCAGGCAGGAGGGGCCTGCCAGAAAGACGAGCTCGCACAAACTTGGAAATCGGGACGTCCCGTCTAGTTAAGGTAAGACCGCGGCAAATGGGAAATAGAAGTTCTCAGTTTAAAGAGGGTAAGGGATCTGGGGAGGCTTAGGGAATCCCCAGATACAGACAGACAGTCATTTAGCACTGATGCTAAAGAAGCTAGAAGGATAGTCTTTGACTGTTTGAATAAGGAGAAGATGGTGAACTTCTCTGTTTTTGTGTGGCCAAAGTATAAGTTGCGGGGACTTATCTGGCCTCCCTTTGGTAGCTTTGATGAAACAGTGAGACAGCTGTTAAACATTTATATTAATGAAAGGAGGCCTTGAAATGAGGAATCCAGTTATGTGGGGGCATGGATGCCTCAACCAGGATCACTGGTCTGCATGAGGAAATTTAAAAGGGAAAAACAAAAAGAAATGGTTGCTTTTAATGTGGCCACACCAAAGGGAACTCTCTTGGCTAAAGTCTCTTGGGGAGGGACGGTGGCTCAGTGGTAAAGCATCTGCTTGGAAGCAGAAGGTCCCAGGTTCAATCCCTGGCATCTCCTAAAAGGGTCCAGGCAAATAGGTGTGAAAAGCCTCAGCTTGAGACCCTGGAGAGCCACTGCCAGTCTGAGTAGACAATACTGACTTTGATGGACCAGGGGTCTGATTCAGTATAAGGCAGCTTCATATGTTCATGTTCAAGTCTGGATACCAGTCTCCAGGTGTAGCCAGGAGACATCCTGCATTCTTAAAGTATTCCAGGAACTTCAACCTGGACATGGTTATTGGGTGATCTTTGTCAGATAATCCTCTTGTAGTAAAGAAAGTATTTATAGTAATGAGTGTTGGGAAACAGAGAGGGGAGAGAACTGGTCAAACCACCCCCCCACTCTGTTGGAATATTTTTTCCTTCTCCTTTCTTTTCCCTTCTTTTGTTCTTGTTAGTATTTGGTATTTGTAAAGAAGTGACATATCTTTACACTTAGTAAAAAGTGTAAGTTCTGTCTTGCATAAGTAAACTAATTTGGAAATGTTGTTGGAACATTATAAAGAAATACATTATAAAGAGAGTGTTGTCTGTATAGTCAGAGATTAAAAGTGTTTGGAAAGTAGTAAAGCGTTAAAATAAAGTTTGCTTTCATGGTTGGAGTTTAGCAGGATAACTGTGGCATAGGAGGTTAAAATAGCTGAAAGTATTAGGAAGGATTTCTTTCTTTTAAAGTGGTGATAAGAGTTAAGAGTTTATTTTGGTGTACATATTTTGAGTAACTAAAACAGATTCAGTTGCTTTCCTTGTAAATTTTTTTGCAAAACCTTTTATAGACCAAACTTTGAGCCTTTCTCCTGCCAGGAGACTGGCATCCTCCAAGTCCTAGCCCCTCCTTTGGAATGTTAGGAAACAATACAATATGTAGCTAAGATGGAGAAAGCAGGTTCTTTCTCCAAGGATTTTTTTTTCTTTCTGAACAGAGGTTTGCCTTAAAACAAAGCAGAGTTAAGTATTCAGAATGAATGTAAGATGAGAGGTTTTTTTTAAGTTTTTATAAAGTAAAAGGACAGTTGTAGATAAATTAATTTTAAGCATTTACGGCTTTTAAACCTGGTTTTTATCAATGTTCTGTAGATAAACAAGGAAGTTGTTGAAGCACAATTAGTGGGAGAAGAAAGTGCAATGTTTATGTCATTGGTTATAAAGAACATGATGCTTTAACCCTAAAAGGGTGAGGGCCAATGTTCCCTTTAAGATGAGTTGGCATGGGCAGGCTCATGGATTTCTAGCCTTCAGCTCACACTTTTTGTAAAAGTAGTCCCAGAGCACAACTGCCAGTACTCGGCAGCTTAAAAGGAACATTGGTAGGGTTAAAATTATGCACTATTAAAAAATGCACTATTATATCAGAAGTTGTGGAATAAAAAGTGAGGTATTTGAATTGGACCCCCAGAGGAAATAACATTCTCTTAAGCACACTCAAAGTTTTAAGGATGTGAATTTAGAGATTTCTAATCCAAAGGTAGGCAGGGCAGATCTCTCCAGCCTTCTAGATGCACTGGGGTGAGAATGGCAAACTTGTGTGCTGCCTAGAGAAATAACTTTTGTTGAGAAATACTTTTAATAGTAGTTTATAAGCAATAAAACAGAATAATGCTAGTTATGACAAATTCCAGATTTCTAAAATGTAAAACTAATGGAGACTTTTAAAGGACAGGAATGGAGAAACATGATAATGTAAAATTTACAAAACCTCCAGATCAAAAAGCTAACCAAATCTAAAAGATGTTCCTCTACTCCAGGGAAGTGCTGGTTCTTTCCAAGCAGTAGAGGAGAAAAGGTGCAACGATATAAAGGGAACAAGGGGGAACAAATGGCAGGAATAATTAATTTGGGATGGTCTGGCCAAACCTGCACTTCATGTTTTCAAATGTAAACTCTATTAAAGAGAAAGGGTAGTTTATTTAGGTTAATAAAACTCTTAAACATTTTGAAGGGAAAAAGAAAATGAAAATGCTAACCAGTAAAGGTGGGTGGGGAATTCAGATCCTGAATTTAGCAGGAGCTCACAGGAGAGCAGCTCCTGAACTTTTCTGATGGCACCATCTCTTTCTCCCCATCTAGCTACCTTGCCTATTGAAAAATAGGTGCAACTGCATAACAATCCCTGGATGAAATCCACCAACTATTTTTTTTTTTTTACAATACCCCTGATAAAATTAATATCAGAAGAATTAAGGGTTGGTGAAGCAAAGGGAACAGAACAGTTAATTATGTGTGTGCAGGTATCAGATTTAATTTTTGGATAAGGTTATAGAGAATAAGCTAACTAATGTGGCAGTTAAAAAAAAAAAGCTAAAGAAGGAACAATAACAGGGTTTTGGGAAAAGTGGCATTATAAAGTTTAGTTAAACTTAAGGTATAATTTGTGTAAGAGACTGTAAAAGGAAAAAGGGTGGCTCTCCAAGCCATTAATTAAATAAGTGTTAAAGTGGTTGTATGAAGGGAAGTATCAGGGAGTTCAAGCCAAGATGGATATAGGAAATTTGTATGTTTAGGAAATTTTTAAATAAAACCTATATTGTGTGTGTGGTGTATAAAAGTGGATTGTACTGCCTTGAGGAGGAAGGCTATCAGTTACTCTACCTTGATATACCTACTTCTATTTATCAAAATGCTGCTAAAAAGTTTGCCTCAGTCGGGAATAACTGGCTGAGTTATTATGTGTTATTTGGATCAGCTACTGTCCGTGCTGTTTTCTTTCTTCAACAGAAAAGCCTTGCTGATGCGAACGCTGTCCCTACACCAACATGGACTGGGTGACTGGGTTTTAGTCAAGACTGGAAAGGAAAGGCCGTTGTCTCAGCAGTGGTTAGAACCTTGCCAGGTGACACTAACAACGTAAACAGCAGTTGGCACAGCAGAGAGTGGCTGAATGTATTACACATGGTGAAAGAGGCTCCAGCAGCAGTGAATTACATGGCTGATAAATAAAATTGTTGAACGGTAGCATAAAATCACAAACAAATAACTTTTAATTTAAGTTTTCTAAGTGTTAAATGGACTCTAAAAAGATTGTTTTATATAATTCATATCGTTTGATACATTATTAGAACTTTGGAGTAGGAGTAGGTTGCAAAAGGGAGATTGTGTAACACATATAAGGTTAAGGTTTACCAGAATGACAGGTGGCTGGACCCTATCATGTCGAAGATTGTATCTGATTTTACAAAAACTTCTGTTAATAATACTGATCTCTAAGGTCCAATGTCCTGGAACTGGAGGAAATACATGGATCCGCCACGCTCATTATATGTTCCAGCAACATGGGAAGAGCTCTAGATTAATTTATGAGCATCCCACATCAGTAGCAACGCTGAGTCTGCTACCTGGACTAATAAGTGAGCCCCCATTAGTAGTAGGGTCCTTACAAGCATTATCTCAACGATCAGAAAGCGAAATATTGTTTGTCTCCCCCTCAAATATAGGAAAAACCGGATTAAGGTGGTTTAGATACAGCAAGTTGACCCCAGGCTTATGTTTCTGTTGAATTCATAGTGGGGTATGGAACTCTATAGTGCCAGGCTTCAACCAGGCATGAGAAAGAATGAGCAAGCTGAGTAACTACAGCGCTTGCACAGACTACTTCTGGTTGTCAAAACCAGGAAATCATACATGGGGGAACAAAACTCTCCTGTGGGGCAAGACAACTCTGGGAGATATTTTTCCTGACATACCAATGTTCCAGGCTGATTATTCAGGTAAAGGTAGTATATGTTCAGGGATGAAAATAAAAGATCCCAACCTGTGGTTTTTCTTTGATAAATGGGCCACTAATTATCATCCTGGGTACAAGAGAGGGGCATGTGTTGGGATAGGATTCTTAACATTCCCAGTACAGGTGTTGCCCAAGCATTCCCGGGTAAAAAGGGAAGATCACCTCGGTCCCAGAGGCGGACAGTTAGGAACAAATTGCAAAGATGAAGTAATTGTGGGCCTTCAGCTCTCAGATGATGCAGGCAGCCGCATAGGGGGAGGATTAATAAACATTAGGAGCCTATCCAGGAATAGTGGCACAAGAAAATCGTAAAAGCATGATAGGTCTGACCTGTAGACTAGAGAAAACGGTGAATGCAACAGGGAAGGTCATCAGAGAATTGCAAACTGAGATAGAAGAATTAAGTCAAATCCAGCTACAACATCGGATGGCCCTAGACTATTTGTTAGCACAGCAAGGAGGATTCTGCAAGGTGATAGGAACACAATGTCATGTGCAGTTTCATGATTTAAACAAAAGCATAGAAATGCACTTACAAGAAATGCAAACTACTTCAAAGGAAAACTATGAAGGAATACAAAGTCCCTGGAACTGGCTTACCTCCTGGTTACCAGACTGGGGGTGGCTCAAGAGCATATTGCAGATCGGTATGATCATAGTGGTAATCAGCATCATCCGTTGTTGTTGTCTCCACTGCTTGCCGGTGTGTAGCAGTGCTTGCCAGTCAGCAATAAAGAAGCATACCAAGAAAGGGCAAGCTCAGCTGATGGTTGCAAAGTTTGAGAATGTTTCAGCTCAGGTGAAAATAAAAGAGTAGGGATTGAGAGGAGTGAAATAATGAAATGAGCTGAAACAGGAGGAACCAAATGTAATGTCTTAGTGATTGTTAAGGTGCAAGGAGCAGAACCGGGTACAAACATTTAGTAACCATAGCACAGGGGTAGTAGCCATTGTTAAAACGCAGAAACCGAAAAGAAATAACACGGCTGAACAAGCCATGGCAACAGTAAGATTAATAGCAAATAGAGATTAATCAGCAATAGAAATTAATCAGCAGCAAGTACGCAGGCGTAATCAAGTAATGAATATTAACTGACACACCCCACCTCGGGGAAAAGTAAATTTAAATGCACATGCAATGTATGTAACGGGAGGGGTACATATCAAGGAGGGGGTGAAGTAGGCGTGCCGGGTAGCCTGTACCCTCTAAGTACCTCAGCCTATGGGGAAAGGAGGAGGGACTCATCGGCCGGGAGTAAAGGATAAAAGGGTATGTATGGAACTAATCAGGGAGCTCGTTGAAAAGCGACTCCCCTCTTTCTTGATATCAATAAAGTTGTATACTTCAAAGGAGACTCCCGACTGACAGCTCTTTTTCTTTGCATCTCCTGGAGGGGCCAGGGGAGGCATACAAATTGTCTCTAACACAATCAAACCCAAAAAATAAAACAGTAAGCAAACAATTAAAATTAATCATTACCAATTAACAATTTTAAAACAATTTAAAACATTTTAAAATAACTTAAAACAATTTTTGGTGCTAGTGTTTGTACCATAACATTCAGCGATGTTGGGCATCTACTTACACTGTAGTTTAACTAAAGGCAAGTCAAAATAGAGCTGTTTTACAGGCCTTGCAGAAATGAGCAAGGTCCCGCAAGGCCCTTACATCTTCTGGGAGTTGGTTCCACCAGTGGGGGGCAGCAACTGAGAAGGCTCTTTCTCTGGTAGCCTTCAGTCTTGCCTCCCTTGGCCCGGGGATTAACAGTAAGTTCTGCGATCCAGATCTAAGTACACTCTGGGGAACATGTGGGAGAGACAGTCCCTAAGATAGACAGGTCCTCAGCCATATAGGACTTTAAAGGTAATAACCAGCACCTTGTAGCGAATCCAGAATACTATTGGCAGCCAGTGCAGTTCCCGCAGCCTTGACTGTATGTTCTCCCATATAGAGAAACCCAATAACAGCCTGGCTGCTACGTTCTATACCAACTGCAGTTTCCGAATCAGAGACAAGAGTAGCCCCATGTAGAGGGCATTACAGTACTCTAGTCTCGAGGTGACCATTGCTTGGATCATAGTTGCTAGGTCGCTGCACTCCAGGAAGGGGACCAACTGTTGTGCCCTCCTAAGGTGGAAAAAGGCAAATTTCACAGTGGCTGCTATCTGGCCCTCCATTAGCAATGTGGGCTCCAGTAGCACCCCCAAGCTTCTGACTTTGGGCACCAATATCAGTGGTGCCCCACTGAAAGCTGGTAGAGGGATTTCCCTTCCTAGACCGCCACGACTCAGGCAAAGGACCTCTGTCTTCATCGGATTCAGCTTCAGATGACTCAGCCTGAGTCACCCTGCCATGGCTTGCACCGCCAGGACTAAATTTTCTGGGGCAGAGGCTGGCCGGCCATCCATCAGCAGATAGAGCTGGGTGTCATCAGTGTACTGATGGCAACCCAGCCCGAATCTCTGGACAATCTGGGTAAGGGGGCGCATATAGATATTGAACAACATCGAGGAGAGCACTGCCCCCTGAGGCACCCCACAATTAAGCAGATGTCTCTGGGATGATTGTCCCCCAATTGCCACCCTTTGTCCCTGACCGAGGAGAAAAGAGGAGAGCCATTGCAAGGCCAACCCCTAAATCCCTGCATCAGCAAGGCGGAGGATCAGCAACTGATGGTTGACCATGTCAAACGCCACCGACAGGTCCAACAACATCAGCACTGCCGACCTGCATTGATCCAGATTCCTCTGAAGTTCATCTACCAGGGTGATCAGCATTGTCTCCGTTCCATGACCTGGGCGAAAGTCGGACTGGTGTGGGTCTAGGATGGAAGTGTCCTCCAGAAAGCTCTGTAGCTGCAGCGCTACTGCCCTCTCAATGATTTTACCCAAAAAGGGTAAATTTGAGACTGGCTGATAGTGTGCCAATTCGGCCGGGTCTAATGTTGGTTTTTTCAAGAGGGGATGGACTACTGCCTCTTTGAAGGGCCTTGGGAAAAGCCCCTCAGAGAAGGATCTATTTACAATATCCCATATAGGATATCGAAGCTCCATCCAGCATGCTTTAATCAGCCAGGATGGGCAAGGGTCCAAATCACACATTGGGCACACAGTGGAGAGGAGTCTGTCAACTTCCTCCAGGCTGAATGTTGTAAAACTGTCTAAAGCCGATCCGGAAAACAGGCACAGAGCCTCGATGTCAAGGCCCAGGTGGCAGATAAGGAACGACGGCTGCCAACGTCCGGCAGCTGGCCAGAACTCTGTCAGCCGGCTGGGGAGGAGCGCAGGGGTGGTCGTTAACCAGTCCAATTATTTCAACACCGTAAATCAGTCCGGCCGAAGGAGGAGACAGAAAGCTTGGTCACAGGAATGCAGGGGGGTCGGAAGCCAGAGAAAACAACGCCAATTACCTAGGTCTGTCCACAAAGCAAAGTCAGAGTCCAGAAGTTCAAGTCCAAGGTTCAGGCCGGGTCAGGAGTTACACGGGTTCTCGCAGCAAGCAAGAGGGTGCAGAGCGTAGTCACGTCCCAGGAGGGTCATTCGTTGCCAGCACAGTTTGCCTTGAGGTCAGGGTTACAGATATACTGTGCTGGCTTGTTAACTTGTTAGTACTCCGGGCTGAGATCTCTCCTCCCACGCATGCGTGCATCTCTCCGTCTGTTTCTGAACTCCTGTCGCCTCCTCTCACGTAGCCGGCTTACAGGAGGTGGTGATTCAGGAGGGGATGCACTAGGGCCTGGTGTGGCCTGATCAGTTTCAGGTGGCTCCTGCTCTGAGTTAGCAAGGGCGGGGGCTGAGCTAGGGCCCGGTGTGGCCTGATCAGTTTCAGGTGGCTCCTGCTCTGAGTTAGCAAGGGCTGGGTCTGGGGCAGGCACGACACTATCCCCCCCCTCAGGCCCCCCCTCATCCAAGCCGCCTGGCTTATCCGGGTAGGCCGCATGGAATTGCCGGAGCAGGTCAGGGGCGTGCAGGTGGGTAGCTGGTTCCCAGGAACGATCTTCGGGGGGGGTAGCCCTCCCAGTCCACTAGGTACTGGAGCTGACCTCGGTGCAGCCGGGAGTCCAGGATCTGATGGACCTCATACTCCTCCTCATCATCCACTAAAACCGGTGGCGGAGGCGGCGGTGGGACGTCCCTGTTCGGGTCTGGCGCGGCTGCGGGTTGGAGGAGGGAGCGATGGAAAACCGGGTGGATTCGGAGGTGGGCGGGGAGGCGCAGGCGGAACGCCACCGGGTTGATTTGCGCCTCGATGGGGAATGGGCCGACGAAGCGAGCGGTCAACTTGGAAGACCGGCCAGGGGTCCGGAGATATCGGGTAGAGAGCCAGACGGAATCCCCGACCTTGAGGGGGGCTCCCTCCTGGCGATGCCGATCTGCGGCCAGTTTATAGGCATCCTTGGCGCGCTGGAGCTGGGCGCGCAGGAGGTCGTGGAGCGCGTGGAGCTCTTCGATCCGGTTGTCAGCTGCGGGAACATCGGCGGACGGGCCGAGCGGAGGGAAGAACCGGGGGTGCAGTCCGTAGTTGGCCGCAAACGGTGTGGTCTGCGTGGAGCTGTGGGCCGCATTGTTGTACGCGAACTCGGCCAGGGGTAACAGGGAGGCCCAGTTATCCTGTTGATAACTGGTATAGCAGCGCAAGTACTGCTCCAGGGTAGCGTTGGTGCACTCGGTCTGGCCGTCGGTCTGGGGATGGTAGGCGGACGATAAGTGAAGCTCCGTCCCCAAGCCTTGCTGGAACGCCTGCCAAAACCGCGAGGTGAATTGCGGGCCCCGATCTGAGACAATCTGCTTGGGTAACCCGTGCAGGCGGAAGACGTGGTTCAGGTAGAGCTGGGCGGTTTCCGGCCCGGACGGCACCTTGGCGCAGGGGACAAAGTGGGCCATCTTGGTGAACAGGTCCACCACCACGAAAATACAGGTGTGGCCCTGGGACCGAGGTAGGTTGACAATGAAGTCCATGGACACCACGTCCCAGGGCCCGGCGGGAGTGGGGAGTGGCTGCAGGAGACCGGAGGGCTTGGCGGGTACGTTTTTGGCGCGGCGGCAGACCTCACATGACGCCACGTACCGACTGACGTCCGCTCGGACGCGAGGCCACCAAAAGTCGCGGGTCAGCAGATGGGCGGTTTTGTGTTGCCCGAAGTGGCCGGCCGGTGGTGCATCGTGGGTGAGGCGGAGGATGCGGGATCGGAGAGGTCCTGGAGGGACGTACAACTGCTCCCGATGGTAGAGCAGCCCATCCCGGGTGATCAGTTCCCCGGCAGGGTCTTGCTGCGGGTCTTGCTGGTGCTTCTGGGCCCAGGGGTTGGTGGCCTGACTGGCCTGTATTTCGGCCACCAAGGCGGGTGCAGTCAGGGCGGCGGCGAAGACCGTGGGTGGCAGGATGCTAGCCTTGGGGGCTTCGGTAGCACCAGGGGTGTCATGGTCTGGCCGGCGGGACAGAGCGTCGGCTTTCTGGTTTTGGGTGTGCGGGATGTAGGAGATGGTGAAGTTAAAACGTGAAAAGAACAGGGACCATCGGATCTGTCGCTGGTTCAGCCGGCGAGTGGTCTGTAAGTGTTCCAAGTTCCGGTGGTCTGTGAATACTTGGACCGGGTGCCTTGCTCCTTCAAGGTGGTGCCGCCACACCTCGAACGCCACCTTGATTGCCAAGAGTTCTCTCTCCCATATGGTGTAGTTGCGTTCGGCGGCGGAGAGCTGCCGGGAATAGTAAGCGCAGGGCTGCCAGGGCTGACTGGGGTCGTCCCGCTGGGAGAGCATGGCTCCGATGGCCACGTTGGAGGCGTCTGCTTCCACCATGAAAGGCAAGCGGGGATCAGGGTACCGCAAGAGGGGACTGGAGGAGAAGCTGCGCTTGAGGTCGTGAAAAGCCTGGTCAGCTTCCGGGGTCCACTGGAAGGGTTCCTTGGGGCGGAGGAGCCGAGTCAAGGGCTTGGTTAGATCGGCGTAGCCAGCGATGAACTGCCGGTAGTAATTGGCGAAGCCCAGGAGGTGCTGGACGTCCTTCCGATTGCGAGGGGCCTGCCACTGGAGGATGGCGTCAACCTTCGTTGGATCCATCTGAGTTCCTTGGGGGGAGATGATGTGCCCCAAGAACTCGACCGACGGGAGGTGGAAGGCGCATTTCTCTAGTTTAGCGTACAGGCGGTGAGCTCTGAGCCGCTGTAGCACCTGTTGGACATGTTGGACGTGCTCCTGCTCAGAGGTGGAGTAGACCAGAATGTCATCCAGGTAAATGATCAGGAACCGGTCCAGCAGGTCGCGGAACACGTCGTTCATGAACCGTTGGAACACGGCGGGGGCATTGGTGAGTCCAAATGGCATGACCAGGTGTTCGTACTGACCATACCTGGTGCCAAAAGTGGTCTTCCACTCGTCTCAAGCTTTGATGCGAACCAAGTTGTAGGCCCCTCGAAGGTCGAGCTTGGTGTAGATGGTGGCCCCCTTCACACGGTCGAGGAGCTCCGGAATCAGTGGAAGCGGGTAACGGTTCCGGATGGTAATTTTGTTGAGTGCCCGGTAATCATTGCAGAGCCTCAAGTCCCCGGTTTTCTTCTTTACGAACAGGACGGGTGAGGACAAGGGCGAGGTGGAGGGTCGGATGAACCCTCGGGCCAAGTTCTTCTCCAAATACTCCCGTAGGGCAGCCAGCTCCGGGTCCGCCATGGGGTAGAGGCGGCCAGCGGGTAGCGGGGCGCCGGGCATTAGGTCAATGGCACAATCATAGGGCCGATGTGGGGGAAGCTGGTCTGCTTCCTTCTCATCGAAGACGTCTGCAAACTCCTGGTAGGGAGCTGGGAGTGTGGTGGCGGCCCCCAGGAGGCTGGTGGGGAGCAGGGAGCTGGGTCGAGCATCAGGAGACACCAGAGCCGGGTCTGGTTGTAGCGTGGAGCATGGCGCAGGGGCACCGGTAAATTGCAGTTCTCGTTGCACCCAGTCCATGTGAGGGTTGTGGGCCTGGAGCCAGGACAGGCCTAGGATGACGGGGAAGCGTGGCATGCGGGAAAGGTCAAAGGTTTGTTCCCCTTGGTGTTGCTGGACCCATAGGGCGAGTGGTTGGGTCTCGTGGCGGACGGGCCCAGAGCGCAGCAGGCGACCGTCACAACCTCGACCAGGGTAGGGGTCTTCTTTTCCCGGATGGGGATGCCATGTTTCTTGGCGAAGAGGTGGTCCATGTAGCAGCAGGCGGCCCCTGAGTCCAACATGGCGTGCACGAAGATCCACCGGCCGTCAGGGAGCTGCAGACGAATCGGGACCAGGAACGGTGTAGGTGGGGGGTCGACGGAGCTGGAGGCCCTCAAGAAATGCCCCAGGTCAGGGGCTCCAACTAGACCTGGGGCTGGCCTTTTACCGGGCCAGCGGAGCTTGCAGGGCGCTGTGCTTTGGCTGGACAGGTACTTGCAAAGTGTCCAGCTCCGCCACAATACAGGCACAGGTTGTGGGCGCGCCGACGGGTCTTCTCCTCGGGAGTCAGGCGAGGGCAGGCGACGCCCAGCTGCATGGGTTCCGCAGCGGGGGGGAGAGCCGGAAAACCTGGCGGTGGAGCGGCTGTGGGGACCCTTGCTGGGGCGTGGCCTCCTTTCTGCTTCTGGTGGCGGCTCTGTAGCCGCCCATCAATGCGCATGCACAACCGGATCAGGTCTTGTAGGGCGGCTGGTCGGTCGCTGCGGGCCAGTTCGTCCAGGATGGCATCAGAGAGCCCCTCCGTATACTGGTCCACCAGGGCAGCTTCATTCCAGGCCAGGTCCTGAGCCAACAACTGGAATTCGATGGTGTAGTGGGAGACAGAGTTTTGGCCTTGTTGCAAAGTCTGTATCTTGTGGTTGGCCGTCTCAGCTCGCACGGGGTTGGCATAGGCAGCCGTGAAATGTGCCTTGAAGCGGGGATAATCTGCTAACAGCGGTGAAGATTCCAGCAGTAGGGGAGTGGCCCATTTGGCCGCTTGCCCTTTAAGCAGGCTCAAAACAAAACAGACCTTGGTCTTGTCTGTAGGGAAGTCGCCCTGCCTTATCTCCATGTACAGTTCACATTGAGCAAGGAAGGCAGGGAACGCTTCCAGGCTTCCTTCAAACTTGTCAGGGACACTCACCGGGCAGCGGGCGCGAGGCACGGCTGCAGCAGCCAGAGCTGTAGCATTGGAAGCAGTCTGCTGCTGGAGTGTAATTACAGCCTGCGTCAGCTGTTGCACTTGGTCGAGAAGCCCCGACAGGGGGTCCACGCCTCCTGCCGCTTGGTCAGTCATGGGGGAGCCGGGTGAGTTATATGGGTGCTGGCAAGCTGTCAAGGCCCGGGTGGCAGATAAGGAACGACGGCTGCCAACGTCCGGCAGCTGGCCAGAACTCTGTCAGCCGGCTGGGGAGGAGCGCAGGGGTGGTCGTTAACCAGTCCAATTATTTCAACACCGTAAATCAGTCCGGCCGAAGGAGGAGACAGAAAGCTTGGTCACAGGAATGCAGGGGGGTCGGAAGCCAGAGAAAACAACGCCAATTACCTAGGTCAGTCCACAAAGCAAAGTCAGAGTCCAGAAGTTCAAGTCCAAGGTTCAGGCCGGGTCAGGAGTTACACGGGTTCTCGCAGCAAGCAAGAGGGTGCAGAGCGTAGTCACGTCCCAGGAGGGTCATTCGTTGCCAGCACAGTTTGCCTTGAGGTCAGGGTTACAGATATACTGTGCTGGCTTGTTAACTTGTTAGTACTCCGGGCTGAGATCTCTCCTCCCACGCATGCGTGCATCTCTCCGTCTGTTTCTGAACTCCTGTCGCCTCCTCTCACGTAGCCGGCTTACAGGAGGTGGTGATTCAGGAGGGGATGCACTAGGGCCTGGTGTGGCCTGATCAGTTTCAGGTGGCTCCTGCTCTGAGTTAGCAAGGGCGGGGGCTGAGCTAGGGCCCGGTGTGGCCTGATCAGTTTCAGGTGGCTCCTGCTCTGAGTTAGCAAGGGCTGGGTCTGGGGCAGGCACGACACTCGAGCTCGCGTACTGTTTCAATTGTGGCAGGGAGGTCGCGGTGGAGCAATGAGACCTTATCTGTGAAGAAGTTTGCAAAAGCCTCACAGCCAAGGTGCAATTCCCTATGATTTGGTCTGCCTTGTGGCAGAGTTGTAAGAGTCCGAATAATACTAAATAATTGAGCCAGGCGTGAATTCGCAGATGCAATCTTGGCTGCAAAGTAAGTTTTCTTCGTGGCTTTGACTATCATCTCATAGGATCTCATATACTCTCTATAAGATGTTCTGGTCACTTCGTCACGAGTACGCCACCACTGCCTCTCTAGCTGTCTGAGCCTCCATTTCATCAACAGCAGTTCCGTGTTATACCACGGTGCCATCTTTGAATGAGGGTGCAGAGGGCACCGGGGAGCGATCTCGCAAATGGCCATGGTGAGCCAATTTTGCCAGGACTCAACCAGGTCATCAAGATTCAACCAGGGGGCCAGGAATCTCGCAGTTCCCTCTGGAACTGTATTGGGTTCATTAGGTTCTACAGGTGAGCTAAAATACGCTCGCCGCCTGAATGGGAACATTAGCTGATTCTGAAGAGCTTTTGTGGGTATCTCCTTAATGACATGGGGATACATGGGAACTGTAGTTTCCAGAGTCTCTGTGTATGATGAATTGGGCCAAGAAGCATTGGAAACTATAGTTTTCATGTATTTCAGTAGAGAAGGACACCCCTGGCCTACAAGACCCCTTCTGTTGCTAGCTAGATCTTTCCATGCTCATTGCACCCCTTCACAAGGGTGATGATTCTTGGGAAGGGGGGGGTGTCTTAGATGAGCACTCAGCTTCAACCAATTCAGGCTTCCAAGAAATTCAGAGAATTCCAAGAAACACCCTGAAGTTTTCAAGTATTTTCTGAAAAAAAAAATCTAATCAAAAGAAGCTAATTGCAAAGAGAGCCATCAGAAACTCACACATCAGTGAGTTTCATCAGTGTCCTCAAAAGAAGCCAAATGAACCCTCAAAGCCTACTTTATTTATTCAAATGGTTTTATATATTTTACAGGTGGATTTCAACTTGTAGCTGGATGAAACTGATCTCATCCGCAATACACACATGTCTGCCAACCCTGTGTGAAGATGATGCATTTGTTACTTTTCATCTACATGGGGTTAGGATAAAAGTAACATAATCCTTTAGCAGACAGTAGATAGCACCATTCAAGAAGGGTGGATCTAAATCCCCCCCCCCTTTTCACATACTCATTGAACTACATTCCTCAAAGCCTGTCTGTCATCACAGACAGACAGAGCAACCTGAGAGAGCCTTTGTTGATATTCTCACTGTGGTTTGCACTGTGCTCAGGAAGAATGCCTGCAGCTAATTGCATGTCTTTCTTCCCTTTTGTTTTCATTTAGGTACTTCCTCAACATCTTGGCTTTTGGGTTTAATTTCTTTTAATTCAATAAGACCTTTTATAAAGATATCACAATGATGTTGTTGGATATTGATACTCTACAGCACAGGGACATGGTTGTTTATTAAATGCTCCGCAGTGTACTTCCTCATCACTACCAAACTAGAAATTCAATCATGAGTCAGATCAATTGTCATTTTGCTCCTCCTGACCATAGCTGTCTAAGAATGACCCTCCAGGGTCTCAAACAGACATTTTCTCATACCTTTAAGTATAAACATCAAGGAATGAACCTGAAGTCTTTTGCATTCAAAACATATGCATTAACACAAAGTCACTGCCTCCTTATATTTAAAATGTGACATAAGAAAGGCCCCTAAGAATTGTATAGATCAGGGATGTTGATCTCATTTGTTATGAGGGCTGGATATGACACAAATGAGGCCTTGTCAGGCTAGGCCATGTGTGTCATAAAATGTAATGCCAGGTAGCAGAGATATAAACTTTATAAGGGACACAGACACACACAATTAAAATAAAACATGCTTAAAACATTAGCACTCATTGGTCTTAAAGGTGCTTTTTTGTATCTCTACCATGGGAGGCAGGGAACTGGGCAAAGGAAGCTCTGGCTCTTCCCTTCCTTCCCCAGGGGAGCAGGAGGAGGAGGAGCCTCAGCCAATGGAAGGAAGAGAGGCTTGGCTCAGTAGCTCTGTTGTGTGATTAAGAGAGCCCAGGGAGAAGCCTCAACTAATGGAGAAAATAGAGGTTTTGTTCTGTAGCTCCTGTGCAATCCAGCAAGCCTGGCAAAATAAGCTGCAATGTAGAAGGAAGCAAGAGAGAGGGAGAAGGAAGCAGATGACAGCCAGTTGCCTGTGGGTCTGATAGCCCTCTGGGGGCCTGATTTGGCCCCTGGGCCGCTTGTTTGACATCCCTGGTATAGATAGACTAAATGAGGAGTATCAGAGTTGTAATAACTTTCTTCTTAATATGTGTCTAGCACTTAGGGCCAAACTGCATCTTGTATAGAAGCCCTGTAATCTGTTCTTCTAGCACAGAAAAGCAACTGTAGAGGGAGTATGGATTGAAGTTGGGGATATGAAGTGGGGAAGGGCAGTTAACCCAATGATGTCTCCCTGACAGATATTACTGTCCCTTTAATTTAATTTAATTAATTAGATTTAATTTTTGGATTTATACCCCGTCCTATCCCACAAGTAGGCTCAGGGCAGTTTACAACAATAAAAACAAACATTGAGATTAAAACAACATTGTGAAACAATTTCTATAAAATCAAAGCAGCATATTCAGAAAAAACATACAATATTTCAAAAACATAGGTGGCAAACATACAACAGCATGTAGGCCCATGACTGTTGATACTACACATGCACCATGATCATAGGCTGCTGGGGGGAAGCGATGACATTCAAAAGGACTCCTGCTGGGTTAGTTAAAAGTCTGGCAGAAGAGTTCCATCTTGCAAGCCCTGAGGAACCTTGACAAATCCCACAGGGCTTGGATCCTTAGTGGGAGATCATTCCACAAGGAAGGGGCCTGGACCAAGAAGACCTTGGCCCTTGTTGAAGCTAGCTGGGCGTCCTTAGGACCAGGGACTGCAAGATGTTGTGAAGCAGACCTCAGAACTCTGGGGGGGGGGGGGGGCGCTTCTTATATGCGGAAAGATGCTCCCATAGATATGCTGGTCTTGGCCATAAAGGGCCTTAAAGGTAAGGACCAGCACCTTGAAATGGATCTGGTTCTCAAGAGGTAGCCAGTACAGCTCATACCGCACTGGGTGTATCTGTGTCTGCACAGGTCTCAATGCCAACAACCAGGCTGCTGCATTCTGCACTCGCTGGAGTTTCCAGAGCAGGATCAAGCATAGCCCCACATAGAGAGAGTTACAATAGTAACTCAATTGTAACACCATAACAACATGGTACTGCTGCCTCATGAAACCTGAAGTGTCCAGATGCAGATGGAATCCATCTTGAAGCAAGATAAACTTTAGTCAATAAAAATATGAGTTTGGTGAAAGAGTCAAGAAGGTGACAACATAAACTGTCAGGGTCAGCCATACTTGTTGGAAAAGTTGTGCTCTGTAAATGGAAAACCAGCAACAGCAGAAATTAAAAGCAAAAATTCACTTGTTATCAAGGAACCGTGTTCTGTAAATAAGATGATTGTTTTGCTTTCTAAAAGACAAGATAATACCACGAATGTAAATTCCACCTGGAACTAGAATTTCCATACATGGTAAATGGTCAAGGGTCCTTTGATATGGCAACAGTGCCTTCTACTGGATCTTGGAAAAGATCCAGTCCAGTTTCACAGGATATAATTAGGGAAGAAATAAATATGGCTGATTAGAATTTTTTTTTTTTGCAATTTTCCAGAGTATTCTAAATGAAGTCACAACCAAAACAATAAGAGTGAGATGTTAAAGGCATCAACGTTATTTGCCACACTGTTTCTTTAAAGATGGCAGCAGTAAACCTCATTGGTAGTCTGAAGGCTGGAGAAAAGACAATGAAACCCTGAACCAGCACCTGGAGGTAGTTTTAGAGTGAATGCTGGCTAATAAACTGCATCTTATTCCTGACAAGATGGAAATGCTACTGGTGAATGGTCTGACATTCCCTATTCTATGGACTGGATTACCATCCCTTGAAGGAACCGGTCCATAGTTTGGCCCTTAAACATAGGCCTATTGCTGGATAAATCTATGACCAGGAGTGTGTTTTACCACAATTAGTTGATCAGCCAGCTGCAGCTTTTCCTGGGTAGAAAAGATCTGGCCACTGAGTTGCATGCCATGGTTATATCTAGATTAGATTATTGCAATGCACTCAATGTTGGGTTGCCCTTAAAAAGGCCCAGAAACGCCACTTGGTGCTAGGTTGCTCCAGGCAGTGGGAATTTTGTTTAAAAAAACACAACTGTCATATGGTGTGACAGCACTTTTGGGGAAACCAAGAAGTGATATTGCATCATTCTAGGAATCTTAGAAAAGTCAATGGATTTACCATAGAGTTTATGGCAATTCCTATAGAGATGTGACATGACAAGTGGTAGCAAATTTCTGAGCTGACAACCAGTTGCCTGGGCTGTGTCTGGAAGCAGAAGGGTGGAAGCAAGGTGGCTTGGCGTGTGAAACCGCCAAGGCACCCGAAGCCACTTCTGCCTTTTTCCCCTGAAAACCTGCCCTGAGCACTTGAGCACATGAATGCACAGCCCCTCCCCCTTCAGGCTGAAGTGGCTGAATTGCCTGCTCCCCCTCCCAGCTTGAGGGCTGCGGGGCTCCCCCTGGCTCCCCAGCCTCTACCTCCCTCCCGTCCCCACCGTTGCAATGCCCGGGATGGGGCAGTGGAGCAGTGGGGGCTTCCCAGAACATGTAAAGCCCCCCCCTGCCAATCAGCTGATTGATTGGCTCTGGAGGCTCCTATGAAGCCTTCTGGTGTGATTGCTATCAGTGCAAGGTGAGGAGGCAGCAGTAGCAGAAAGAATGAGCCACCGAAAGAGTGGCTGTGGCCACTGCTGCTGTCGCCTCCTCCCACCTTCCATCCTGGATTGCATGGATTGAGGGGGCAGCAATGGGAAGAACAAGCTGTGGAAAGAGTGGCTGTGGTCACTGCTGCTGTCTCCTCCTCCCCCCTTCCATCCTGAATTGTGAGGAATGGAAGGGGGGGAGGTGACCGCAGCAGTGACCACGGCCCCTCTTTCCACGGCTCTTCCCTTCCACCACTGCTGCCCCCTCACCCCACACAGATAACAATCACACCAGAAGGCTGCTATAGGAGCCCCCAGCTTCCAGAGCCAGTTTACCCCCCGATCAGCTGATAGGTGGGAGAGGCTTTACATGCCCTGGGAAGCCCCTGCTGCATCACCACCCCTTCCTGGGCATTGCAGCAGTGGGGACAGGAGGGAGGTGGAGGCTGGGGAGTGCAATCCTCAGCTAGCTGCAGGGGGGGGGAGTCGGGTGATGGCCCTGCCAGCTTTTGAGGCACTCCCTGTCTGATTGCACCAAGTTGCCTTAGGGACAGGATGGGTCCGTCTCCCCTTGGAATGTGTGGAGACTTCGGGATGGCTTTTTCTGAGTTGACCTGATTCTGGATGCCTCCCATCTGCCCCAAACTGCCCATCTGTTATCACCCAATGTGTCTGCCCCAAGTACTCTGGGGTGTATACAAAGGTACTAGTCTCAAGTATTGTAACCAAGAGGCCAGTCCTGAGATCAATTACCAGAAGATGGGTCCAGAGAGTAGTCCAAGAGGCAAAGCCCAGCAGTCCCAAGTTGTTCACAAACAAGGTCCAGGAGTCAGAGTCAAGAGTCAGTCCAAAGTTCACAGGAGCAAGGAATCTGGTGAAGTGGTTGTGAAGTCAGAAGTATGGCGACTTATTGTTTCCACATTGAGCAGTCTCCCTTGATTGACTTTTATAGGCATCTATTGGAAGGACCTACTTGCAGTGAGGTGCTTGGGAGTAACCCTGCAGCTACTCATCATCAGCAATGATAAACACAACTGGAGCCGGTGTATTAGATAAACAATAAGGAAACCAC
This sequence comes from Heteronotia binoei, assembly GCF_032191835.1. Classification (NCBI taxonomy): domain Eukaryota; kingdom Metazoa; phylum Chordata; class Lepidosauria; order Squamata; family Gekkonidae; genus Heteronotia; species Heteronotia binoei. The sequence continues at coordinate 71,689,995 of NC_083226.1, forward strand.
AGGAAACAATGTAATCTCCACGTAAACCGTGTGTAAATATATTTAGTGCAAAATTGAAAAGAACAACAAATACAGAACATTGAGTATGTAATATGTGAATTGTCCCCACAAAGTCTTTCCACAGCCTGATAAATGGCTTCTTCAAGTAGACACAAGGGTGGGTGAAAGCTTTACAACTCAGCGTTCAACTCCAAACAGTACAGAGAAAGTAAGGAACCGCTTATTGCAGGACTCCTCGCAATTTCAATAGTAAACATTATCAGCCTCCTTCTCCCGACTTTGTATGGAGCTGTCATTAATAACAAAACATAAATAAATACTTCTATGTGTGACTTAAAACCATTCTTACTTAATAAAAGACTGGCAATGCAGACTCACCCTTAGCTAGATTTTTTAAACACGGTTCCATATAATTGGTTCCATATAAAAATAGTAATGGCTTTACTGGCTGGATTGTTGCAGGCATCTCCAAATAATTCCTGATATTTCTATTACAACAGCCCATGGAGATACAACAGAAGAAGAAGATATTGGATTTATATCCTGCCCTCCACTCCGAAGAGTCTCAGAGCAGCTCACAATCTCCTTGACCTTCCTCCCCCACAACAGACACCCTGTGAAGTGGGTGGGGCTGGAGAGGGCTCTCCCAGCAGCTGCCCTTTCAAGGACAACCTCTGCCAGAGCTATGGCTGACCCAAGGCCATGCTAGCAGGTGCAAGTGGAGGAGTGGGGAATCAAACACGGTTCTCCCAGATAAGAGTCCGCACACTTAACCACTACACCAAACAGAACCTCTAACATTTGAGTGTCTCCTTTTAATAATTATTGATATTTGTATATTGAATTAAAGTTTCCTGAGTGGTTATGAAATTTTTTGCCCTTTGTAGAATTTTTATTTATGAATTGAAACAATTTAATGATTTGTGCTTTGGTTTAAATAGATCTTCATATGAGTCAATCTGTTTTTCCAGCTGTCTTACACCGTGTATGCGGGTTGGCAGTGAGAGTTGCCAGCCTGCAGGTGGACAGGAAACAAAGTGGCTACACAGTAAATAGATCAAAGCAAAACCACTGTGCAAACACAAAATAAATCAACAATATTAGAATAAAGTGTCCAAATAATTTATAAAGATACCCCAAATACACAGGAAGTATTTTTCATGAGGAGATGGATTCCACAATGATTTTCAAGAAGATTCCATGGAGAATGCAAAAGCTTCATTCAAAAGGCTTCCTCTGGAAATTCAACCACAGTCAATTTCACAAGATGTGGTTGATGCAGTGTCCCAAAATAAAGGCTCCAAAGGTACAAAGTTCCTTCCTTAATGTGTTTGTTGACTTAATATACCACGTTTCGCAAACAAGCTTCATCTAAAAGCCATCCTGTAAACTCAGAACAATGACGACAAACTAAGACATATTCAGTTTTCAAAAGGCACAAGCTCAGGTGGGGCCTGGAGGTGGGGCCTGGAGATCTCTTGGAGTTACAACTGATTCCAGATGGCAGAGATCAATTCCTCATTGAGAAAATGGCTGCTTTGGAGGGTGGAGTCTGTGGCATTATACCAAAATAAGGTCCCTCCCCAAACCCCACCATCCCTAAGCTCCAACCCCAAATCTCCAGGAAGTCATAGACCCAGATCTGACAAGTTATAATTATAGTTTATTCCATTTATATACCACCCTCCCCACCAAAGCAGTTTCAGGGTGGCTCACAATTCATAATAATAAAAACAACATCAATTTAAAATCATTAAGCTTAAATAACAATGGTCGTTTTCGCACTTAGCGTTTGCTCCCCTTATTCCGCGGCGCAATTATGTCCGGATCATTTTTCTCGTTTTCCCACTAGTGACTCTTTGCGGAGTCGCCTTCCCTGAAGCCCCGGCTCAAATCGTTTTCCCACTGGCATCGACTTGAGTTCGATGCCCTGTCAATCATTTTTTTTTAAGCGCAAGTCTGGTTGCGTAATGACGTACTAACGTACTAACGTAACATCGAGCAGGCACAGCTGTTCCCTCCCCTTCTTTTCGTGGACAAACCGCATCACGTGTGCTGCTGCTTATGGATTGGCTGCAGCTGTAGAATCCTCCACAGCCCTTTATGTATTAACAGAAGCATTATGTATTAACAGTCTATTTTCTAACCGAGCGGAATGTAGCCAGGGAGAAGAATGCAGGACTCCAACTTCCCATTTTATACATGGCGATTTTGTGCAGGTCCAGAAATCCTGGTGGCACAGCTGAGGGAGGCATTCCCTTTTTAAAACACACACACATGAACGCACAACTTTATTAGAAAACAATCTTCCTGGAACGTACAGTATCGTTTGTCCCCCTCCGCGCAACGCTAGACACAGCCATACATTCATAGAAACCCGCTTCCGCACATGCACATCGCTAGTTGGTGGGAAACTGCAAACATGCAGATGCACAAAGAGGTGCTGCATGCTTGACGTCCCAACTTCACCCAGCAACTGGGCATGTGTGCATGCAGATGAAATGGAGGAGGAAGTCCCGGGGCCTTAGTTCTGATGTCTCTTCATGTGCAGGGCCAAGTGGTCAGATCGAGAGAAGCTGCGATTGCACACAGCACACTGGAAAGGCTTGGCTCCGGTGTGCTTCCTGTAGTGGCGAGTCAGCTCATCGGAGCGAGCGAATCTCCACTCACATCCTTCCCAGGCGCTCTCCTCCCCCGGCTCCGGGCGGTGGCTTGAGTTCCCCAGGGCCGCCGAAGAGCGCGGCCTCCCGGGCCCCCAGAACTGGCTTGAGCTGGGCGAAGACGGGCTCCTCTGGCCCCAGGCGGGCGCTCATGCTCAGCACCCGGGTGGCCATGCGAGCCACAAAGAGCGGCAGGCAGCAAGAGCCTCGCCCGGGCCCGTCGCAGCTCACGAGCCGCGTCCTCCTCCTCCGACAGCTGCGCCTTCGCGCATGAGGCTGCCCTCCACCTGGCCCGGCACGTCCCTCCTGCCGCACACATGAACGCTTTGGCCCGCACCGGCACTAGATTCCCCCCCCCAACAATGGTCGTTTTCGCATTATCGAGATAACGCAACAGCGAAATAACGCAACTAAAGTCAATAATAATAAAAAAAAATTCTAACGAAACCAATTGAAGTGGCAATTGAGGCTATTCCAGGAGGGTTTTTTTTTTTATTTGTTAATTTCGAAATATCGCTAGTACGCAAAACTGTGAAGTTTAAAAAAAAATGGCCATGCTGGCACTTTGGGGAAGCGCCGCGAAAGGCTGATGATTGGCCAAGGGGGTGGATGGGGTGGGAGGACGGAAAGGGAGAGGGTGCCGCCCACACAGCAGTCGTTCCGGCGTGGATGGATTTCCCACTGCAAAGTCCGCGGAGTGGATCCGGTGTGGATCCGGAGGTTTTCAAAAACTCCGGCAGCATGCTGAAAAACATACTCCGGTGTAAAACCCCTGAAGCGCTGGAGCAAAGCGCGGCGCCGGAGCAACAGGTGCGAAATCCAGGAAAAGATCCGGAGGTAAATGGGGCGCTACGCCGGAGCAAAGGCTAGTGCGAAAACGGCCAATCAGTTGCTAGTTACAGTACAATTGGATAAATAGATAGATAAATAGGCAGCATTCAATAGTATTGATAGACATCCTTCACATCTAGTGTCTAGGTGATGATATAGCAGGTTTGATGTTACAATCATTTCAGCTAGTTTCAGTAATAGTTAACGATCAAACACAAGATGGAATAGCATGGACAACCCTATTGGCAGTGTTTCTCCAGGGTGTCTCAAGCAATAGCTGTTACCTTTCTTTAACTGTAGATGCCAGGTGTTGAACCCTAGGCCTTCATCTTGTAAGATGTGCTCTGAGACAGAGCTGCAGTCCTTCCCTTTTCATGCCTATCTGAGTCAATTATAACATGTTGATCAGTTCTTCAAGGAAAATAATATTTATGTAAAGAACAAATGTGCTCCAACAACGTGAGTTGGACAAGATGTTAAATACAGTGGAAATAGAAGCTTAGGTGAGTCCCAAAACAGTATCTATCTGGTTTGCTTAGATCACTTGAGGATAGTACTCTGATTCATCTACTATTCTAAATATTTGTATTCTTTTGACTTTCAAAGAAATATGACATTTGAAAACATTGCAAGTGATGGATGTGGAATGGTTCATCTTGAACCATGCCGTAATTATATCATGTTTTGCCAAGATATGACAGGTACTAAATAGTGTGGTGATCTGAAAAAATAGGTGTAAGCTCTGCAACAGTGGGATCCGCTGATATATAGGAGAAACTCTGTTCCAAAGCACTGTCCATGTTCCACTATAGTTTTTAAAGATATCTTGAGGTATGGCTAACACTTTGCATGAGTGGAACAAACTTACTCTTTATTTTATTAAGTAAGATAATTGAGGCTAGGGCTGCCAAATCCAATTCAAGAAATATCTGGGGACTTTGGGGGTGGAGCCAGGAGACTTTGGGGGTGGAGCCAGGAGATCTTGAGGGTGGAGCCAGGAGCAAGGTTGTGACAAACAATTGAACTCCAAAGGGAGTTCTGGCCATCACATTTAAAGGGACTGCACACCTTTTAAATGCCTTCCCTCCTTTGGAATAATGAAGGATAGGGGCACCTTCTTTTTGGGGTCACAGAATTGGACCCCCTGATACCTACAGATCAATTCTCCATTATACCCTATGGGGATTGGTCTCAATAGGGAATAATGGAGTGCCCAGCAGACATCCCCCCCTGCTATCTGATGAGCCTGAAGCAGGGGGAGGGCCTTCGAACCAGATGATTCCCTCCCCCAACTGGGGATTGGCAATCTTAATTGAGGCTTCAGTCTCAGGTACATACCTGAATGTAGCTACATTGAATTCAATGGGACTTACTTCTAATATGTTCCATGTAAATATATGGAAGATGGGGCTGTAGATTAGCATTTTCATTTTCATACAAATAATCTGCTAGGCAGGAAAAAAGTAGAGAATATAAGATTAAACAAAAGGAAGTTAGGCACAGAAATTCCAAATCACTAATGTAGACTGAAGACCAACTGAAGTGTTAAAAGGAAATCAAATTATGAAAGAGTGAGGCGGTTCAAATAAGCAAAGAATGGTAAGAACAGCTATAGAAGCAAACATGATCAGTAAGTGAAACCAAACTCTAGAACAAAATAATTATGACACTCAGAAAAAGCTTAGGTAGAAACACAAAGCTAAAAATAATCACCATTCAGGTAACCAATTACTTTATCAGCAGTATGCTTAAAGAATAATTTCTATAAACCAACCTGTTTTAGAACTATGGTAAACACTGACAATTTTAAAAATAGAGAAGTTATGCAGGTAGCCTTATGTGTTCACAGTCATAACCTCTTATGTACTTTTGTGAGGATTGCTTGCATCTATCCTGTAATGTACTGGGAACCGAGACGGTTTGAAGGCAACATTGTTTATTCAGTAGCACATTACAAGAGAGGGAACACGCAGGCCAGGTCCCGCTTATATACATCACCCAGAACTGCCCCCTCTTCTGACCAGTCCAATCCTGGTCAGTCAAACTTCCCGCCACAGATCTTGATGGGCGGGGCATCTGGCGAGCTACATCCGGGGACCCACGGGTCGCCTCTGTAGCGATCGCCATGCGGTACACAGATGTTCAATACATAACATATCCTTCACCTTTAAAAAAAAAAAACAGTTTCAGCCATTAACTTGGGATAATCTTGAATTTTAAACAAGAAAAGAGGTATCCAAGCTTACAATGATATTCTAATTATGTATGGAGTAACAACCCAAACCACTAACCATACTCTTCCATCAGTTCAATAAAAGGTTGCCGATTTCAGAACTGTTTTATGTAGAAAACGTTTTTCTCTCAGACTTTTTGGTTCAAATAAAGACCTTTAATGGTATCTTCACAAAGGCTTGTTCAATCGTTATTTCAGAAGGATATGTATTATTTATTATCCACCTGCTAACCCAAGTTAATACTGCAGTATCATGATGTAGTTTCATAGAAGGTATTCCTAGGCCCCCTTTAGTACATATGCTTAATGCAGTCAACCAACTAATTCTGTGTTCTTTCCCTATAGAAATTCATTTATTATATTCTGCCATTCCTTTAATTTTTTATCCAGGGTTATAGTTGGTACATCAGATAACAACTTCAATAGAATCTTCATTTTAAAAATTGCAATAGAATCAACGCTTTGATCTGCCAGTCCATTCTGTCAAGGACTTAAAGGTGACCATGGTTCAACAGAAACAGTTCAAAAACAAAATCCAATGAGAAGCTGCTGAACTGGAATTCATATGTAAATTTGACTCAGTCAGACTTAGATTGAATAGAGACTTTGGATGGTTATCTCATTACCAGAAGTAACTGCCTCTCCCTTCCCACGTTTAACTTTAAAAGGGGTAAATTCTCTGAGATGACAAAGCATGTGAAGAGGAAACTGAAAGGAAAGGTAAATACAGTCAAAACCCTTGGGGAAGCTTGGAGGCTATTTAAAACTACAATCCTAGAAGTTCAGGTAAAATATATACCACAAGTTAGGAAAGGCACAAACAGATATAAGAAAAGGCCTCTAAAATGGCCACCGCCACAAAACCTCCTAAAATGGCCGCACCCAAGAGCAACATGTGGGGAAGAAGAAGCAAGGTAAAAAATGGCCGCCAAGCACCAGGGAGAAGTACAAGACCTCAAAAATGGCCGCCCCAAGCACAAGGTATGGGGAAGAAGCAGGCTAAAATGGCCGCCAAGCCCCCAGTGAGAAGTACGAGCACAAGCACCCCCCAACTTCTGCCAAATAGCCACCGCTCAAAATGGCCACCCCGCCTTGCTGCTCACCACAGCCTATGGTAAGATGGCCACCCACACCCCTGACAGTATACAGGGCACCAAATGAACTGCTTTTTTCTAAAAGCCCAGCTACTGGAGCCCTTGCAAAATGGCCACCCCGCTCTGCCGTTCTCCACAGACCTGGACAAATGGCCACCCAATCCAAGACTTAAGACCAGGACCTCCAAGGTAGCCTTCTCAGAAGTGCTACCTGTTCCACGTGCAGGGCAGGAAAGACAGGCACAAATTAGAAGTCTCAATGTGTGGATGAGATGATGGTGTAAGGAGGAAGGGTTTAAGTTTGTTAGGCACTGAGATGCTTTCTGGAACAAGGGGGAGCTGTACAAAAGAGATGGTCTCCACTTGTCCCCGGATGGAACCAGGCTGCTGGCGCTTAAAATCAAAAAGATGGCAGAGCAGTTTTTAAACTAAATCTTGGGGGAAAGCTGACAGGAGATGAAATGTCTCTGGTTCAGGAGGACTCGTCTCAAAGAGATAAAGGGTTGGCTACTATTTTTCTACCGGGTAATGGACCAGAGTTGTCCACTGTGATGGTGACAAACAGTATGGACTGTCTGCCAGAGTCTCGAGGTGGCAGGAAGAAGGTGGAGGGCCTAGCTCGCCTGGGAAATTATAGATGTTTGTATGCAAATGCTAGAAGTGTTCGAAGTAAAATTGGTGAATTGGAATGTTTAGTGTTGGGAGAAAACATAGACATTGTGGGAATTTCAGAAACTTGGTGGAATGAGGAGAATCAGTGGGACACGGTGATTCCTGGATATTAGTTATATCGGAAGGATAGGGAGGGAAGGATTGGAGGTGGGGTGGCTCTGTATGTCAGAGAGGATATACGGTCCAGTATGACTGAGGTCAGAGAATTAGATTCACTTTTAGAAATGCTTTGGGTTGAAATAGAGGGCCCAAAAGGAAATTTAACTATGGGAGTTTGTTATCGCCCACCAAATCAAAAGAGAGAGGACGATTATAATATAATGGAAGGCTTAAAGATAGCAGCTAAACGTAAAAACTGTGTTGTAATGGGTGATTTTAACTACCCGCAGATTGATTGGGTCAATATGTGTTCTAGTTGAGAGAAAGAGATTGAGTTTCTTGAAGCTCTCAATGACTGTGCTATGGAGCAGATGGTCTCAGAACCTACCAGGGGTGGGGCAATCCTGGATTTGGTCCTAAGTAATGCCCAAGACTTGGTGAGAGATGTAAAAGTGATTGCACCGCTTGGGAGCAGTGACCATAATGTTATTGATTTCACCGTTTGTATAAACAGGGAGTTGCCCAAAAAGACCGCCACAACCACGTTTAACTTTAAAAGGGGTAAATACACTGAGATGACGAGGCATGTGAGGAGGAAACTGAAAGGAAAGGTAAATACAGTCAAAACCCTTGGGGAAGCTTGTAGACTATTTAAAACTATAATCCTAGAAGCTCAGGTAAAATATATACCACAAGTTAGGAAAGGCACAAACAGATATAAGAAAAGGCCTGCATGGTTAACAAAGTAATGGAAGCTGTAAAAGGTAAGAAGGACTCCTTTAAGCGGTGGAAAGCTAGTCCAAGTGAAATTAATAAAAGGGAACACAGGCAATGGCAATTCAAATGCAAGACGATGATCAGGCAGGCAAAAAGGGACTATGAGGAGCATATTGCAAAAAACATAAAGACAAACAATACAAATTTCTTCAAATATATTAGTAGCAGGAAACCAGCCAGGGAGGCAGTGGGGCCCTTGGATGACCAAGGGGTTAAAGGATTACTGAAGGAGGATAGGGAAATGGCTGAGAAGCTGAATGCATTTTTTTCCCTCCGTCTTCACTGTGGAAGATGAGAAGTATTTGCCTGCTCCAGAACCACAAATTTTGGAAGGGGTGTTGAAAGACCTGAGTCAGATTGAGGTGACAAGAGAGGAGGTCCTACAACTGATAGATGAATTAAAAACTAATAATTCACCAGGTCCAGAAGGCTGTTTCCCCTTTGACTTACCACTGCCTTTGTGACCCGACATGCTCACTAAAAAGGCACAGCCCAAAGCAAAATTTCTTTAATTATATTACCCAAGCCAAAGGCAAACAAGGAAATAAAACACCAAGCCCGCCTTCCAAATAGCAACCACCCCCGTGGACTCTAAAATGGCCACCGCCACAAAACCTCCTAAAATGGCCGCACCCAAGAGCAACGTGTGGGGAAGAAGAAGCAATGTAAAAAATGGCCGCCAAGCACCAGGGAGAAGTACAAGACCTCAAAAATGGCCGCCCCAAGCACAAGGTATGGGGAAGAAGCAGGCTAAAATGGCCGCCAAGCCCCCAGTGAGAAGTACGAGCACAAGCACCCCCCAACTTCTGCCAAATAGCCACCGCTCAAAACGGCCACCCCGCCTTGCTGCTCACCACAGCCTATGGTCAGATGGCCACCCACACCCCTGACAGTATACAGGGCACCAAATGAACTGCTTTTTTCTAAAAGCCCAGCTACTGGAGCCCTTGCAAAATGGCCACCCCGCTCTGCCGTTCTCCACAGACCTGGACAAATGGCCACCCAATCCCCAAACAGCACACAGGGCACTCAATATGAACCTCTCATTCCAAAACGCTGCCCCCAGAGCCCCCAGCAAGGGAAGCCTCCCCCAGACCAAAGGGCACCCTGCAGCACAATTGGACTCACAATGCCCAAGGAAGCTTAAAAATGCAATTCCCAAGGGCCCACAACAACACTCCAACTTGATAACTGTCAGAAATGACTCCCACGACGCGCTCCGCTCATCCCGGCCGATCCACACACCAATGCAGGCCAGCAAAGCCCTGATCGCACAAGGAGCGTGCAGACACGCTCCCAGCCAGCCCAAAAACTCCGAGAGGACCGCCTCGGCAATGGACGGGGCTTCAATAGCAACTTTGTTATATGAGATTATTATATACTCAGAAATGGAAATCTCCAATCTGGCTAGTGAAGATGGTGGATCTTGTGGATATGGCCAAGCTTACTTCTCTGACTAGGGAAAAAGCGTTATCTACATTTATGGTAAACTGGAAACCCCTTATAGATTTTTTTTACATGAAACAGAAAAAAATGAAGTGATGACTTGTGGTTTTGAAGATTAGGAAGAGAAAAATAGATTATAGGTAAGGGAAAGGTTTTTAGTAAGGTTGTTCTAGAGAGGGTGATTAGAGTAAATTAAGTTGTACCAGTTGTAGACTAAAATCAAAATACATTCCCTTTTCTCAGATTTCCTGATTCCTTTTTTATTCTATTTTATATGTTCTGATTTTCCTTTTTATGCATGTTGCTTAAATTTTTAATAAAAATAAAAATTATATGGACTAGGAAAACTGCTAATTTTTGCCTTTTTCACAATTTACAGTGAACACATAATCTGTGTACATTGTACACTTGATTTTACTTTATAAGTGTGTAAAGTAATTCTTATGTTATATTCTGTGCATGTACAACTAAACGTGATTTAGGTCCCCCCTCCCATTATTTAGGCAGCAATCCCAAGTTTCATTTGTAAAGTTAATGCATGTTGGCTCTTTCAAACAGTTGTATGCATGAGCACACAGGTTGTTCATGTGTTCTCTGGAACATGTGAACAGGGCTATTGTTAACCAATTTAGTTGTACAGTGCTGCTATACATTTTCAGCCTTGTTGCAATCAGCAATGATAACAGCCTTCCCATTTCACTTGTCCTTCCACCATATTGTGAGAAAACACAGAGGAAAAACCTGTCTAGCCTGTTTATTGCAAACCCCAACTCTTTGTAGAGATGTTTTATCTCATTAATACTTTTATGCTTACTATGTAGCAACCTCCAGCGCAAGCTTCGAGACATTCAGAACGAGTGGTGGACCAAGGTTGCAGAGAGAACCCAGCTGTGTGCAGACACTGGTGATTTAAGAGGGTTCTACGAAGCCCTGAAGGCAGTATATGGTCCATCATATCAGGCTCAGAGTCCCTTGCGTAGTGCAGATGGCCAAGTGCTCCTCACAGACAAGGCATCCATACTGAACCGGTGGTCAGAGTATTTTCAGGTTCTCTTCAGTGCCAATCGCGTAGTTCAAGATTCAGCAATCCACCTCACCCCACTACAACCAGTGAAAACAGAGTTGGATGAGATCCCCACCCTAGAAGAGACTGTTAAAGCCATCAAGCAACTGAAAAGTGGCAAGGCAGCGGGAGTTGATGGAATCCCATCAGAGATCTGGAAGCATGGGGGCATAGTACTACATAGCACACTTCACAAAGTACTTGTCATCTGCTGGGAACAAGGCAAACTACCACCGGACTTTTGCGATGCAATCATCATTACTCTACATAAGAACAAAGGGGAAAAGTCAGATTGCTCCAACTACCGGGGGATAACCCTGCTCTCCATCGCAGGCAAAATCCTTGCTAGAATACTCCTGAGCAGACTGGTGCCCACCATTGCAGAAGAACTCCTCCCAGAGAGCCAGTGTGGCTTCAGAGCTAACAGGAGCACCACCGACATGGTATTTGTTCTCAGGCAGCTCCAAGAGAAATGCAGGGAACAGAACAAGGGTCTATATTTGACTTTTGTCGACTTTACCAAAGCTTCTGATACCGTTAGCAGGAACGGCCTGTGGCAAATCTTGGAACGTTTAAGATGTCCCCCAAGGTTCCTCAGTATGGTCATCCAGCTACATGAAGACCAGCGAGGCCAAGTTAGACACTGCAACGATCTCTCGGAGCCCTTCCCAATAGGCACAGGTGTAAAGCAAGGCTGTGTTCTCGCGCCAACTCTCTTTACGATCTTCTTTAGCATGATGCTTCAAAGAGCCGCAGTAGATTTAGATGATGATGATGGTGTCTACATCCGCTATCGCACCGATGGTAGCCTGTTCAACCTGAGGCGACTAAAGGCCCACTCCAAGACAATGGAAAAACTTATCCGAGAGCTACTGTTTGCTGATGATGCTGCACTTGTCTCCCACTCGGTATCAGCTCTGCAGCATATGACGTCCTGCTTTGCAGAGGCTGCCAAGCTATTCGGCCTAGAAGTTAGTCTGAAGAAGACAGAAGTTCTCCACCAGCCTGCACCCCAGGAAGATTATCACCCTCCTTGCATCACTGTGGGTGAATCAGTTTTGAATAGACTGGCAACAGGCAAACCGTGCATTTGGCCAACTGCATAAAAGAGTGTGGAGCAACAAGCATCTGAATAAAGGCACAAAGATCAATGTTTACAAAGCGGTTGTGATGACAACCCTCATCTATGGCTCCGAATCGTGGATATTATACCGTCATCATATGCGACTCCTTGAGCGCTTTCATCAGCGCTGCCTTCGCACCATCCTCAACATCCACTGGAGTGACTTTGTGACCAACACAAAGTCCTCAAGCGGGTGGAGGTTACAAGCATCGAGGCATTGCTGTTGAAGACGCAGCTGCGCTGGGCAGGGCATATCTCCAGGATGGAAAACCACCGCCTTCCCAAGGTTGCCCTGTATGGTGAACTTTCCACCGGCCATCGAAATAGAGGGGCACCAAAGAAGAGGTTCAAGGACTCCTTGAAGAAATCCCTTGGTACCTGTTGCATTAACCATCACCAGTGGTCTGACCTAGCCTCAGATCGCAAAGCATGGAGGCACACCATCCACCAGGCTGTCTCTTCCTTTGAGAATGCACGCATAGCTGGTCTTGAGGACAAAAAGAGATTGAGGAAGAGTCGTACTGCTACAGCACCAACCCCAAATCAGACTTTTCCCTGCAGCCACTGTGGCCGGACCTGCCTGTCCTGCATTGGTCTTGTCAGCCACCAGCGAGCCTGCAACAGATGTGGACTACTGCACCTTTCTTAAATCTTCGTTCGCGAAGTCAAGCCGAGAGAGAGAGAGAGAGGTTGGGCCATGCTTTTTCTTCTCTTCCCTTAATTAAACAAATTAGTTTCATTTGTTTAATTAAGTTATTATAGGTAACATGTCAGGGTGAACATTGAAATGGAGGAACTCTTGAAGTTTTTTTTGTAATTGTATTGCAATATGGTTGCCCAACAATTCAGCATCTATATTGTATTATGTAATTTATTTTTAAAGCTCATTTCTAGAACCATAGGGACATGATCAGCATAAGTCATTACTTCATTTATATTACTATTAGCTAGTCTTGTCAAAGTTGATATCAAAAACTACAATTATTGAATCTTAATTGTGGCATAAGTGAGTAAAGTATTTTGCAGTAGGATTTTAAACATGCCAAACGTCTATCACCACCTATCATCTTTATAGACCTGTCTTAAATTGTACCACACTGAAATTGACTCCGCATATCACTTGGTCCCAGTGGAAGCTGGGTTCAGGTAGCTGGCTCAGGGTTGACTCAGCCTTCCATCCTTCCAAGGTTGGTAAATTGAGTACCCAGCTTGCTGGGGGTAAAGTGTAGATTAGTAGGAAGGGCAAACCACCCCGTAAAAAGTCTGCCATGAAAACATTGTGATGTAATCACCCCAGAGTCAGAAACAACTGGTCTTTGCATATATATATTTAGTCTTTGGATTAATGATGTAGATAATTATACCTCTTGTTTTCTGATTATCTGAATCTAAGTATATAATGCCCTACCTAGAATGTTCTATGATAGACTTGAGTAGATCTGATATGTGTTTCTTCCAGTAAAATTACTTTGCATAGACTATGAAAGATTGTTGTCCTTTTATGTGGTTTATTTACTTCGTTTACATTAACAGCTTTTTTTTTAAAAAAAAAATCTGCCTACAGATGTAAAATTACAATGAGAAATTGGTACAAAAGGGGAGACAGGATGTCTTGGAGTGGACAGTTAAAGTGAAAAAAATCTGTCTGATTATCTCTTCAACTTCATCAACTCTTTTTACATTGCAATTCTTTTCATTGCATCTAAACATTTAATGTGAATCGAAACCTCCTTCTGTAAATCACTCAATTGTTCCTCAATCTGCCAGGAAGAAATTCCAAATTTCTTCTCATCTGTATAGTTGAGAGTGAAATATCAGGGAAAACCTCAAAGGTTTATCATCAGTCACCAGAAGCTCTTCTTGTATTTTCCTAAAAAATATTTCTTTAATATTAACAGTTCCAGAAGCTACAGTAATATCACAACAGAATTTTCTAGATCATGAGATCCTTGAATTTTACGCTAAATGTGCAGCCTGTTTTAGTCAATTAAAAAGAAGGCCAAATTCCAAAAAACAAGTTTTCAATTAATACAATTAAATTATTCCTTTTCTTTATTTCCCCTTAATATTGCTATAATTATTGTCCAATTATTCTATTCTGTCTTCTATTCATCTTATTGTTTCTACTATTGACTCATTAATAATGGCTTTTTTGATTCTGAGGTATCAGCTTGTGATTTTAGTTGGGCAACAATTATTTTCTGTTCCTTAAATTCATGTGCTGTGCTTTGGATTCCTCAATTTTATTCATAATTTCCCCTCAAAAGTCTTGAATTCTGCTATTAGTATATATCTCATGCCACCACAGGAAAAGAAACTTCAGTTAGGGAGTCTCTTCTTGATAATTCTGGGTGCTTCTTTTGGAGCATATTCATTAATTGTATCTCACTGTAATCAATGAAGTTAAGCCATTGAATATAATCTAAATCCAAAATCCTTAATGCATTGAGAAATTAATACCACTTACAATCTTTAAATGCAGCTAATCAATTTTCAAGAACAGTGTACAAACATATAACTGCAGAGATCCACAACATTGATTCAAGTGATTAATTATCCAATCAAGAAATTCTCCAAGAGGCAAGTTCCCTCAGTACAAGTAATATATCCTTTGATAATCTTCACTATTTTAATTCATTCTTTGTTACAAAGTCTTTGTTATTCAGATGAAGTAAAAGAAAAATGGAGGCACCCCCTGCAAGGGGTGCACTGGTCTGGATGTACTGGTATGCATGAAAAGCTGGAGGGGTGCCTCCTCAGCTTGTCTCAGACTTCTGGATCCCCACTTGGTGATGGGGGCTAGGAAAAATGCTGCCTTGTGGAGCAGCAAAAAATCCCCTCTACCGCTTTCCTTCTGCTTCTGTCTGTGGCAGGCTTTTGGCTGAAGAAATAGAAAATCCCTGAAAGGGTGCCAACCTGCCATTGGTCCAGGTGATCACTGATAATATTAGAAATAGAGCACAGCAATAATGCAGATAGAGAGATGTGTTCCCAGTTGTTACTTGTTCTGTAGCTTTGTGTGGATAGTTCTTAATCTTTTAGCTATAGAGATCACCTGTTAATCTCATAGCTGCAGAAAGATACTATGATGCCTTCTTTTCATGGCAATTCCACATGATAATTTCTAAACTGGTGACATGCTATTTGTATTCCCCTGAGTAATCTATATTCTCCTTTATATGACTTCTTAATGAAAAATCACTGTTTACTGGATAATACAGAGTATAAAGTGTCTTCAGGGTGGTACAGGTTTCTGATGGCAGTGTTGGGCTTCCCTCTGACCTTAGTGCACTGCTAGCATGGAACAGGCTTTCTGCCAGTGCAATTGACTGTTTATGCATACACAGTAATTTCTGCTTTCTATAATTGGGCACATTCCAGTTCTGGTGGAGGGTGGCTTTTCAAGTTGATGTATGTCAATGGTTATTCCAGAATGAACAGTATGATTAAATCTAAGTTCTATAAACAGGGGTCAAATGTTTTGCAAAAAACATTTTATTTTGGCTAAAAGTTTATTCATCATGTTAGATTGAATTAAGGCCTTTTTCACAAAACAAGTCTGACCTCTAGTCTGATTATTTTGCTAATTCAGGGATATAGACATTATTTTGACTGTTTGAAGTTATTTTTTGTTTTAGAAGATCCCATGTTAAAAATACCTTAGCTCCTTTCTGTATTCACACTTTACTCCTGATTTTAATTGTGAACTCGAGTTGTTCTGTCATTACTGTGAATGCTGTGATTCCATTCTGCATCACTGATTTTTCCCTGGAACTTTCCCCAGCAATCCTTGAATATGTGAATTAGGCATTCCATGCCCTTGGTCATGCGGTATTGCCTTTTCTGAGTTTTGGGTGTTTTTCCTTAGCTAGGAACAACCAGATAGCCCTTCCTGCATCAGAGAAAAAACCCAAGGTGGCTCCACAGGGACCTTCTCTGGCCACCACCTCCAGTGGCCAGGCCTCCACCTCTATGTGTGGGTAGGGGACCAGCCATGGTGGAAGTGGAGGAGTGCAGCTGGGAGAAGAGGGGAGAGAGGAACGGGGTGGAGTTCATGGGGGGGGAGGGCAGGAAGGGAAGCAGGAGGAGAAGAACTTTCACTCAGAGGACTAGAGAAGGGAGCCATTCCCTAGGCAGCAGGCAGACAAGGGTCACTGTGACTTTGATGCTTGTGTGCAGGGCCCTGGGTGAGGGCTGCCAATTTGGAGTAGACTTTTCTGGGGTGGGGCACCCAGGAGAGAGTCATTGAAGGAAGTTGGGCAGCATGGGAGGGGAGGCGCCACTCCACCTGAATGCCAACCTGAAGGCCAGCCAGCAGAGGATCCTCCATGATGTGGCTCGGTGTGCCTCACTGATCACAAAATGTGGATCAAATATGGGAAGGAGGAAAGCACAGAGTGTGAGCAAACCACAAACTACAGTCCTTGCAGTGGAAGAAAAAGAAAAGGGGTGGAAACAAGGGCATGAACTGGGTAATGATGCAGTGTCCTGTGGAATGATGTCTGCATTTAAAATACCCTTGACTAGAAAGTGGAGCAAGAGAAAAGTCCATGGCAAAAACTGATCTAGAAAAGCCAGGAATCTGAAAACTAAATGGGTGAAAAGGAATGCAGAAGCAACAATGGACATGTGTGGTGAAAGCGGGTGGAGATGCAGAATGAAATATGAAAGGCAACAGAGAAGTACCGAGAAAGTATAGAAAATGATGGGTGCAGAAACAGACTAAAGTCAGGTTCAGGAATTTGCTGAAATATGCTCTAAAGTAGGATCAATAAGAAAGAAAAAAAAGAAATTTGCTGTGTTTTAGATAAGTGGTGAACAATTTATATATCTTCAATTGTGTTGCTGTTCTCTGTGTGTGACCTAGTTGGGAAATAATTCAAAAAAGTTATTTGTGATGTGACAATTTCAGCAGCCTCTGCTTCCTTCTGTATCTGTCACCAAGCATTTAAATCTTGAGTTCATAAGGAGAATCTTTTAAATTTGCATTGATATGTTCCTCTATTTTCTTATAAATTTATACCACATGTAAACTTATGGAATAAGATGGAAGAGTAGGCAAAACAAAGCAGGAATATGCTGGAATTTTTAATGTTTTCCATGACAGTGTTTTCATTTCACCTAGTTTATTGTTGATGTTTACATTTTTGATATTTTTTCTTGCAGCATTTTGATACCATTCCTACACTTATATACAGGGCTGTTTTTTGTAGCAGGAACTTCTTTGCATGTTATGTCACACACCCCTGTTGTAGCCAATTCTCCAAGAGCTTAGAGGGCTCTTAGTACAGGGCCTACCATAAACTCCAGGAGGATTGGCTGCAACAGGAGTATGTGGCCTAATATGCAAAGGAGTTCCTGCTGTATATATATAATATTCATGATTTATATGCCACTTTTCTCCCCAAAGGCATCAGAAGTAATCCACCCTGAGCCTGTTCTATGGGAAGGGCAGGTAAAAATCGAATAAAATAAAAATAAAATAAATGGCTTACAGAAAATACTGAAATACATAAAGAATGATATGATAAAACAACAAAAAGAAAAAGAAACTTGGGTTCATCCTGTTCGATGAGGCTGCCTAACACAAATCTGCAGGGTGAGAGTCACATGCCACGAGCTGTTTTAGCTCTCTCTCTCTCTCGGCTTGACTTCGCGAACGAAGATTTAGGAAGGGTGAAGTAGTCCACGTCTGCTGCAGGCTCACTGGTGGCTGACAAGACCAATGCAGGACAGGCAGATCCGGCCACAGTGGCTGCAGGGAAAAGTCTGATTTGGGGTTGATGCTGTAGCAGTGCGATTCTTCCTCAATCTCCTTTTGTCCTCAAGACCAGCTATGTGTGCGTTCTCAAAGGAAGAGACAGCATGGTGGATGGTGTGCCCTATTGCCCTTCATTACATACTCTGGCACCTCCCCCCACCCCAGGCTTAAGCACCTGCAAGGAGAGGAAGATAGACTTAGCCAAGATGGAACTCAGTTGCTGCTAGCCCATTGCCAGCAAGATCTGCCTTACTTGCACCCTCACTATCAAAAACCATTTATATATTATACGCCATTTTAGCATAATCTTCATGCAAAAATAGACATTGATCTTTGCAATAATTGTAATATAATTTTATCATCAAATGTGATTTGGGCACAGTTTCCTTCTGAGCACCAAGAAGCCCTCAAAGATTTTCCGCACCACATCTGTGAGTGTTAGGGCTATGAAAAAAACATTTTGGGGAGAGTTTGGGTATATTGTTCCTGGGAAATATTGGTATTCCCAAATACAGGTACAGTATTCAGGTTTGTTTTTTTCCTCGGTTTCTGACTTTTTGGGGCCCATTATTACCTATGGGGAAATTTTCTGGGTGGCTGGGAATGGGGTTGTTTTTAAAGGTACAGCCACCAAAACTTCAGCAGAGCCATTGGTGCCTGGCCTTTAAATAACTCCCAAATTGCAAATTGATTGGACCAATCAAAGGGGTCCAGTTTTATGAGCCCCTGAACTGGGAACCCCCAGTCATTCTTCATTACTTACTATGGAGGGGGGGGGGACAAAACCCCTGAAATCTGCTTCTAGGGCAAAAAACCATGCCCACAAGTAGCAACCACTGAGAACCAACAGACCAACAGAACCATTGAGGGTCACAGTAGAACCACAAGTCAATGTGCCAAGCCAAACAGAACCAAAATCAAACCAGAGAATCTTTGCAGTAAAAACGGAAGGTGTGGGGGTATTTTTGCAAACCCAGCAGGACCAATTCATAGAATCATAGAGCTGAAAGGGACTTCCAGGGTCATCTAGTCCAACCCACTGCACAATGCAGGAAATTCACAAGTATCTTCCCCTAAATTGACAGGATCCACATTGCTGTCAGATGCCCATCTAGCCTCTGTTTAAAGACCTCCAGGGAAGGAGAGCCCACCACCTCCTGAGGAAGCCTGTTCCACTAAGCAACCGCTCTGTCAGGATATTCTTCCTAATGTTGAACCAGAAACTCTTTTGATATAATTTCAACCTGTTGGTTTTGGTCCTACCTTCTGGGGCCACAGAAAATAATTCTGCACCATCCTCTATATGACAGCCCTTCATGTACTTGAAGATAGCGATCGTATCACCTCTCAGCTGCCTCCTCTCCAGGGTAAACATGCCCAGCTCAACCTTTCTTCATAGGACTTGGTCTCCAGCCCCATCTCCATCTTCATCGCCCTCCTCTAGACCCATTCCAGCTTGTCTATGTTCTTAAAATGTAGTGTTCAAAACTGAACACAATACTCCAGGTGAGGTCTTACCAGAGCAGAGTAAAGCGATACCATCACTTCACATTATCTAGACAGTATAATTCTGTTGATACAGCCCAAAACTGCATTTGCTTTTTTAGCCACTGCATCACACACAAAACAGGCCCTAGGACAGATCCTTGAGGCACTCCGCTTGTCACTCCTCTCCAAGAGGATGAGGAACCATTCACAAGCACTCTTTGGGTGCAATCTTTCAGCCAGTTACAGATCCACCTTGTCAACAAGGATAGTATGTGGAACCTTATCAAAAGCCTTACTGAAATCAAGATAAACTATGTCTACAGCATTCCTTTGATCCAGCAAGGTAGTCACTTTCTCAAAAAAAAAAAAAGGATAGTCTGACATGACTTGTTCTTGAGAAACCTATTTTGGCTCTTAGTAATCACAGCCATCCTTTCTAAATGTTCCAGGACTGACTGACGGATGATTTGTTCTAAAACTTTTCCAGGTATAGACATCAAGCTGACTGGTCAGTAGTTACCCAGATCCTCCTTTTTCCCCTTCTTGAAGATAGGGACAACATTTGCCCACCTCCAATCTTCCAGCACTTCTATGGTTCTCCAAGAATTCTCAAAAATAAAAGCCAGAGACTCAGAAATTACATCCACAAGCTCTTTTAGTACCCTTGGGTTCAGTTCATCTGGCCCTGAGGACTTTATTTCATTTAAAGGAACTAGGTGTTTATGTACTACCCCAATGCTGATCTTAGGTTGCAACTCCCTTCTCTCATTATATGTTCTATTTTTGCCATGTTGAGCCCTGTTTCCCTCAAAAGAGAAGACTCAGGAAAAGTAGGAATTGAGCAATTCTGCCCTCTCTTCATCACCTGTTACAATTTCACTTTCCTGCTCTCGCAGTGGGCCTACCGTGTCCTTGCTCTTTTTCTTACTCTGAAGATAAGAAAAGAACACTTTTTTGTTTATCTTAGCATCTTTGACTAGCCTAAACTCAAACTGAGCTTTAACTTTTCTTTCTCTATAAGCACTGGTGATTTTTTTATACTCATCCTTGGTTATAAGGCCCTCCCATTTCCTAAATGAGTCCTTTTTATTTCTCAATTCTTTAGCGGCACCTTGGTTTCTTTAGGCTTCTCCCATTTTTCCATCTCATAGAAATCATCTGTTATTGTGCTTTCAATATTTCATTTTTAAGCAACTCCCATCCCTCTTTAACCCCCTTCTTGTTAACTATTTCTGACCATAGGGTTTTACCCAGCATAGTTCTAAGTTTGCCTTTCTGAAGTCCAACCTATACATCTGACTTTGTACAGCTTTCCCCTTCTCTAATTCCAAAATCTCATGGTCACTACTTCCCAGGGTGCCCACAATTAAAATCTACAGAATGCTCAGCAGAACCAGTGCCACTGTAGCAGCACATAATCAACAGGACTGATGTCAAACCAGAGAATCTCTGAGTAAAAACTAAAGGGGGCATTTTTGCAAGCTCAGCAAAACCATTTGCAATGTACAAAATTCCCAGTAGAACCAGCAGCACTGGTTCAATGCAAGTTCAAGAGGAGTAATGTCAAATCATGGAATCACAACAAATCCAAGCAAGGGGTGGAAGTTAGGATTTTGCATATGCTGTGCAAAGAAAGTGACAAGCAATGGGGAAAAGGAAGAGAGAAAAAACTCTGGAAACTGACAAAACACATTTGAACTTGACAAAAGCAGCCCCAGAAGCCAATAAAGACCTCCAAGACAAAAAAAATAAAAGTGGGAGGTAAAAAAGAAAAAAGTCCCTGGGAGCCTGCAATCTTCCTGCTAAATATCAAATATTTCTGGGATTCTGGGGTCCATCTTTTGATTTTTCTAAAAATTCTCAGATACATTTGGGATGCCAACTATACAAAAAAAAATACAGATAATGTTTTTCAGGGCATATATTCAGCTCAGGTGCATCCAATTGCACACACTTAGTGAGCACCTCTGCTATCGGAGAGAGAATGCCCATTGCTAGGCAATCCATAAACAAATAGAATGCCCGGTTTATCCATCCTTTAGTCCTCAAAGTAAGGAGCATACAGTCAATGCCAGCTGCCGTGTGCATTGGAAGACTGTGGACACTGAAATAATCATGGAGGATAATAGCGATCCCTTCCCAGCCACATGTGAGAGGTTGGTGGAGGACTGCATAACTACACAGTTTTCTTCTTCCATCTTCTTCAAACCATGTAACTAGGGGTGTGCATTCGGTTTGGCCGAATCAAAGAAACCTCCGAATCACCCGATTTGGAAGTATACGGTGCCATATTCTTCTGAATCCAATTTGAAGCCATTACACGGCTCCCCGTATACTTCCTAATCAATATTCGGAAGTATATGGAACTCCATGGAAAAGGCGGGAAAGGAGCTTCTGCAGCCTCAAGGGAACTGCTTGCCTCTTTTCCAGCCTTTGGAAGCCTTTTCCCGCCTCTCCCATAGCCTCCCTGGGATCAGGGAGGGAGGGGGAGAGGAGAGAAGCCCCAGCAGCCAATCAAAAGCATGAATTTGCAAAATGCATTGCAAATGCATGTTTTGCAGGGCTGTTGTGTAGCTGATGGCTGGGCTAATCCCCCAGCCATCAGCAACATTCTTGTTCTTTTGTTTACTTGAGTATCCAAGTAAACAGTGTTCTCTGGCCAATCACAGAACAGTGGTATTTCTTGAAACTGCTCTGTGTAGGGCAGAGAACCCTTTCAAGGAGTCTGCCTGGCTGGACTCCATTCCATTGCTGCTGTGTTGGTGTGTGAGAGAGATTGTGCTGCACTGGACCTTGGCCTCAGCTGCTGCTGCTCTCTCTCAGCCTTGCTTTACCTGCCTGGAGAAGAGAAGGCATCTAAGGTAAGATAGTCTTGGGGTTCTTGTTTTTATTTTAGTTAGCAAAAGAACTTTTTAGAGTCCCTTTACTTATCCAGATTTGGGTGGGTGAGCACTGGGTAGCTTATTTGGGGTTAGGGTGTTCTGCTGGGGGTGGAAGTCTGGGGTGGGGTGGGGGTTGCCAATTTGCCCATATCTTACTTTACTGAGAGGACTTTTAAAAGTGCAGTGTCCTTTTACTTTTCCTGATTTGGGTGGCTTGGATTTCTTGAGATTAGTGTGAAGGTTTTTTTGGGGGAGGGGTTGGTAAAGTTCCTGTATTGTTAAAAGTCAAGGGTTTTTTTACTGTTTTAAAAGGATTCTGTGTTTGATTTGTTGCTGCTGTGTTGTGCTGCTGTTGTTCCTTTTCTCTTCTGGTTCTTTGGGGAGGGGGGCTGTTTGGCCTAATTTTCATTGTTAAAAAGGTCACTTTTTAAACAGTTGAGTTTGTTGGCCTTTTCTCAGTGATCTGTTTGGATCTATTCTCTGTTGTTGCTGGTTATGCATCCTGTCCTGTTGTCCCTTTTCCTGGTTCTGTTTTTTTTTTTTGGGGGGGGGGGGTGTTGTTGACTGATTTGGCCTGAGGTTTTTTATTGTTGAAAAGGTCACTTTTTTAATGGTTGAGTTTGTTGGCCTTTTCTCAATGATCTGTTTGGCTCTATTCTCTGCTGTTGCTGGTTTTGCATCCTGTCCTGTTGTCCCTTTTCCTGGTTCTGGTTTTGGGTGGTGGGTGGGTTAAAAGTTAAGTTTCTTTCTGTCACGTTTTGGTTTTTTAAAATTACCTCTGGTTGGTGTGGGGGTTGGTGTGTGGGCTGTGTGGGGTGGATCGCTTTCATGTTTTTATAGAGTTATTTTTGGAGTCTGAGGGAGCTTTCGGTTTGGCTAGGGCTACTAAATAGGCTGCCCCACTAATAAGGGTGTTTTTAGGGATTGTGTTTTTTGAAATTTAAAAAAAAATCAATCCAGTTTAAGGCTTTAACTTCTTTCAAAATTCAACTAGGCCAGATAGGATTGATTTAAAATGATTTTAGGTTTCTCATAAAAGGCAGCGTGACTACTAGGGCACATCAGGCTCCCTTTTAAAGAGACTAGGGTTGCAGTGCATCTTGCTTTCAGCCACTGAAAGCTGGTGCATTCTTAGATTTCCATAGGGTAAACCACAGCTTCTCTCAAGTTATAGGGGATACCTGATGTCTAGTTTGCAAGGAAATTCAGTTTGTCCCAGAATCTAGTTAGGAGAAGTTTAACTAGGAGGATATAACAAGGATTGTCTTCATCTCAAGATAGCCTTTTAAAAACTGTAGCCAGGTAGAGGCAGGATCACCTAGTCTCCTAGACTTTACCAAACTACTACTACCCCAACCCAAAGAAGGAAGGTTAGGGACCAAAAAAACAAACAAACAAGTTTTGGTGGGAGGGTTTTTAAAAAGAAGTCAGGGCACCTCTTAGTTCAAGGCACAGTGCAGTGAGTTAGGTTTGTAAAAAAAAAAAAAAAACAGTTCAGGTTGTGTGAGACTGGCCAAGGGTGACATGAGTGACAGGCAGCAGAAAAGGGGCCCTGGGGACAAGGCCAAGGAGAAGACTAGAGGGGTGGAGGGGAGGGGGAGGACCCAGTTCCCCCCCACACCTGTGCGTAGGACCACTCCACAACCGTCTTTCAGCACTCCAACCTCTGGCCCGAGTGTGATGAAGAAGTCCCGCCTTGGGCCCTTTATTGAGGCTGCTGCTGTCTCTCTTCCTGCTGATGTTGCTTGGCCTCAGCAGCCGGAGGAGGGGCAGCTAGAACAGCCCTCCTTGGATATGAGCTTTGGGGACACTATTCTGTCCAAAACAATCACTCAAAACGAGTATCGTGCAGGAGCTGAAGGAGAAGCTGGTTGAGGAAGACCAGCCCCCTTCTTTGGTTCCTTCGGGCACCAGCAGTCCTTCACGGGATGGCCAGGAGGAGAGGCCACATGAGGTAGAGGGGGAAGAAATGGAGACACACGAGGTGCCTCCATCTCTGCCCACTTCCCCCTGGTGGCCAGCCCCTCCTGTCACCCCGAGACATGATGTGTCTGCCCTGAGCACCTCACAGGAGGTGGCTCCTGACACCCAAGCTGCCGGTCAGTTTGGGCATCCGTACACCTCCAAAGTCTGGAAGCATTTCTGACTTATGGAGGATCCACGCTATGCATAGTGCCAGCTGTGCAGGGCCTGGATCAGTCATGGGCAGGACCCTGCCCACCTGACTCCAGGGGGGGATGCGGAACCACCTGTGGAGGCACCACCAGGCCGTACTTCTTAAGGTGGAGGAGCAGGCTGTGCTGGGGTGCCCAAGCAGCCAACAACACCCAGTCAGGAGGTCTGTCCTATCGGGACTACCTCCAGAGCTCTCCAGGAGAGTTCTGTGGCAGTGCCTGAGATGTTTGGTGGGAGTGCCAAGAGGGGGAATCAGGTACGGCAGGAGGGTGGTCGCCTGGAACCTTGCCAGGTTGGTTGCCTATGGGCTTCCATTTTTAGTGGTCGAGAATCCTGGGGTACTAGGGTTGCTCGAGTACCTCATGCCCTGGTACAAAGTTCCTGCTAGAACCAGCATTGGCAGGACCATTGTGCCATCTATTTTCAGGGTGACCAGATCTGTGGTGAAGGTGCATTTGTCCTGTGCTGCCGGGGGGACTGTTCATTTCACCTCAGATATCTGGAGCTCCCAACATGCGTTCGAGGGGTATCTCTCCCTGACTGCACATTGGTGGCAACCCAGTGAGCTGCAGGGTGGGGGTGGCAGTAGCGGTGGGCAGGGTCAGGGACGCCAGGTCGGCTAACACTGGGCCTTGCTGCATGCCAAAGCAGTTGACACAGTGCACACGGCAGACACTCTCAGAGCCATCCTCTCATGGCAGTAAGAGGGCTGAGTAGGCAGCGGGGATGTTGCTATGGGCTTCATGGTGGCTGATGATGGCTCCAACATCAAGGTGGCTGTCCAGCGTTAGGGCCTAAAAGGCCTTTCTTGTGTGGCCCACTGTCTCCACCTCATGGTTAAGGATGCATTGGGCCAGACGAAAAGCCAGGATTGTCAGTATCTACCCACGACCCATGAGTACCGACTTCTGATCCAGAAGTGTTGGCACATCACGGGTCACTTCTCACGCAGCAATATGGACTTGTATCTGCTGCGTGAGAAACAGACACTGACAGGCATGCCAGGGCACCGCCTGATCGATGACATCTACCGAAGCTCTAAAAATTGATGAACATGATAAGATTAAAAGGTAAAATACCAAATACATGGAAGGAAGCAGTGATTTCGTTAATTCCAAAAGAAGACAGAGATGTCATGAATGTAAAAAATTATAGACTGATTTCATTATTGAATAATGACTATAAAATATACACAAGAATACTGGCAGAACAACTTAAGCAATATTTGATAAACTTTATAAAGGAAGATCAAGCAGGGTTTCTCGCCAAAAGACAGATAAGAGACAATATTAGGACTGTTGTAAATATTGTAGAATATTATGAAAGACATCCAGAAAAGGAAGTAGTATTATTCTTTACGGATGCAGAGAAAGCATTTGATAATCTAAACTGGGACTTTATGTTTGTAGTTATGGAGAAAATGGAGTTGGGAGAAGACTTTATAAGGATGATAAAAGCAATATATACTGAACAATGTGCAAGGCTATGTATAAATGCAGACCTTACAGAAGATATGATAATTAGTAAAGGTACAAGACAAGGGTGTCCCGCTCTCTTCATTGTTGTTTATAAAGACACAAACTTTGCTGATGCAAATTCAAGAAGACAAAGAAATAGAAGGATTAAAAATAAAAGAGCATTTGCAGATGATATAATGTTTATAAATGAAAATCCAACTCAAGTAACACCCTTGCTGTTAGCTAAAATACAAGAATATGGAGAACTGGCGGGATTTTATATAAATAAAGAAAAATCAAAAATTTTATGTAAGAATATGCAAGCAAGTAAACAAAAGGAGTTATAAAAGCTAACGGGTTGTGAAGTTACCTCGAAGGTAAAATACTTGGGTGTGGAGATAACAATGAAGAATATTGATTTGTTTAAAAATAATTATGAGAAGCTGTGGCGTAAAATGGATGAAGACATGATAAAATGGAATAAACTTAATTTGTCATTGCTGGGAAGAATAGCTGTAATTAAAATGAACATTTTACCAAGAATAATGTATTTATTTAAAACTATTCTGATTGTGAAGGACAGCAAACAGTTTAACAGATGGCAGAAGATCTCAGAATTTGTGTGGGCTGGGAAGAAACTAAGGATCAAAATGAAAAATTTAACAGATGCAAAAGAGAGAGGAGGATTCCAATTACCAGATTTAAAACTATATCATGAAACAGTCTGCTTAGTGTGGATAAAAGAATGGGTGATACTACTAAATAGAAAACTTTTGGCGTTGGAAGGTCATGGAAATAAATTCAGCTGGCACGCTTATATGTACTATGGGAAAAAATGGATGGTTTTTCTCTCACCATTATATAAGAAATAATTTGTTGAATACATGGATGAAATATAAAAAGTATGGTGATGAGAGAAAACCGTTATGGATAGTGCCAGCAGAAGTCATAAAAATAACGGCTGAAGTGGGTGAAGAAAAGTGGTTGTCATATAATCAGCTATTAAAAATACAAGGCGGTAAAATAGAGCTGAAAACTGCGAAAGAGTTGAACAATAAATATGACTGGTTTCAAATGCAACAAATAAAGAGTTTGGTGGGAAAAGACATTAAAGCTGAAGGCATAAGAAAAGAACAAACAGAAATGGAAATAGTTCTGCTTGGGGATAATGAAAAATTAATTTCAAAACTATATAAACTGCTTTTGAAATGGTCTACAGAAGATGAAGTAGTGAAACCTCAAATGATTAAGTGAGCAATTAATGTAAATAAAGAAATACAGATGGAAACTTGGGAATATCTTTGGAAGAATTCTATAAAGCTTTCAACATGTCATAATATTAAAGAGAACTGTTTTAAAATGATGTATAGATGGTATATAACTCCTAAAAAGTTGGCAAAGATGAACAATAAGATGCCAGATAGATGTTGGAAGTGTAAAAACATGAAGGTTCTTTTTACCATATGTGGTGGATTTGTGAAAGAACAAAAAAGTATTGGCAGATGTTTCAACAAGAAATATCTAGGATCTTGGGATATGAAATCAAGAAAGTTGCAGAGACTTTTCTGTTGGGATTATATATGGAAAAATTTCCAAAAGAAGATAGAACTATAATTTGGTACTTGCTCTCAGCTGCTAGGACATTGTATGCGCAGCTGTGGAAGCAAGAAAGAATACCAGAGAAATGGGATTGGATTATAAAAGTTATAACATGGAGTGAAATGGACAAATTGACAAGAATTTTAAAAGACTATGATCTAGAAACTTTTAAGTTGGAGTGGAAGAAGTTTAGATGTTATATAGTAAAAGAGTGGAAAATAAAAGGACATTGGACAATTTTTGATAATGATTAAGTCTTAAAAGAAAGAAAAATAGAAATGTTTGTTTTATTAGTTAAGGGTATCTTTAAATATTAGTCCTACAGATTTTTTTTTTAAATCTTGCCATTTTTTAATATTGCATGCACTAATATACCAAACAGCTAAGAACCATTCTTCAATAATTAAGGATTTTTTTTTTTTAAAAAAAGGTTTTGAAAGGACAGTTTCATGAACCTTTATTCCTGAAAAGGCTTGGTTATGTACTTAGATTGCAGCTGCTAAAAATGTCAGCACTACAGCTGGTTCAAGATTGATGTT
This sequence comes from Heteronotia binoei, assembly GCF_032191835.1. Classification (NCBI taxonomy): domain Eukaryota; kingdom Metazoa; phylum Chordata; class Lepidosauria; order Squamata; family Gekkonidae; genus Heteronotia; species Heteronotia binoei. The sequence goes on from NC_083226.1 coordinate 71,717,894, forward strand.
CAGCAAAGGGAGGAAAACAATGAAGAAGCAAAATATCATTTTGAAATATTCAGGGCTCTTATGTGACACTAGCTCCATCAATGGCAATACATGTCCATTAGTACTCCCCATGTATTAAAATAACACATTAGCATTTAACCTGAAAAAAAAGAAGTTAGACAGAATTTCCATAAAATTATGGAGTAAACTCCAAACAGGTCGCCTCAGAAATGTGTTATTATGCTCAGCAGTCCTGTCAGCACACATGGAAACAATTTTACTTCTAATCATCTTCTGCTTTTATTCACTCAGGAATATATCATTAAAATTTCCACAGAACAATGAAGCTTAATAGGTGCTAATGCAATTGTGAATTGTGGTAATTGTTACCTAAATTAATCTCTGTGCTTTCAGTTCCTTGTTGCCTTATGTAAAATGAGTGTGAAAAAGCTAATGTAGACACTGAAATTGTATAAATTATTGAAATGTTACCCCCAATACTACTCTTGAACAGTTTGCCAGTCTGTAATGCAGTTTCTGCTGGTGAACTTATCATGCATGTTATATAGCTACTGCAGTTCATTTTTAAACACCTTTTCTAATTAGGGGACCTCCATGAATTAGGGATGCTGTGAAATTCTGCAGTCCTATTTTGACTAAGAAATTCCAGTTTCATTTTCATTTCTCTCTTGCACAAATCAACTCATGATTTTTTATCTAAGCATACCACTGTCTCTACAACTTACAAATGCAGTCCTTATCAGTGTTACTCCCTTCTCAATCCATTGAAGTCAGTGGGCTTTACAAGGGTACAACTGTTTTTGACTGAACTGTGGATAAAATATGAATTATATAGCATACATTTATGACTATTAGTATATGCTTTCTTCAAATGGTGAAAAAAAATTCACATGGTAGATAGAAGAGTCAAAAGCTCTTGTTAGAAATCTGGCAAAACATTTTGTATTTTTTCAAATATGGCTCACAAATCTAACCATGGCCAGACAAACACAGCACACTCTGAATGCAGTTGTATGTAGCAAGGAATCAGATTTCCATGCTATGTTAGGTCTACTTATCCACCCCTGCAAGATGTCCAGATCCTATCTTCTACTGACATTGTCTCTAATGCACTGTGTGCAATCAGGTGCATGCAGACAACCCTGTCAGTTTTGATATGAAAATAGCTGCTTGCCATCCTCACAGTCTCTTTAGTCTCAAATTGCTAACAACATTCTGAGATTTCCATTATAATACCTGGGCAACAAGAACATCCCTAACAATATCACATTCTTCATGGCTTGGAGATTTCAAGTTAGAATTCTTTTGTGCCATCTATTTGTGTTTCTAATAGATAGAAATATTAAATTATTTGAGGATTAAACTCCTTGAGATCTTTCACTGAAAAGATCTGTATATGTGCCAAATATTTGTATTTGTTTCTGTACTGAAGCTATTTCTAGTTTAATGTATTATAGGCCAGTTTGCTGTAGTGATTAAGTGTGCGGACTCTTATCTGGGAGAACCAGGTTTGATTCCCCACTCCTCCATTTGCACCTGCTGGAATGGCCTTGGGTTAGCCATAGCTATTGCAGGACTTGTCCTTGAAAGGGCAGCTGCTGTGAGAGCCCTCTCAGCCCCACCCACCTCACCGGGTGTCTGTTGTGGGGGGAGAAGACATAGGAGATTGTAAGCGCCTCTGAGTCTCTGATTCAGGGAGAAGGGTGGGGTATAAATCTGCAATTCTTCTTCTTCTCATACTTGTTATCAGTGGAACTGAAATACATAAGCAAGGTACTTAAAAGCTTTTTCACCCACCTCACAAATCAATAGCAACCGCAGTCCAAACAACTGCTTCTTTAATGATGGCACTAGCATGGATGGCTTTAAAAGAGTGTTAAATTTATGGAGGATAGGTCCAGCAATAGCTAGTAGCCATGATGAGCAAAGGGAATCCTCTATATTCAGATGCAGCAAACCCTGGTTTCTGTGTCTTGTTTGTTGGCCCTCTAGGGCAATTGGTTGTGTGCTAAGATATGATCAGGCATTTTTTTGAGCAGGAACACAAAGGAATGCACTTCTGGCTGGCTTGGCACTAGGGGGTGTGGCCTAATATGCAAATGAATTCCTGCTGGGATTTTTCTACCAAAAAAAGCCCTGGATATGATGCTGGACTAGGTGGATCACTGGTCTGATCCCACAGTGCTGTTGTTATGCTGGTATGTTGTTATTGTCTTTCTTGGTGCCAGGTGCACTTCTGTACCTCAAGCCACTTCTTCCCAGCTCTTGTCTACCTTTCCTCTCCAAAAAGCTGGTGGGAAGGTTCCATATGTGAGACTGAGGCAGACTGGGCAAGAGCCCCCATCCTCTGGAGTACCCATTGTATCCTTGTCATGTTCTCCCCAATCCCATTCCTGCTATTTCAGGCTGTGATTTTTATTGTTCCCTTGAGAATGCATGTGTCTTCTAGGATTTTTGTTCATAACATTAACTTTAGAAAAGAAGTAGATTGATGGAGGAGTGGACAGTGAAGGAAACTGGGACTTCACCAGATAGCTTCACCAGATAATTCAGCAGCAGGTGAGTTAATAGTACTTTGGCAATTCCATTAAAATTCAGGAAGATCACCTCAAATGAGGTCTTTAAAAAAGAAAGAGTTAATGGCTAAACAGCTCTGTGTAGTACTGGAGGAAGTGAGTATCCTTGAACATATCCACCTACAGGACTTTTTTTTTAACAGAAACACACAGGAACGCAGTTCCAGCTGGCTTGGCATCAGGAGTTGTGGCCTAATATGCAAATGAATTCCTGCTGGGCTTTTTCTACAAAAAAAATCCCCTGTGTGAAACAATGGTGATGTAAGGGGTGTGGCCTAATATGCCAACGAGTTCCCTCTACAAACCCCGCCCCCCGATTGTGGCATGTATCCATAATGAAATTCTTTGATAGTTGGATCTGTTGTGAGCCATGTTGAGGACCATTGGGTGGAAAGCCCACTGCTGAATTTTCTAAATAAATAAATAAAATAGAAAAAACATGGGTACACAATAATTTGACAATGACACCATGTGAATTCTCTGTAGAATGACTGAATTATGACAATATCAGAGAGAGAGCTAGCATGGAAGTCACCTGGAACGATGTTTCAGGATATTGGATGCAGACAGTGTTTCAGAAGACAAGCTGCTGTCTTCTTAATAGAACACGAACAGAAAAATAGTGCTTTGTTGCTTTTTTGGCATGCTAGAAAACACTTTAAGAGCAGCTATTGCCCCCACAGTTGAAAGAAGAGACAGACACAAGATATTGGGTTTAAACCGGGCCGCTTTATTAAACTGAATTAACCTGTAAACTCGGCTGGGATAAGACCTAACCAGACAAGCCCCTGGGGTCACCCACGGACCCCGCCTTGTCCAAAGGGCGAGCAACCCTGCCCCCAGCACAAACCCGCCGTATTCGGGTTGTAACTGAGCGGCCAGGCCCCCAGCCCTTCTCCACCTGGGCTAGCATCGATCCCCCATGGAAAGATCCGCCCAGGTGAGGCTCACCGTGATCTGCATTCCCCGCACTGAGCCGTGTAGCCCATCTGCGGTTCATACAGACCACACGCACCAATGGTGCTAGGCCATAGGTGCTCCCCTGCAAACACTGTGGCCAAAACATCCCCGGCCAGCGACCAACTTACAAACTACATAATTAACCTGAAGCTATAAGGCAGCACAAGGTAGGTGAAAAACAACTCCACATGGGCCAATTATGTGAAGATGAAAAAATTCCTACCTGGCCCCCAACAAGGTGACCGGTTGAAACCTGTACTGCCAAGGGAGGGTGGGCGGGCAGAGAGCCAAGAAGACAGCACGAGGTCCGGGCGGGGCCAGGGCTTATATAGCCCTGACGCCATGCCCAGACCTAGCCCCGGATGTGCCGAGGCTATCAGTCCGATGCTCCCTTCTTCCGCAGGGGCAAAGACGGCCCCCAGCCTGAACGCCGGCAATGCCGGCTTGGCTGGGAAGGGCCGAACCTAGTCATTGAGAGAAGGTCCAACTAGTACCATAAAGTAACTAACTGTGCTTTTTTGTTTACAACAATTGGTCCAAAATGCATTAGTTATCTCTAATGTCTATCTTTAGGTTGAATTTGAGATCACTCTTGTCCTTTCAGCAGGCCACACACTGACGCAAGACTTCTTTCCCTCTCTTCCACTACTCTATTTGCTTCCCAATTCTGCTACATTTCATGGAGAGCATGTAGGAGAGATTCAGATTCCATCACCATGTCTGGATGACACTGACTGTAATGAGAACCGAGAGCAGTAACTGGCATAACATGAATATATTGTGGTGACAAGGCCTGTAAATGCAAGACTGTAAAATTGACTCCCTTCCTATTTTTTGCAGAGATCCCCCCTGGTTCAGTCTTAAAAGCTGATTCCTTGGGAGTCCCCCCACCCACCCATTGCCAGTGCTAGGTATACAAATAATATTTATATATTTCAATTCAGATAAAACTTACAAATATTTCAGTGAAAGCTCTCTTGCAGCTTTAATGAACTTTAAAGGTTAGCCCTCATGCTACTTAGCATATCTATTCATGTCTCTATCATTCTATTGAATTACTCAGCTGAGCATGCACACAAAAGCCAAACCTTAAAAAAAATGAAAGGAAGAAAAGAAAAACTCAGAAAGGCAGCATTAATAATTCATAAATACTCAAGGCTTCCAACTATTTTTTTAAACTTCATTGGAAGTCTGTTCAAAACTGAATCCTGATCGCTCCTAAGTTACTTCAGTAGCTCACCAATCACCCCTGCCCAAGAATGTTAATGTTTCCATAAGTGGTTAGCTACCAAAACGTATTGTGGATTTTCATCCCCTCTAGCACTTGCTCATGTTTCTGTGGATTAGCATAAGGTAGGACTTTTCATGAAATGTTTAACTGACAGTTCTTACATTTGAATTTCACAAGCTTCTGCAGACCATAAAGAACTCCAAATGCAGTCCTAATCCTCTGTTACAAAGTAAATCAGAATTTTTGAACAGATTCCAGATGCCAATTACGGTATTAACGAGGATATACAATCTTCTTGCCTCCTTCAGCTGGATCAAAAGTGATGCTCTTGTCAGCCTAACCTGTCTTAAATGTGAGTGTATTATATAGCCATATATTATATAATTATATAATTACATATATATGGCAAATTAAAATGTTGATTACTAAATCTTCCTATTGAAAAAGATGAGACTATTAACATATTTTAGAATTACCCATTTTCCAGGGAATGAGCCATGATGAATGTCACAGCTGTTGCCTGACAATGAATTGATTTTAGGCAGTATTTATGAAGGATCAAAATGCAAGCTTTTAGTAATTAAGAAGGTTTAGATAAGTACTCCAGCAGAGCATACACTATTTGAGGAAATGAAAATGCGGGGGCTCACTCATTCACTCCATAGCTTCAAAGCAAAAGTTGTCCATTGTCTTATTCAGAGGATCTTATTGTCCATTTCATGCACCTCCAACCCAGAAAATGCACTCTGAGTGTAGAAACTCAGTCAGTCTGTATGTATCTAAGAAGTTCCTATGACAAGTGGGGAGAACTGTATCCAGCATCAAAGTAATGCATGCAGAACTAAATGTGGGTTTACATGCTGGAGCTTACTGTACATAGATCTTCAGTGCATAGCTGTGTTCATATAGTATTTTGCTGGGCATAGTACTGCCTCTGTTTTGATTCACTCCAGATGCTCCCATGCAAAGTCTTTTGGCTGGCACCAAAAGGCAGCAGCCATGTTGGGCAAATGCTGGAGGTCATAGGCTCCTGTAGGGTTAGCTGAAGTAACTGCAGTAGCCAGTAAAACTGCATAGTGTTTCCAGTAGTGACTAAAAACATTGTCCTACTGGCAGATATTGCAAATTGGCAAAGGCAGGTAATAAATGACAATGACATGGAGCACCCTTTCAACCACATGCTGTTGATGTTATTTTTAGATACCGGAGGGAAGTACTGTAAACAAGTCTTGAGATTACAGTAACCCTTTGTGTACTGTAATTTGCTGACCTGAGCCCATTAGGAGCTGCCCTGAGCCCATTAGGTGAGGGCGGGGTACAAATGCAATTAATTAATTAATTAATTAATTAAATATGCTGTTTGTGAGGCTGCCCTTAAAGAAAACTCAGAACAAATATGACAACTGCCTTTTGTCTTGAGTGAGCTGACTGGAGCATGCTACACCAATCTTGAGACAGCTACGTAGCTAACTGTTGGTTTTGAAGCTCAGTTTAAAGAGCTGGAACCCAGATACCTGGGGTGGGGGGTACATTTTTCCATGTATGAACCTTGTTGCCAGTTGCACCCCATTTACTAATATTTCTAACTTTACTACCTTGCAGGTTAAGAACCTCCAAGTCTGAAAGGCTGCACTTTATAAGAGGGTCCTAATGGTGGCCAGTCAATTTTGAGATGCCATTCCCTTTGATGATATTTGATTATTTACTTTTAATTTGCTTTCACCACTTTATTACTATGTCATTTTTGTGATCTACCTTGAGCTTCCTGCAGTAGGGGTGAAAATACAGGCTAGAAGCATTTATATTTTTTTCCCTGATTGCACGCAATCTGGAATTCTAATTTGATTGGTGCAGCCTCACTGCCATCCTTAGGGTTTTTGTTGACCTTATGGTTTTCTGTATGAAGCAAAATGTCCTTATGCCTTAAATGAAATGGATGTGATGATGACTTCAGGTTCATTGACATTTCCCTGTAGTTATTAATTTCAGTGGTACTGCTAATGACAAGGCTCATTATGACAATGACATGGGAAATAAATATCATTAATACAAATGATAGTCCTAAAATACAGCTTCCTCCCTCTTGTGAAGATGTGATTTTATAAGATATGCATTCTTTGTCAGCTTTTCAGAGGAGAAATATTTCAAATGCCCTAGAGGTTTGATTCTTTCTCACACTGGAAAAAGGTGCCATGGAATTTCTAAAATCAGGAGAACATTTGCAATGGCTTGGTACAGGTCAGCATAAAACCTGTGTACAGATCTGGGATATTTAAAATAGTGGTAGTATTAATACAAGGAGTATGAGTAATGTAATGTGATTGCATGATCATAGAAACAACACAAAGTAATTTAAAACAAGTATGCAAAGCATTTCAAATACTAGAACAGGTAATATTAGTGCCATGCTAATTATGATAGTACACAAATATTATACAGATAATCCCTTAAATCAGTAAGTAAAAAAATGTAAAATAGCAACTTTATCATATAAATTATATTTATTTAGTTAGTTATTAGATTCACCTTATATCCCGCTCTTTACATCAAATAAACATAAAGCACAGATATAAAACTGGTACCTTACAGACAGAAGAGGAGCAACACTTTTCACTTAAGTTATTGAATGATAGAAAAATAACATCTCAAATCCTCAGCTTGACCACTCTCACAAGTATACTTGCTGTTGATATCAGGAAATTATCACCACTTGTACTCCAAATCAGTTGCTGAAACCTTGACAACATAAATATACTTCTTAGAGAGAATTTGTCTAATGAAGTTAGATAAAATTTACAAAGATGGCCATTTCAATTTACTATATCAAAATAAAGTGAACATTCAGCTGTCATTTCAAATTCCTTCTCTCTAATTACACCATGAATTCTTTGTTTGGGTCCAGACTTCCATTTCCACAGGTATAAAGACTTATACCACCAATGTAATATAATTTTCCAGTCTCCCCATCCCCCACAATCTGAAATGGAAATTTAGGGAAATTGTGGTTCATGGACCAAAGCCTGGTACCTGCAAAATGCTTTTCTGTATCCAAGCAGAAACCAATGCAATTGTGGCAGATGCCAGCTCAACAGGATTGATGTCAAGCATAGAATCAGAATCTATGTGAGAGAGGTTGCAAGGACAGCAGAACCAGTGCAATAGTGTCCAGCAGCACAAACTAGTGCAAACACAACAGGACCAACAGGACCACTGTGGCAGCAGTGCAAACACAACAGGACCAACCAGTGTCACACCAGAGAACCACAGCAGATTTTTTTTTTAAATGAAGCAAAGGCATTGGAAGCAGAACATTCAAAAGTGCTGTATGGGCAGGCTAGCGCACCTGAACCAAAGCCAGCTCAAAGGCAAGGGCAAACCAGAAAAGCCTTATACACTATTTTCCCAAGGAAGGCCTCAGAAAGTGAGAGGGAGGGGTTGTGTGTCGATCGTGATCCACCAACTACATACCAACTATCACTATCACTGCCTTAGTATAGGTGCTACAGCTGCTTTTCATCACAGACTCTCCCTTTCCCACCTCCCACCCATGCAAAGAAGAATGTTTAAATTAGCTTCATTAATTATAGTGCTCCCATGAGTTCTGCTGGTTTCTGTTTGGCACACAGATCTCACTATCCCACTTTACCCCTTTCATCTCCATCAAGATGAAGAACAAGCTTTTTGCTGCTGGTGTTTTCATTTCAGCATGCAAATTTTTGTTTGGGGTGGCTGGTGAGTAAACTTGTGTGAGCGCACCACCTTCAACCTCACCCTGTGCTACGCTGCTTCCAGGGGCCTGTAAAGGTATTCTGGTGCAGGTGGATTCAGAATGTCAGTGGGAAGATTGGTGGGACAGTTCTGTGCCCAGTCAAAATGATTAATGTCCCACTATTTCCCTCTAGTTTTAATTTTGAGAAGAGCATTTTGCCCCAACTTTCCCTGCACAGACTTCAGTCACCCAAAGTCCAAGACCAGGTAGCCGATCAGTGGCAAGTTGACCTTCAAAAAGACTAATTGCTCAACTGTCTGCTTGTCATGTAGCAGGTGGATGTCCCAAGTGGGGTGGGGCTCCCCCCTACAGACAGCTACCCCCCCTGCCACTCTCTGAGCTCATACATCAAGCAGGCAATATGCTGGATTTGATCTTTGGGATGGGGGTAAATGTTGATCTGGATGCCATTGATGCAGAGCCATGGTCAGACCTCTTTACTCTGGAGGCTCAGCTGAATATCCCAGACTTGCCCTGCATAGGCAGTAAGCTGATTTATTCTTGTCCATGGAGACTGATGAATGCAATTGGTTTCCAAAATGCTCTGTGGGATCCAATGCCTGCTGGCAATTTGTTAGATGTGCTGGTAAAGGACTGCCAAAGCCATCTCTCTGAACCCAACAATAAAATCCCAAGCAGTGTTTCCTATAAGCTGAGTTAGTGCGAGGTAGCTCAGTTTTTTACCCTTCAGCTCACACGTTTTTGTCTTAGTTCAGAAAGGATGGCCCTAGACCAAACTAATTTATGCAGTAACCAAATGGCTTGCTCACAACTTTAATGCCAGTAGCTCACAAAGTAGACATTTTGCTCAGAAGACTCTGCAGTTTAAGGGAGCGTTGTTCCTCTCCACACCTGTGAACTAGCTTCTTGGTACAACATGGAGCTAAGCAGAATGAAATAGGAACTGAGATGACTAGAGCATGTATGGTGGCAATCTGGGGATGTTTATGAATTCCTGTGAGATGGCAGTGAAGGCCATAAGGAAAGAATTCTATGTGTCGTTCATTGCATCTGCTAGGTCTCGCCCAGAACATTTTTTAGACTAATTAGATCATTTACTTCCTTTACATAGGGAACCCAAAAGATAGCAAACTGACAATTAGCTGTGAGGCTTTCAGAGCTATTTTGCAGATAAAATCTTATCGCTCCACCATGACTTGCCAACCAATATTAATACAGTGCAAGAACTGGAGGCCAGTGCTCCAAGACAGAGGCTAAAAAACTATGAGCTAGCTTACACTAACTCAGTTTAGAGCACTGATGGAGGCACCTTGGTCATCTTCAGGCCCAGTAATAGACCACTTCAGCTGACTTTCTCAAGATAACATTGATAGGGTCCTACATGCTGTGAAGCCCACCACTTGTCTCCTTGATCCCTGCCTGTCATGGCTATGAAAGGACACAGATTTCTCTGGTGGATGCCATCAACTTATCTAAGAGCTCAGAGCCTTTCCCAGGGGCTTTAAAGGAGGCAGAGGTGAAGTCACTCTTAAAGAAACCATTTCTGTATCTGATCCAGCCAACCAGACAAAAGACACACAGAAGCAAGTTCCAAGCACTCACACAGTTGTCTCACACAGCAACTTTCACAACAGTTCTCTTGCATAGCAACCTCAGTTACTGCTTCCCAATAGTTTAGGAAAGCAGAATTAACATTCACCTTGCCAGCAGTTCTGTCCCAACTCACAGCACCTTCCTCCAACCCAGCTGAGTCACTTCTTAGCTATGATCCAAAGATGTTTTAAAATATCTGTTGATTATTTTATTGTAATTTATTATACTACTGTAACCTGCCCTGAGCCTTGCTATGCAGGAGGCGCAGGCTAGAAATTTAATAAATAAACAGGAAGGCAACATTGTGGCCAAAATAATACATCATCACCATTTTACAGTGATTTTAAAATGCTGTGACACCTCAAACCACTGTGGGCTTGTGGTGTATAACTCTTCCCCTCCCCAAGCATTTTCTAGGGTCAAAACGAGCTGCATGGGTGCCCAAACACTCTGTAAAATGGCCATGGATTTATTTGTGAAAGGCAGAATACAGATGCTGCTGCTGCCACCTAGTCCCACTATTTATTTTAAACCGACTCCCCTCCTTAAAATAAAGCCAGTAAAAGCCCCTACCTTATATACTGATGATGAGAGGATTTGATGGTTGGCACAAGCTAGGGAGCAAAAGCATGAAAGGGATTGTGTCATGTGCTTCAGATCAGGCAGGAGCAACTGTTTTGTGCAGGAAGCAAATCACAAAGGGAAAGCTGGGGAGGGGGGAATGAGACTCCCTTCTTCATTGGCAAAGCTGGGAATGGAGGCAGGAGGAAGGAGGGAGACTCCTTTCCTCATTGGCAGAAGCTGCAGCTGGGTGTGGGCCCCTTGACAGCTCTCATTGGGCTGCAAGTGACCAAGAAAACCCTGTTTTGATGCTAGGCCTATCTGCATAGCATCCCACTATGAACATGTTAGCAAGGACAATTCTCATTTATTTCCACCAGTCTATCTTTAGTTATATAAGGAATATAATAGCCTTTTCTAGAAAGGCCGTAACCCAGTGATATAGGCAGTGCTGAATTAAATAGGTGTGTAAATGAATACAATTTAGAACTTTTAGTTTGATGCAGGGCTTTTTTTGAGCAGGAATGCATGGGAATGCAGTTCTGGCTGGCTTGGCATCAAGGGGTGTGGTCCAATATGCAAATGAGTTCCTGCTGGACTTTTTCTACAAAAAATGCCCTGTGTGAAACAATGGGGATATCAGGGGTATGGCCTAATATGCAAATGAGTTCCTGCTAGGCTTTTTCCTGTTTAAACAATTTATTGGTAGCATATGGTTACAAAACTTAACTATTTCTTAATTTTTTTCCCCTCGCATTAACTCATATGACATTTCCATCCCCCCTCCCTCCAATGTTGACTTCCCCGAGGTTATAAATTCAAAGTCAATATTAAAGGCACTTCTAACTGCTAAAGTTCAATGTATATATTCTTACTACTAAAAAATTGTCCAATGTTTCTTTACTTTCCAAGTTTTCTCCATATATCCTTTAAATTTTCTCCACTCCCTTTTGAATATCTCTAAATCATAGTCTCTTAGTGTTCTAGTTAGTTTGTCCATTTCACACCACGATAAAACTTTCATGGTCCAGTCCCATTTCTCCGGTACTTTTTCTTGCTTCCAAAGCTGCGCGTATAATGTCCTAGCAGCTGATAGCAGGTACCAAATTAGAGTCCTGTCTTCTTTTGGAAATTTTTCTAATTGTAATCCAAGTAAAAACGTCTCTGCAGTTTTCTTAAAGTCATAGCCCAAAATTTTGGAGATTTCTTGTTGTATCATCTTCCAGAATTCTTTCGCTTTTTCACATGTCCACCACATATGGAAGAAAGAACCTTCATGTTTTTTACATTTCCAACATCTATCCGACATTTTCTTACTTATCTTAGCCAGTTTTTTCGGAGTCATATACCACCTATACATCATCTTAAAACAGTTCTCTTTAATACTTTGACAAGTTGATATCTTCATTGAGTTCTTCCAAAGGTGCTCCCATGCATCCATTTGTATTTCTCTGTTCACATTGATTGCCCATTTGACCATTTGAGACTTTACTACTTCTTCTTCTGTAGACCATTTCAATAATAACTTATATACTTTTGATATCAATTTTTCATTATCACCTAGCAAGACCCTTTCCAGTTCTGTTTGTTCTCGTCTAATTCCCTCTGATTTTATGTCATTTTCCATCAAGCTTTTAATTTGTTGCATTTGAAACCAATCATAATTGTTATTTAACTCTTCTGAGGTTTTTAATTCAATTTTGTCTCCTTGAATCTTAAGCAGTTGATTATATGACATTTCTCTTTTTTCTTCGGATTCAGCTGTTATTTTTATTACTTCTGCTGGCACTATCCATAGCGGTTTTCTCTCGTCCCCGTATTTCTTGTATTTTATCCAAGTACTTAGTAAAGTATTTCTGACATAATGGTGAGAGAAAAAACCATCCATTTTATTCTTCCCATAGTACATGTACGCGTGCCAGCCGAATTTATTTCCGTGAGCTTCTAACCATAAAAGTTTTTTGTCTAACAGCATTATCCAATCTTTTATCCATGTCAAACAAACTGCATCGTGATACAATCTTAGATCGGGAAGTTGGAAACCTCCTCTCTCTTTGGCATCCATTAAGATCTTCATCTTTATCCTTGGTTTCTTTCCGGCCCAAATGAAATCAGAAATTTTCCTTTGCCATTTGTTAAATTGTTTTGCATCTTTTACAATCGGGATGGTTTGAAACAAATACATTATCCTTGGCAAAATATTCATTTTAATTGCAGCTATCCTGCCCAGAAAAGACAAGTTGAGCTTATTCCATTTCATCAAATCTTTGTCCATCTTACACCACAGTTTTTCATAATTGTTTTTAAATAAATCAATGTTCTTCATTGTTATCTCTATTCCAAGGTACTTAACTTTGGTTGTGACTTCACAACCCATCACCTTTTGTAGTTCTTTTATTTTATTTGGTTGCATGTTTTTACAAAGGAATTTCGATTTCTCCTTATTTATGTATAATCCTGCTAGTTCTCCGTACTCTTTTATCTTAGCTAACAGCAATGGTGACACTTGAGTCGGATTCTCCATTATGAACACTATATCATCTGCAAAAGCTTTGTATTTATAAGAGAATCTTCTGATTTTTAGACCTTCTATTTCTTCATCTTTTTGAATTTGTTGTAACAGAATTTCAAGGGTCATTATAAACAACAATGGTGATAGCGGGCATCCTTGCCTTGTTCCTTTACTCACTTTCAATTCTTTGGTAAGGTCTGCATTTATACACAGTTTTGCATGCTGATCTGTATATATTGCTCTTGTCATTTTTATAAATTGTTCCCCTAAATTAATTTTTTCCATTACCGCAAACATAAAGTCCCAATTTAAGTTGTCAAAGGCTTTCTCTGCGTCGACAAAAAATAAGGCCGCTTCTTTTTCTGGGTGCTTCTCATAATATTCCACGACATTAACAACAGCTCTTACGTTGTCCCTTATTTGTCTTTTAGGAAGAAATCCCACTTGGTCTTTGTTTATAAAGTTGATCAAGTATTGTTTCAATCGCTCTGCTAAAATTCTTGTATAGATCTTATAGTCATTATTCAACAATGAGATTGGTCTATAATTTTTTACATTTGTGCTATCTTTATCTTCCTTAGGAATCAAAGAAATTACAGCTTCCCTCTAGGTCTTTGGAATTTTCCCTTCTTCTCTTATCGTATTTAACAACTTCAACAGTTTGGGTGTTAATTCATCCTTAAGAGATTTGTAAAATTTTGATGTAAATCCATCTGGCCCTGGAGCTTTACCCTCTTGCATTGCTTTTATTGCTGCTTCTACTTCAATTTTCTCTATTGGATCATTTAATGTCTTTTTCATATATTCCGTCAAAGGTGCCACCTGAATGTTTCGTAGATACTCTTCCACTTTTTCTTTACTTACGTTCACACCTTTGATAAATTTGCATAGTATTTAAAGAATTCTCTTTTAATTCCTTCTTGATCCACTATTGTTTTCCCATTTGCCATGATTTTATTTATAGTCTTATTTTCTTTCTTTCTTTTTAGTTGCCAGGCCAAATATTTACCAGGTTTGTTCGCACTTTCAAACGATTTCTGTTTCAAATTTTTTAAATTCCATTCTAATTCTTTATTCAGCAAATGTTTAACTTGGGATTGTAATATCGTAATTTCTTTTATTAATTTTTTCTTCCCTGGTCTTTTTTTCAAATCCTTTTCTTTTTTATTTATTTCATTTTGCAGTGCTGACAGCCTTTCTTCTCTTGCTCTTTTGTCTTTATTATTCAATGTAATTAATATACTCCTCATTACTGCTTTATAAGTGTCCCATACTGTTTGAAATTCCATATCCTCCGTTTCATTTATTTGGAAGAACGCTGCAGTCTTCTTTTCTAAGAATGACACAATGTCTTTATTTTGTAGTAAATCCTCATTAATTCTCCATCTTCTTGATTTCTTTTGCAATTTTGTAGACCAGCATATTGGATTATGGTCCGCCCAAACCTTTGGAAGAATCTCAATTTTTTTTGTTATGAGGCCCAAGCCTTGGGAACCCCATAACATGTCAATTCTGGAAAAAGAATTATGCCTTGCTGAGAAAAATGTATAGTCTCTTACATCAGGGTTGAACTTTCTCCAAATGTCTTCTAGATTTTCCTGTTTAATCAACTCAAAGAAAGAATTGGGCAGCTTCCCTTCTTTATCATTCTTCTTTGAACTTGATCTGTCAAGATTATTTTGTATTGTCCCATTGAAATCGCCCATCATCAATACCTGATCATACGTCTCTTCATCCATTTGTCGATTTATGTCTTTAAAAAATTTGTCTTTCACTCCATTGGATGCATAAAGTCCTAGTAGTAACGTTTTTTTCGCCTCTATCGTCACCTCAACAGCAATATATCTTCCTTCTTTATCTTTAAAGATTAATTTTGGCTCAAGTTGTTCTTCGATGTAAAAGACCACCCCTCTTTTCTTTTGCTCTGCTAGTGAAAAAAATTCCAACCCCAAATTTCTATTCCACAAAAATTTACTGTCTTTGCGTTGTATATGAACTTCCTGTAAACAAATTATATTGCATTTTTGCTTTTTAATCCAATGAAATGTTCTCCTTCTTTTCTGTGGTGAATTTAGTCCGTTTATATTCCAAGATAGTAATTTGTACTCCATTATAATGTTGGTTCTTTATTTTCTTCAAAAAAGCTGTGCATCTCTTGTTCACTTCTTATTGTAATCCTCTTGCCATTTTGTTCAAATCCAAGACCCTCCGGTATTATCCATCTATATCTTGTGCCCTCTGCACGTAGCTGGTCAGTTAGCCTCTTGTATTTTTTCCTATCACTGATCACTTGTCTTGGTAGCTCTTTCATTATTTTAACTCTGCTCCCTTCTATTGCCCAGGCTTTTTGGTACCCTTTGCTCAAAATCTTCTCTGCCACCTCTTTTGATCTTAGTCTTATGACAATGTCTCTTGGCAGGCCTTTATTTTTCGCAAAAACTGAGTTGACTCTATAGGCACCCTCCAACATACTCTTAAATTTGTCAGGGTCTTCTTCTATGTACTCAGTGATGATATTCACCATATAGCCTTTTAAATCTGCCTCTTCCTTTTCAGGTACCCCTCTCAGATGAACTTGTGATTCCATCAACTTACAATCGTGTATTATGACCTTTTCTTGAAGTTTTAGCAAGGCAGAGGCCTGTGTATCCACTTTAATCTCTACCTCCTTCACTTTATTTTGAGTCTCTTCCTTAAAACCCTCTATCTCTTTCCTAAGATCTCCAGCTTCTTTTTTAAAATCTTTTTTCATTGCCAAATGCAATTTGTCCATTGCTTTTAACATTTTTGCCTCCAGAGCATCAAATTGGGACTGCATCTTATCAAATGATTGGGCTCTTGCACGTGTGACTTCCTGTTTGGCTGGAAGACAGGCTGCAGCTCCCTAACAGAGGGGGATTTTATTGTCACTGTTCAGGGTATAAAAGACCCCTGAAAAGGTCTATGCCCATTAACCCTAGGCAAGGGTTAATCCAAGACGACGTTTTATTTTTCCCTTTAGCTGTTGATATCGAACTGGAGGGGTCAGGGAACTGTCTCCTTCAGTTCTTGATGTCTGGCGATACGGGACTTGTCAACCATTATCTGCAGTGATTCTAAAGTCATTAATTTGACTCAAGCCTGTTGGAATCCAAACATCCTAGACGGACTGACTTTAATTGCAAGAAAACGTGAGCTGGGGGAGCTGAGAGCATCTAAAAGGTACATTCATCATTTTTATCTTCTGAGAGACTTTGAATATAGTTTAAACACTGAGTGGATTATAAACAGACGAAGGCAAAGCATAATTGAATGAAAAAAAAAACTTTTACCTTGTTAAGCTGAGCTCTGTGGCTTTGGAAGTGAACAACAGCAAAAGAACTTTAAGATAAGAGTGAAAGTTGGCAGTCCGAGGCTGGTGACGCAGAAGAAAGAAAAGAGATTTGCCGTGTATATATGCCCATAAACTGTGGAACTTTGAATGAACTGAGCTGAGTGGGGGCATAGTAGGAAAATAATTCAGCCTGTGAAAATTGAATGCTGCAAAAATAATTGCCTTCAAAGATATTTGGAGAAAAGACATATTGTTTTGGGTTTTTGTGGTTACGGTTTCTTCATGTAGCTCAAAAAACTGTGAGACTTAGACACGAGATTAGACCAAGCTGTAACAGGAAGTGAAACTAAAAGGGGCTGGACAATAATTCAGAGCCTATAAGGATTACAAAAGCTGTGACATCCGACCTTTGAACCAGGAAGGAATTGAGTGCAAGACCAAGAAAGACTAAGAAAGACCTCTCTGGACTGGAACTGTACCATAGAGAAATAACGATTGCCATTTTAAAAGGGAAAAAAACTGTCAAAATTGTTAAAATTTAATATCTTTGCTCAGGAAGAAGGGAGGAAAACGAAATTAGTCTCATCTGAAAGAACTGGCTCTAAGCTATTGGACTGGATGCTAAACTTTATGTGGGGATTTTTTTAAGGTTTGGTGATTTTTTATATGTCAGTAGAAAGAATAACACGTGCAAGAGCCTGCTAGGCTTTTTCTACAAGAAAAGCCCTGGTTTGATATATTAAGAAAAGAAATGTAAGGTGATACACATTGGAACAAAAAACACAGCTTTGTGTATAGGCTAATAGGGTCTGCACTTGTTAAGACTGAAAGGGGAAAAGATCTTGGGATCGTAGCAGATAGCTCAGTGAAAATGTCCACCTAGTTTTCTTCAGCAGTGAAAAAGCAAAACTCTGTGTTAGGGGTTATTAAGAAAGGGATTTAAAATTAAATGGCCAATATTATAATACCCTGTATAGATCCAAGGTGCAGCCCCATTTGGAATACTGTGCACAGTTCAGCAGAGCTGGAAAAAGTACAGAAGAATGCAACCAAAATGACTGTAGAGTTGGAGTACCTTCTCTATGAGGAAAGACTGAAGAGCAGGACTTTTCAGTTCAGAAAAAGGCAATTAAGGGAAACTTGATAGAGATTCATAAAATACTGCATGAGGTGGACAGAATTTTCTCTCACACAAAATACTAGAACTCAAGGACATCAAATGAAGCTGATGGGCAGTAGTTTCAGGATGGACAAAAAGAAATTATTCTTTACACAGCAAGTAATTAAAATGTGGAATTTGATTATAACAGGCATAGACATCTTTAAAAGATTCATTAAAGATAGGCAGGGCTGTCGCGTGGGAGTCGGCGAATTACCTGGGGCACTAGCTCACAGCAAGGGCGGGCCCCTCCCCATCCCCGCTCACACAGTCCCTGAGTCTTTCTTGGCTCTGAGGGGTTGGAGGAGCTCCCCTGATCCCTCAGAGCGAAGAAAGAATGCGACTTCCCCTGCCCAGCACACTCCGATGACATCACCTTTGATCCTTAGGTTGGGGGGTGAGTGTGTTGGGGTTCTGCCTCAGGTGCCAGAACCCCACGCACCGGGCCTTAAAATAGGTTTATCAATGGCTACTAGCCATGGATCCTCCACATTTAGAGGCAGTTATTCTCTGAATCCCAGTGACAGGAGGCAACATCTGGGGAAGACCTCGCCCCCTATGCCCTGCTGTTGGCTGTCCAGAGGAACTGGTTGGCCACTATGTGAAACAGGATGCTGGACTAAATGGATCACTGGTCTAATCTAGCAGGGTTCTTCTTAAGAAGCAAAACAAAACATTTCATAAAAGATTATTTGGGCTGATGCATTTCTTCACAGTTTGGCTAAGGTGGAATGAACTAGTAAGGCTTTCAAATTTATACTTCCCCAGTTTAAAGCAACAGAAAAATCCAAAATAACACTGACAACACTGTATGGTCTCTAAATCTATGAAGTCAGGAGAGGTTCAAAGTTACCAACCCACGTGTCTTCTGTACAGACATTAGGCACAAATCTGAAATACATGGAGAGAGGCCTGGGGGGGGGGGGATGACCATCAGGCAGGCTAGCACAACAAAATGGCTGTTATCTTGTCAAGCAAATTCAGGATTATCACAAATACATTAAGCTGAAAATAAATTGGATGGGGAGTGAGGAAACATACTCTGAACACATTTTCAGGGTGTTCTGATAATGGAGATTTTGTTCTATACCAATGTATTTTTATAAAAGAAGACTTCATGATATCTTTCAAAAGAAATCCTAGTATTACGTTTCTGGATTTTGAGAAAGATACAATCTAAGACGATAATGCAAATGCTTCTTCAGAACAGAAGATAGAGTTTAGGCAACAGTAAAGCCTTCTTTGTAATTATATGGTGTTATGAAAGTCTGGATGGAGAAATTTAGATATTTGGGTTAGAGGAAGTGTCAACATTTCATAAGTAAGCATTAGAATTACAGAATTATAGGATCATTGTGTAAATACTTCAAGAGAGTTTGTACTCTTACAGCACATTTTGAGTTCATAGCTTAATGGGAATTGCTGGCAATACAGAGAGGAGAGGAAACAAGCTGCTAGCCCCCATTTTCCACTTTGCCCCTTTTAGAAAGCTTTACACGGAGCTTAATTACAACAGACTAAGGCCCCTTATTTGACACTTGCTTTAACTTGCTTTTTTATGCTTGTTAAAAACCAATGAGGGCAAACAACTGTGAAAGCCTATAGCTGTGAATCTCTGAGGCATAACTTTTATACTCTGTCTGATATCAATAGGCTTGTTGTGTCACACCAGATGTATATGCATGAGTTCTCTTAGCATGATGAGTCAGAAGAAATTACAAGAATCAGGATGTCTGATCTTATGAATTATTAACCAAGCTTTTGTTCCAGCATCAGCGGAAATACTTTGGGAACAAAAGGGAATGGTGTTGCATCTGTTGGTAAAAGGTCAACTTTTTCTTTAACAAAAGGGGCAAAATGGGTCTTGGTTGATTGGCTACATTAGATAAAATGGCATGGTTTTAAAGATTTTTTTCTCTGTCAAGCACCAAAAAGTTGGTGTATCCAGTTCAGGGTTATAGGGGGGTTCATAGTAGTGGCTTATATGACCTGCTATTGGTTTTCAAATTAATTTTATTTGGTGGTGGCGATACATACAGATTATATATCACAGACCTTGGTTGTGCTCATTTAATACTTTAATAAACAATAGTTGATAGATATTATTGATTAAAGCTGGGAAGAATCCCAACCTGAATTAAAATGTAATAATTAATTGGGATTGAGGTCATGGCCTAGTTGTTCCCTTTCAGGAAAATAAAAAGAATCATAATAATAAAGTGAAGAATTTATGTGCTTTCTAGTTCAGCCATTAAATACCAGAGTTCAAAACTTTCCCCCCAAAAACCGTAGCTCAGCTCCACTTACACAAACAGTTTTCTGAAACACTGACCAAACACTCAGAGCCCATTATGATTATTGTTGATTTGGACAACATATTCTTAAAACTTCCAACTCTACTGTAAAATCTGATTAAGGAACAATGTTGCTTAAAATGAATACTGCCAAATTAAAACAAAGTGCTTAGCGCACAGATCCCACCATGGAGCATAGCAAAAGGTTGTATCTCCACAGTAACTAGATACTCATGTTACCTGATTAATCTCTGCTTTGTTTTTAAAAAGGGTAAAAAGGAGATTGGGTTTAGAAAAGCTAAATAAAAAAATGACTGTAGATAATCCTATTGGAAAGATAAAGCCTGCTTGTACTTCACAGAATTTAATTTTACTGATTTGTCTGAAGTCTGTCTATTGTTCTTTTATGTCTTCTGATTCTGAATAGAAAGAACATTTGATGTGACATTAAAGAGAATTGCCAGTATCTATAAACCAAGGAATCCACCCAACCAAGTATATACAAAAATGCTGGAAGCAGAACCATAATGTTTCCTTGAATTCTTGGAGCTACCCTATTGTCACTTCCTTTTTTTCTACCAGAAATAATGTGATGCCTCAGACAACATTGTTTTTTTTAAAAAAAATTCTCCTGCTGCTGCTCTGAGTGAGGAACCCCTAGCCCCAACTAAAGGCTTGGCAGCCCTGGATATGGTACTTATGACCCACTCCTGTCACAATTCTGGCTGCAGCATTCTGTACCAAGTGTAGATTCCAGACAGTTTTCAAGGGCAGCCTCACATACGGCGCATTTCAGTAATCTAATCTAAATACTACCAGGACATGAAACAGTAGCAAGATCTTTCCCAGCTTCCTCACCAACCAAAGCTGTTGAGAGGCACCCCTGGCTACTATTGTCACTTTTTTATCCAAGAGGACGCCCAGGTCTAGGAGAACCCCCAAGCTATGGTGTTTAAATGTTTTAAATAGTTTAATGTTTAATGTTTTAAACCCCAAGCTATGGTGTTAAAATGTTTTAGTCACAGTGTATGTGTGTATATAAAATTTTTTGCCACTGTGTGACAGAGTGTTGGACTGGATGGGCCGTTGGCCTGATTCAACATGGCTTCTCTTATGTTCTTAAATAACAGCAGTATTGTTATACAATATATCTAATACATAGTCCATGCAAACTTTCTCTCTGTTATTCTGTCAGTGTTATCAATCCAAATGTGCACTACACACTTTAGACTGTGTTCTGAGATGGCTATGTCTCTGTTCTCCTGGGGGGAGCAGACAGAAAAATAGCTCTTGAGAAGCAAGCTTAGCTCTAGAGACTCTGTGCTGCTACTAGGCTTGAGGGCTTTCCAACCAAGCAAGCCACAGACTGCTGCTATCTGTGCTACTTATGACACCTGCAGTAATCTCATATGCTGTTGTGATATATTGGATTGCCTAATCACTGCAAAAAGCCAGTATAACTAGACTTTGATAGTCCAAGTAACACTATTTATATGTTTATACAGGTGATTTATACCCTACCTGCCCATGTGTAAAATGTGCACAGGATGACTTACAAAATTTATAAACACTTAGACTGATATAGCATCCCCCAATATCCAAGCATGCCGAGTCATATGCTCCAACAGTGAGTGGTGGCTGCAATAGCAGTTGCAGGAAGGCAGGAGGCAATGAATGGGGGGGCGGAGAGTAGGGAAAACTAGTTTTCCCCTCTCTCACAAATCAATGCAGATCCCCTCTTATATCTATATACATTCAGTTAGTATTAATATGGACTTGATTGCACATACAGAGTTGGGAGACTGTAACCTCTGCTGTTGAAGATGCATTATCTGGCAGGACTTTCTTATTAATGTTTGTAGAATGTAAAGCATTAGTCTTTCCCAGAGCGGTAGCAAGTCTTCTTCACTTGATGGACAGCAGCAATTCCAGATATTGCAAGGCAACTAGCTAGGAGAAGAGAAGGGTGGTGACACAATGGCTGATGGAGTCCAGCATCCCATCCCCCAGTTTATAGAGGTGGGTTATCCCTTTTTGAAGTTACTCCTTACCTTGCCATGCTCATTGTTACAGGAGATAAAAGGGAGTTTTAAACCAGAAATTTACTTTCAACGGATTACTGAAGGAGGATAGGGAAATGGCTGAGAAGCTGAATGCATTTTTTGCCTCCGTCTTCACTGTGGAAGATGAGAAGTGTTTGCCTGCTCCAGAACCACTTATATTGGAAGGGGTGTTGAAAGACCTGAGTCAGATTAAGGTGACAAGAGAGGAGGTCCTACAACTGATAGGCGAATTAAAAACAAATAAGTCACCAGGTCCAGATGGCATACATCCAAGAGTTCTGAAAGAACTCAAAGTTGAACTTGTGGATCTTCTGACAAAAATATGTAATTTTTCATTAAAATCTGCCTCCGTTCCTGAGGACCTGAAGGTAGCAAATGTCACCCCCATCTTTAAAAAGGGTTCCAGAGGAGATCCGGGAAACTACAGGCCTGTCGTCTGACTTCAATTCCGGGAAAGTTGGTAGAAACCGTTATCAAGGACAGAATGAGTAGGCACATTGATGAACACGAGTTATTGAGGAAGACTCAGCATGGGTTCTGTAAGGGAAGATCTTGCCTCACTAACCCGTTACATTTCTTTGAGGGGGTGAACAAACATGTGGACAAAGGAGACCTGATAGATATTGTTTACCTTGACTTCCAAAAAGCTTTTGATAAAATTCCTCATCAAAGGCTCCTTAGTAAGCTCGAGAGTCATGGAGTAAAAGGACAGGTCTTCTTGTGGATCAAAAACTGGCTAATTAATAGGAAGCAGAGAGTGAGTATAAATGGGCAGTCTTCACAGTGGAGGACAGTAAGCAGTGGGGTGCCGCAGGGCTCAGTACTGGGTCCCATGCTCTTTAACTTGTTCATAAATGATTTGGAGTTGAGAGTAAGCAGTGAAGTGGCTAAGTTTGCAGATGACACTAAATTGTTCAGGGTGGTGAGAACCAGAGAGGATTGTGAGGCACTCCAAAGGGATCTGTTGAGGCTGGGTGAGTGGGCGTCAACATGGCAGATGCGGTTCAATGTGGCCAAGTGCAAAGTAATGCACATTGGGGCCAAGAATCCCAGCTACAAATATAAGTTGATGGGGTGTGAACTGGCAGAGACTGACCAAGAGAGAAATCTTGGGGTCGTGGTAGATAACTCACTGAAAATGTCAAGACAGTGTGCGATTGCAATAAAAAAGGCCAATGCCATGCTGGGAATTATTAGGAAGAGAATTGAAAACAAATCAGCCAGTATCATAATGCCCCTGTATAAATCGATGGTGCGGTCTCATTTGGAATACTGTGTGCAATTTTGCACACTGCACCTCAAAAAGAATATTATAGCATTGGGAAAAGTGCAGAAAAGGGCAACTAGAACGATTAAAGGTTTGGAACACTTTCCCAATGAAGAAAGGTTAAAACGCTTGTGACTCTTTAGCTTGGAGAAACGTCGACTGCGGGGTGAAATAAAGGTTTACAAGATTATGCATGGGATGGAGAAAGTAGAGAAAGAAGTACTTTTCTCCCTTTCTCACAATACAAGAACTCATGGGCATTCGATGAAATTGCTGAGCAGTCGGGTTAGAATGGATAAAAGGAGGTACTTCTTCACCCAAATGGTGATTAACATGTGGAATTCACTGCCACAGGAGGTGGTAGCAGCTACAAGCATAGCCACCTTCAAGAGGGGGTTAGATAAAAATATGTAGCAGCGGTCCATCAGTGGCTATTAGCCACAATGTGTGTGTGTGTGTGTATTTGGCCACTGTGTGAGTGGATGGGCCATTGGCCTGATCCAACATGGCTTCTCTTATGTTCTTATGTTCTTACTTGTAGATGGTAATGGTAAATCAGAATAATTTTAAAATAACTCTCAGATGAAGTAAATGTATGCCCAAATTGTGGTTGAGTTGAAACAGCTGCTAGCCCCCCCACCACCACTAAAGATGTCTTCTACCTAGGCTACTACTTGTTGCTTTGTGTGTTTCTTTTTAAAAAACTGGAATTCTAATGAAAAGCTAATATAGTTTCCATGGCCATAACATTCTAAAGTATGGACTGTGGGTATACATTAGGGTTGTTACCTAGCATTGTTAGATCCAGTCTCACCCTTCCTTGTAAAACGTGATGCCACCAGACAAAATTTGCTGAAGGTGGGCAAGCTTCAGTATATTAATGGATTTTCTGAGTATTTTCATCAGTCATCAGAATCAAGACCTGTACTTTCTCATTGTGAATGTGTCGACATCGGTGTAATTCTCTTCTGAAAAACATCAGATTAACTATCCAGCCTAATCTTAAATTTTTGTGGTTAAGAGGATGTTCTGTTGCTGAACCTGCTCTGGGATGGATTAATGTTCAAAAGTCAGTTTAAAACTGTGATTTCTAGGCCATGTAAGGTTATACTTATTTAACTAATCTGAACTGAAGAGAGAAGTGGAAAGCAAAGAAAACTTCACCTTTTAAAAACTTAATGCAAGAGGCTTCCCACATGAAAAAGGTCAAAAGACATCTGTGCTCCCAGCTGGGTATATTTTAAATGGAACAGGTTTATTTTGTGGTCTCCTGAATATGGAAATAAATGCCACAGAAGAATGTGATGTAAGAACTGATTGCAAATTGCTAACACTTACCCAGTTCCCATTGACGTTAACAGAAATCATGTGGTTATTTCCTTACCCACAGCTCTAAGCATGTTTTCTCATTGTGTGGGCAGCTTCATAAATGCTTCATATGCAACATGCATCTGGCTAAAATGTAATTAATGGCATAAAACCTCACAACTTTTATTTCCATTTTTCAAAAGTTGAGGTTTCAAGATAATTTTCTTTGATAATTTGCTGACAGAGAATTTTTTTAAATTGATTATTCTTTAAAACTGGTCCTTCTAGCTGTCCCTTTTGTATCTGTTCTGCAGCAATTAACAGGTGATGTTATTTCACTCCATGTCTTGAGAAATGGCTAGGGTTGCCAACTCCATGTTTAGAAATTCCTGGATATTTGAGTGGCGGAGCCTGGGGAGGGTGGTATTAGGGGAGGACCTCAGTGGGATATGATTCCGTAGAATCCACACTCCAAAGCAGCCATTTTCTCCAGAGGAAATTATCTCTGTCAGCTGGAGATCAGCTACAATTTCAGATCTCCATCCACCACCGAGACAACTCTAAAAATGGTCCATTTCCACACATTAAACTTCCATTAAAGAGACAGGACATCCCCCCCCCCCTGCCCCCCGGCCAGTTAGCAGCCTTATCTTTCAGCAAATTTTTCTACTTTATTTTTTAAGGCAAAATAAGTGATTGTATCTTTCCAGGGGCCTCTACAATAGGTTGGTCATCCCTCCCCCCCCCAAAAAAAAAACTGGTTATATTCCAGTGATTTATGATAAAGCCTGAATGTCCCTCAGGAACTACAAATTTTAAAAATTGTTTGATTGAAAGGAGGTCTTATGAACTCTACTTTCCAGGACTCCTAGCTACAATGGAAACTCTCAGAGGAATCAGTTACATTAATGGAGTCTAGGAAATAGAGTTCTCAATACCTCCTGAATCTATCCCTTAATCGGGCATGGAAGATACCTTAATCAGTCCATGGCATAGATACCTCAGTCCAGAGCAAAGTCAGTTCCAGATCCCCCCATTTCTGGTCCCCTGTTCATTCCCCTGGCCCTTCATCAACCCAGAGGCTATGGGTGGGCTGCAGCTACCACTGATCATGGCTCCCTGGGATGCCACCCAAAGCCCCACCCTCTGACAAAGGTTGACCCAATAGGGTCTGCTGGGATCCACTCAGCCAATCCCCAATGTCCTGAAGGTAGCCCAAAGCAGGGGACACAACCCTGACGCCGTACCATTGTTGATTTATTTGATTTTTAGCCCACCCTCCCCACAAATGGGCTCCAGGCAGGGTACAACATAGTTATAACAATAAAATATACATATAAACAAATTTAAAACTATCAGCCTTTAAAACCACAATCTAATATTCAAAAATGGTGACCAAAATATGTTTAATGTTCCAATCGATCTAGTGAAGCGCAACTTATCTTCAGCTTTTGAGGGGCTGAGTCTTCATTAAGCTCAATTACAGAAAGAGTGACAAAGCAACAGGAGGGGCCTGATGGATACATGGGGAAATGATGTTTTCTGCCTCATTTAAAAGCTTGGTGGAAGAGCTCATTGTTACAGGTCCTGAGGAACTGCAAAAGGTCCCACAGGGCCCTTTCCTCTAAGGGAAGCTTGTAGTCATGTTTTGACTAACTCTTGCCATGCCCCCAGACCCACTGCTCCCCCTCCAATGCAGAGTGTTGTGTCAGTGGCACACTGACAGGGGGCTGCAATGTTGCCTTGCTTGTGTTCTGCAACAATGTTGCAGCACCACAGTGCTCCGTTGTTGGCATATCCCCAATTAATGTCACCATAGCTCATAGCTTTTGCACCTCTTCAAGATTGTGGTATCAATGTGTGCATATCAACATGGGTTTGAGTATAGTATACATTGTGAAGCTTGTTTTAATTAGGCAATATATCCGGGGCTTTTTTGGTAGAAAAAGCCCAGCAGGAACTCATTTGCATATTAGGCCACACCCCCTGACATCACCATTGTTCCACACAGGGCTTGTTTGTAGAAAAAGCCCGGCAGGACCTCATTTGCATATTAGGCCACACCCCCTAACATCAAGCCAGCCAGAACTCCATTCCTGTGCATTTCTGCTTTTTTTTTTTTTTTTTTTTTAAAGCCCTGGATATATCTGTTACAGCAACCTCACAGATTCCTAGTACAGCAACTTGAAAACCTTATGGGAACTAAGGAAGAGCAACAGTTTTTTTCCACTGGGGTAGAACTAACATCACATGATGGGAAGTGAAAGTAGGCAATGGTAATTTAGTTCCCCATGGGTTTCCTATGCTTAGAATTAAAAGAAGAATTATTCTGGTATCTGGATTTGAATTGAAGTAAAAAAACACTAAGATCAAAGATGGTCTGCAAGCAGAACTAGAAGTAAGCTTGCCAGCCCCCAGGTCCAAGCTGCGGATCCCCTGGTTTTGCAGGTTCCCCCCTGCAGCCAGCCAGCTGGCCTGTGGAGGGAAGCCTGGCCCCAACACCATGATGTGCCTTTAGATCTTGGCACGCTTAGAAGAAATGTGCGGACTTTGTATTTCTGAATGTGTGTGTGCATTTAAATCTCAGCAGGGTGCAAAAGCTGCATGGGAAGCTCACCTTCCTATGAGTGTGTGAGAGAGGAAGAGAGCACAGTCCCTCCATTTTACATTCATTTCAGAAGTTGTTTGTATAGTAAAATGAATAGTAAAGAGTTAATGAGAACCTAGCTCTCCCTCTTTCTTCCTTTCATTTTCCTGTATTAGTCTGAAGAAGTTGGTTGAAATACAGCAGATTGTTACATTCAGCAACTCCTGTGAATACAGTGATTTATACCATTGCCCCAGTGAGATCACAAAAGTGTGGGCTTGCAATCTGTTTATATTGGCTGCTTAGTGAGTGTGTCTCTGTGTGTTCACTTTAATTTAGTGGAAGTGCAGCTGCTGGCGAACCCCTTGAAATTAAAAAAAGAGGACAAGGAAATGGAGACTGTATCAAGTGGAATTGCACTGCTGTATTTTTATGTATTTATTTATTTTAGGGAACAGGAAAGTCTGCAGGTTCAACCCCCAAAGTTCCCAGGTATTTCCTGAGTAGGACCTGGCAGCCGTAGGTAGAGAATGGAGTCCAGAAGTTTCCGGAGGACTTGAAGGTAGACCCTTAATGAATTTTGGGGGTGGATGTCTGTGGTTTCTATTGGACCCAAGGGTAGAGTATGGGGCGGGGAGGAAGCTTTATCTAAAGTACACAGATTGTACAAATGCTGAAAAGAAAAGAGGCAAATATGTTGAGGGAGAAAAGCCCATTCTTTCCCCTTTGCTTTCAGGATCCAACACCCAAGTAAAATCTATGCTGATATATCTTTTTCTGGCCAGATTCCTACCATCATCACATTTCTCAAATTAAGGGAAATCACAGAGTAGCTATAAAATTACCCATATACACATACATAACAACTCCTCATCATAAAGGCTTTAGCTGTGCATCAACAAATGTCCGGATGTGGAAAAGTGGAATAAACTACAAATACTTGATAGTGTATACAACTAATCTTCATTCTCTTTTTGTTTTGTCTTAGTGTTTTACCTCCTCCCTAGTGTTGTTCTTATTGGCATTTCTGTTAGGCTTGTATAGATTTTTGTGTATAAAACTATAGTCTAGCCTGGAAATAATAAACATCCCGCTCTCTGTCTCTCTCTCTCTTTCCCTCTCTCTTGCAAGTAAGATTTGGCCTGATATAGAACAGATCCACGTGGGCAGCCGTGTTGGTCTGAAGCAGTTGAACAAAGCAGGAGTCAAGGAGCACCTTTAAGACCAACCAATTTTTATTTAAAACGTAAGCTTTCATGTGTTCGTAAGCACACTTCATCAGATGAGGAATCCAGCACAGTAAGCAAAGCCATACATAGCTGAGCAGAGCCATACATAGCTGGTAGGCAGTGGTCATGCTACTCAGATCAAAGGTTTGCTCAATTTGTTAATTTTACTATTCTGTCATTGTGCCATTTTACATTCTAAACCACTGCCTACCAGATCATTTTATTTCACTGTCATTGGTTCTTAAATCTGTACCATGTTGCATTCTGGGCCACTGACTACCAGCTATGTATGGCTTTGCTCACTGTGCTGGATTCCTCATCTGATGAAATGTACTTAAGAACACATGAAAGCTTACATTCTAAATAAAAATTGGTTGGTCTGAAAGGTGCCACCTGACTCCTGCTTTGTTCAACTGATATAGAACAGGTAGTGCCGCCAGTCAATTGATTGCTCATTGGAGTCACTGTTCTTGCCTTGCCTAGCTCAAATTATCAGTTTGGCCTTAAGGGCAGAGGGGTTTGTAATCCAGTCGTGAATAAACAGCTTTAACTCTTTTTTTTTCGGGGCGGGTGTGTGTGTGTGTGTTATGTTTCAGTGGCAAAGTCTTGGCGATCCTACAGTTTCTCTAAGCATATACATTGGTGTAATGCAAAAAGTTCAATTGGATGAAATCTGATTAGCCCAAAGGGCAGTCTATTAGCAGAGTGAGAAGGCATAAAAAAGAAACAGCTGAGACTAAAGCCAAAGACATGGCTTTCAATTTGATGGCTTCAGAACTGCCCTTTTTGAATCTCTCTGATGCAGTCACATAAAGAGGAAGAGAAAATCGTGATGCTGTTTAGGCACAAGGTTTTCTTTCTTTCTTTCTTTCTTTCTTTCTTTCTTTCTTTCTTTCTTTCTTTCTTTCTTTCTTTCTTTCTTTCTTTCTTTCTTTCTTTCTTTCTTTCTTTCTTTCTTTCTTTCTTTCTTTCTTTCTTTCTTTCTTTCTTTCTTTCTTTCTTTCTTTCTTTCTTTCTTTCTTTCTTTTTCTTCCCACTTGATGAATACAACAAGCATCAGGTAAGTACCCATTAGAATATGGTCTTGAGAACTGTGAAGGGTTCTAGAACATCGGGGTTCTAGAATTCAGTCTTTGATGAAAATGATGACTCATCATCCTTGAGAAACATTCCATGGCAGAACTGTTAGATGTCTTCACTGTTAAGGATTCTGCATTACATTTCCCTGAAACATCCATATTGTGGCAAGAAACCGAGCAACATCGAGGAGTTTCTGGGTGTATTAAGCCAAAGTGACTTGGATCCTATATCTTTTTTACTATTTGTTGTGCTTTGGAACATAAGAAGATAAGAGAAGCCATGTTAGATCAGGCCAATTGCCCATCCAGTCCAACACTCTGTGTCACACAGTGGCAAAATTTTTATATATATATACACACACACACACACACACTGTGGCTAATAGCCACTGATGGACCTCTGATCCATATTTTTATCTAAACCCCTCTTGAAGGTGGCTATGCTTGTGGCCGCCACCACCTCCTGTGGCAGTGAATTCCACATGTTAATCACCCTTTAGGTGAAGAAGTACTTCCTTTTATCCGTTTTAACCTGTCTGCTCAGCAATTTCATCGAATGCCCACGAGTTCTTGTATTGTGAGAAAGGGAGAAAAGTACTTCTTTCTCTACTTTCTCCATCCCATGCATTATCTTGTAAACCTCTATCATGTCACCCCGCAGTCGACATTTCTCCAAGCTAAAGAGTCCCAAGTGTTTCAACCTTTCTTCATAGGAAAAGTGTTCCAGCCCTTTAATCATTCTAGTTGCCCTTTTCTGGACTTTCTCCAATGCTATAATATCCTTTCTGAGGTGCGGCGACCAGAACTGCACACAGTACTCCAAATGAGACCGCACCATCAATTTATGCAGGGGCATTATGATACTGGCTGATTTGTTTTCAATTCCCTTCCTAATAATTCCCAGCATGGCATTGGCCTTTTTTATTGCAAACGCACACTGTCTTGACATTTTCAGTGAGTTATCTACCATGACCCCAAGATCTCTCTCTTGGTCAGTCTCTACCAGTTGACACCCCATCAACTTGTATTTGTACCTGGGATTCTTGGCCCCAATGTGCATTACTTTGCACTTGGCCACATTGAACCGCATCTGCCACGTTGACCCCCACTCACCCAGCCTCAACAGATCCCTTTGGAGTTCCTCACAATCCTCTCTGGTTCTCACCACCCTGAACAATTTAGTGTCATCCACAAACTTGGCCACTTCACTGCTCACTCCCAACTCTAAATCACTTATGAACAAGTTAAAGAGCATGGGACCCAGTACCAAGCCCTACGGCACACCACTGCTTACCGTCCTCCACTGCAAAGAATGACCATTTATACTCACTCTCTGCTTCCTATTAATTAGCCAGTTTTTGATCCACAAGAGGACCTGTCCTTTTACTCCATGAGTCTCAAGCTTTCTAAGGAGCCTTTGATGAGGAATATAGTTGATGAAAAGCTTTCTGGAAGTCAAGGTAAACAACATCTATCAGGTCTCCTTTGTCCACATGTTTGTTCACCCCTTCAAAGAAATGTAACAGGTTAGTGAGGCAAGATCTTCCCTTATAGAACCCGTGCTGAGTCTTCCTCAGTAACCCGTGTTCATCAATGTGCCTACTCATTCTGTCCTTGATAATGCTTTCTACCAACTTTCCCAGTATTGAAGTCAGACTGACTGGCCTTTAATTTCCCGGATCTCCTCTGGAACCCTTTTTAAAGATGGGGGTGACATTTGCTACCTTCCAGTCCTCAGAAACGGAGGCAGATTTCAATGAAAGATTACAGATTTTTGTTAGAAGATCCACAAGTTCAACTTTAAGTTCTTTCAGAACTCTCAGATGTATGCCATCCGGACCCGGTGACTTATTAGTTTTTAATTTGTCTATCAGTTGTAGGACCTCCTCTTTTGTCACCTCAATCTGACTCAGGTCTTTCAACACCCCTTCCAAAATTAGTGGTTCTGTGGCAGGCAAAAAGTTCTCATCTTCCACAATGAAGACGAAGGCAAAAAATTCATTTAGGTTCTCAGCCATTTCCCTATCCTCCTTCAGTAATTTTTTTACCCCATGGTCATCCAAGCGCCCCACTGCCTCCCTGGCTGGTTTCCTACTTCTAATATATTTGAAGAAATTTTTATTGTTGGTCTTTATGTTTTTTGCAATATGCTCCTCATAGTCCCTTTTTGCCTGCCTGATCACAGTCTTGCATTTGATTTGCCACAGCCTGTGTTCCCTTTTACTAATCTCACTTTGACTGGTTTTCCACCGCTTAAAGGAGTCCTTCTTACCTTTTACAGCTTCCATTACTTTGTTAACCATGCAGGCCTTTTCTTATGCCTGTTTGTGCCTTTCCTAACTTGTGGTATATATTTTATCTGAGCTTCTAGGATTATAGTTTTAAATAGTCTACAAGCTTCCCCAAGGGTTTTGACTGTATTTACCTTTCCTTTCAGTTTCCTCCTCACATGCCTCGTGATCTCAGTGTATTTACCCCTTTTAAAGTTAAACGTGGTTGTGGCGGTCTTTTTGGGCAACTCCCTATTTATACAAATGGTGAAATCAATAACATTATGGTCACTGCTCCCAAGCGGTGCAATCACTTTTACATCTCTCACCAAGTCTTGGGCATTACTTAGGACCAAATCCAGGATTGCCCCACCCCTGGTAGGTTCTGAGACCATCTGCTCCATAGCACAGTCATTGAGAGCTTCAAGAAACTCAATCTCTTTCTCTCAACCAGAACACATATTGACCCAATCAATCTGCGGGTAGTTAAAATCACCTATTACAACACAGTTTTTACGTTTAGCTGCTATCTTTAAGCCTTCCATTATATTATAATCGTCCTCTCTCTTTTGATTTGGTGGGCGATAACAAACTCCCATAGTTAAATTTCTTTTTGGGCCCTCTATTTCAACCCAAAGCATTTCTAAAAGTGAATCTAATTCTCTGACCTCAGTCATACTGGACCGTATATCCTCTCTGACATACAGAGCCACCCCACCTCCAATCCTTCCCTCCCTATCCTTCCGATATAACTAATATCCAGGAATCACCGTGTCCCACTGATTCTCCTCATTCCACCAAGTTTCTGAAATTCCCACAATGTCTATGTTTTCTCCCAACACTAAACATTCCAATTCACCAATTTTACTTTGAACACTTCTAGCATTTGCATACAAACATCTATAATTTCCCAGGCGAGCTAGGCCCTCCACCTTCTTCCTGCCACCTCGAGACTCTGGCAGACAGTCCATACTGTTTGTCACCATCACAGTGGACAACTCTGGTCCATTACCCGGTAGAAAAATAGTAGCCAACCCTTTATCTCTTTGAGACGAGTCCTCCTGAACCAGAGACATTTCATCTCCTGTCAGCTTTCCCCCAAGATTTAGTTTAAAAACTGCTCTGCCATCTTTTTGATTTTAAGCGCCAGCAGCCTGGTTCCATCCGGGGACAAGTGGAGACCATCTCTTTTGTACAGCTCCCCCTTGTTCCAGAAAGCATCTCAGTGCCTAACAAACTTAAACCCTTCCTCCTTACACCATCATCTCATCCACACATTGAGACTTCTAATTTGTGCCTGTCTCTCCTGCCCTGCACGTGGAACAGGTAGCACTTCTGAGAAGGCTACCTTGGAGGTCCTGGTCTTAAGTCTTTCACCTAGCAGCCTAAATTTTTCCTCCAGGACCTCACGACTGCATTTCCCCACATCGTTGGTGCCAACATGCACCACGACCACAGGCTCCTCCCCAGCACTGTCTATCAGCCTATCTACTACACGCGTAATGTCCGCTACATTCGCACCAGGCAGGCAAGTCACCATATGGTCAGTACGCGGTTTCGCCACCCAGCTGTCTACTTGCCTAAGGATCGAATCACCAACTACCAACCCCCCCCTCTCCCCCTGACCAGGGATGGTTCCTTGGTGCTAAAGGATTCCTGCTCACCAA
Source organism: Heteronotia binoei (assembly GCF_032191835.1). Classification (NCBI taxonomy): domain Eukaryota; kingdom Metazoa; phylum Chordata; class Lepidosauria; order Squamata; family Gekkonidae; genus Heteronotia; species Heteronotia binoei. The sequence continues at coordinate 71,751,293 of NC_083226.1, forward strand.
CCGAAGAAGAGGTCCCTTCTGAGGGCGCATTCCCCTTTTCCTCAGCACGGTGCCCTGTTCCCTCTCGACCCTCAAGCTCTCTGGCAGCAACGGGGCTGCTACGTTCAGAGCGGGGCTCATCTAATATGCCCTCGATAGTCTTCCCCAAGTGCCTAACTGACCGTCTCTGCTTCTCCAGGGCAGTCACCTTGGCCTCAAGGGTACAAACTCGTTCCCTGAGGACCAGGAGCTCCTTGCATCGAGCACACACCCAAGACTTCTGTCCTTTGGGCAGATAGTCGTACATGTGACACTCAGTGCAAAACACTGGAAAGCCCCCAACCCCCTGCTGGCATTCTATCTTCAATATATATATATATATAATATACAGTCCTCTTTAAATGCTGTTTGTTTAAGTGGCTCCCCTTCTGGAGGGTCAACTTACCTTATTGGGAGAACAAGGAAATTAGGGATCTGGGTTCTTGGTCCTTAGGGAGCCCCCAGGCGAAGAGCCACAGGCCAAGAGCCCTTTAGCTCTCGCCCTTTGGCAAGGCGCAGCTTAAAATACAAAGAGGGTGGAGCAGAGGCATTCCTCAACAATTAGCAGCAATCACTCTCAATCACTCTCAATCTCTTTCTCCTTTAGCCCACTCAACCAAACAAAGAGCAAACAAAGACCAAACAAACAGCAGTTCCCCAGCTATCACACCTCAGAATTTTAGGCAGCCCCACAAACCTCAGAATGAAGTCTTTCAAAACTCAGAAATTCTCAGCAACTTCTCCAGCTGTCTCAGCTATGAGAGCTGCTCTGCTCTGTTCTGCTCCTCTCAGACCTCTGTGAGATTTCTGAGAGACCTCAGAAATAACTGTCTGCTACAGAACATGTACCTAGGTCAGATCATTGGAGAAAGGGTATCAAAGGATGCTTGTAGATGACATTTCCAGTCAGTGTTGCTGACCTCATGCTGTTACTTCAACCAGCTTTTTATTGGGGAATATTAATTTTTCTTAGTTTACAATGGTAGGCTAATACAAGAGGTGAGACAAGCAGGAATTCTGTCAGTGTTTATGGAGATAGACCACTGAAATCCTTGGTTAAGTTAATGGGTTTTATTATTGAAAAATGATTTTAAATAGTTACATCCCAATCAGATAATTTCAAACATACAAGAGGAATTACAAAGGGTAGCTGATAGGGTGATACAATACCTAGTTCTTGCAGTGTAGGCTCAGTCAGAGGGAGAGGGGACTCTCTCTCAAGAAGGGATGGGGGGAAAGCACTCTAGGTGGGACTCTCTCAAGAAAAAGGGGAAGAGACTCCTGAGAAAAAACTCTCCATTGACAAGTTTTTTCCTAGAGTATTTTCTAGGGTAAATTTTTTAGGGTAAATTACGTCACATCAAAAAATTCCAAGTATCGAATGAAAAAGAAGGGTGTCAAATACACGCAAACTCACAAAAAAGAATTGTAATTACTTTGGGAAAATGGTTTTATGGCCATGTTATTTCAGAGGCTAATTTCCCTTGAAGCTCAGGAGAGGTGATGAGGCTCTCTCTATGTGTCAGGATGGACCTCCATTCATCACGTGTTTAGGTAATGGTTACACTTTGATGGCTTTCAGCAGTAATGAAAGAAAAATATAGATTCTATAGCAGATAGTTTCCCTGACAGAATGTGGGACCAAATTAGATATACCACACATCCACCAGATAGCCAGATGGCATCAACCTTTCACTTTAGTGTCTCTGCTGTCTTTCCTGAAAGACAACAGACCATACCATTCAGACCATTTGTTTAGGAACTGCTAGGTTGTTTCCTGTGGTTATTTATGGTTTGAGAATAAGGCTTGAAAGGGTGCAAGAATATTCCAGCCTTGTCTACAATGTTTCCTCTCTGGGCCTGGGTTTCTTCATTCCCAGCATCAGAAAATAGATACCTTTTAGCCTTTCAGCAAAGTCAAAATGTCTGCCAAGCCTGACGAAACCAGACTTGGTATCATAGTGGCTGCCTAGGGTCTTAGAGATTGGACTGGGTTTGCCTCTTTTCTGTGGAAAAGAGAACATCCCAGTACAGGTAGGCATTGCTGTGTCATATTCCAGGGCTGCATTGCTATATCACATTCCAGGGGTACATAATTATATTCTATGGGTATATTGCTGGGTATCAATGCCTCCATTTTTGTGCATTGTATGACAAGCAATGGTGCTGGAGGGCATGGCATGCTAGCCTGGCCTGCCTTTCCCCACTCTAGCCCTCTCCACTTTTGGCCCAACCCACTGGTGGAGGAAGGTAAGAAGCAAGAGCAAGTGGTTGCTGGTTTCACACTGCCCAATTAGTACTGATGACCTGAACAGGCTACTGTGATTAAAAATTACTAAGTGCCATTAACAAACAATAGAAGAAATTTAATCTAACAGGTGTTTCTATAAATCAATCTACATAATATTAGGGGTTTTTTGTAGCAGGAACTCCTTTGCATATTAGGCCACCCCTGATGTAGCCAATCCTCCAAGAGCTTAAAGGGCTCTTAGTACAGGGCCTGCTGTAAACTCCAGGAGGATTGGCTACATAAGGGGGCATGACCTAATATGCAAAGGAGTTCCTGCTACAAAAAAGTTCTGCATAATATAAAAAGCTTTATATACAACTTCACAGTAGAAAATCATCTTCAAATCCCAGAAAAAAGTTGCAACAGGTTTGTTAACTTCAACTTCCTGTTTCATGCGAAGATTTCTTCAGGCTTGGGATTTATCAAAATATTACAAAATCAATCAAGACACAATCTCATTCTCCTTTACAAAGGGACCAATAGGTCTCCAGAAGTTCTTTCAAAGCAGCACAAAAGCTTGGTTGGGCTTACAGCTTTTGTGCTGGTTTGAAAGAAGTTCTGGAGACCTATGGGTCCCTTTGTAAAGGAGAATGAGATTGTGTCTTGACTGACTTTGTAAAATTTTGATAAATCCCAAGCCTGACGAAATCTTTGCATGAAACAGGATGAAACAGGAAGCTGAAGTTAACAAACCTGTTGCAAGTTTTTTCTGGGATTTGAAGATCATTTTCTATTGTGAAGTTGTATATGAAGCTTTTATATTATGTATATTGATTTATAGACACACCTGTTAGATTAAATTTCTTCTATCGTTTGTTAATGGCACTTAGTAATTTTTGATCACAGTAGCCTGTTCAGGTCATTGGTTGCTCATCCTTTATGTGATTGCTTTTTGGCATCTCCCTTCCAATTAGTACTGGTGGCTCCTTGAATGCCCAGGTGATGGCAGGGATGGCAGGGAGGTACCTGAGGCATGGTGGCTTTCATATGTGCCCATGTTGTGGCACAGAGGGTAAGATGGGAGGGTAGAATAGTAAGTTGCAGCAATATGTATGCATCTGAATTATGGTGGGGGCAAAGTTGTGGACTGCCTAGGGCGCACACACACAAAAAAACCCTTTTGAGCCAGCTCAGATGGGTTGCCAGGAATGGATGTAAACTATGGTGTAAAAGTTTTTCATCTGTTGAGAAATGGTTGTCTTAATTAGTCTTTAAACATACAAAGCTGCTTCTGAGAGCTTCTTCTGACACTGAGAGTCAGCAGTGGTTAAGTGCATGGATTTTAATCTGGGAGAAACAGGTTCGATTCCCTACTCCTCCACATGCATCTCCTGAATGACCTTGGGTCAGTCACATTTCTTGAAAGAGCTGCTCTTTCAAGAGCAGTTTTTGTAAGAGCTCTCTCTGCCCTAACTACCTCACAGAGTGTCTGTTGTGGGGAGGGGAGGGGAAAGGTCAAGGAGATCATAAGCTGCTCTGATACTCTTCTTCCTCCTCCTTTTATTCAGATTTGCTGCAACATGGGCCATAGAATACATGCTCTATGTCTTCGGTGTACTATATATACATAGGGTTTGCCGTATACCAAGTCAGAGCACTGGTCCATTTCAACCACTTACTGCCTGTTTTGCCAGTTAGTGTTCTTTCCCAACACCTGCTACCCAGCATCTTTTAATGTGAGATGTCAGGGAATGAAGCTGGCACCTTCTGCTTGTAAAGCATGTGCCCTGCCAATGAGCCATAATTTTTCTCAAACTGCATACCAAATGGCATGGTGTTAGGTAACTGTCCAGACTCTTCTTTTGGAGTAGCAGAAGGCATGAAATGTATATTCTGTTTCACCTCTCCTCCCCTTGCTCTTTTCCCCAGCACCTTCACACTTCGCAGCTGTAGCAAGTGGATCATCTCCATTTCATTTTGATGTCTGTGACAGGCCATTCCGTACTTTGCAGAGCTCAGCCTGTTGCATAGCTGGTGGGTATGGCTTTCCACAGTTTTTGCAGCTATGAACTGCTGGGCATTTTCATCAGGATTATGGCTGAAGTGACAAACCTAGTCCCTTCATTCATTGCTGCCTTTTAGGGTCAGCAGAATTATGAAGATCCTTACTGACTTCAATGAAATTGTTAGAATGTCTTTTATTGGACCATAACATTAATTAAAGCCCCCCCTCCCAGTTTTCGAGGCAAGAAACTTCATCTGAATAAAAATTAAAAGGATAAATGCTTTCATGTGTCGCAATGTAATTGTCATACTCTGAGGGAAAAGGCAAAATGGACTTTACCTGGGCAAGATTTATTGATTGAATTGAGTGAATCATTGAATGAGCTTTTGGGCTTCCCCAGAAAGATAGCAGGAAACTCATTAAATTCTTTTAAAAATCCAAGCAGGGGAGTTAATATTTTGAGGAGTAAATCCCATATCTCTAATTTGATGTGGGGAGGGACTGTAATTAAAATGCCACAAAATAGTCATTGACTAAAATATTGACAAATGATAGCAGATGTATGATAATTATTTAATTGGGTTCAAATGGTTCAGTAAGAAATGCAATCTTATAGCTGTGGACTGAAGACTGCAGTCATTCGTATGGACCATTTTTGAGGCAGAAGAGTCACCTCCAAACTGATATCTTTCTGCGCTAATTTGAAAGGTTAAAATGAACTTTTGCACAACTTAGTTTGCATATGAACTTTTAAAACAAGACAGCTTTAGCACATGTATGCTGAGAGGAAAACTCACTGTGTAGTGAATTTTTCTATCTTAAAATTGTTGCGTGAAGTAGGCTTTGATAGAGTGGTGCATTCCCAGTCATGGTTGATTTCAAATATCTAAAGCAGCAAAGGTAAAATTAAGCCTGTGGTTTTTCTGGAGATGGTTTATTTAAATGGACCTCAATGCTCTTTTTGCTTTGCAAAACCAATGTTGACTGTTGCTCTGTTCATGGAGTACATAACAACTTCCTTCCAATATATGTCTTTTCACTTAAGTTCCTCTGAGCACTGAACTCTTTCTTCTTAACAATCAAGAAGATTGCATGTTTTGCCCTGAACTGGGTAGCCCAAGCAAGCCTGATATTTTCTGATCTTGGAAAATAAGCAGGGTTGACACTGATAAGTACTTGGATGGGAGACCTCCTTGGAATACCAGGAGCTGGGAGGTGGGGCAGGCTTTGCTCAGCCACCTCCCTGAATATCCTCCAGGCCTGCAGTAGGGGTCAGTCACCAAAGTCACTATGACTTCCAGGTGCAGACATACACACACAATTTTTTTTAAAAAATGTTACCTTTCATTTCTACCTGTTCTGCTGTTTTCTATTTGCAACAAGTAACTGTTAAAGTTTACTCAGAAGTATGTCCAATAACATTCAATTGCACATTCCCAAATAAGTGTGCATAGGATTACAGTTTAACTGTAGATAATAGCAGCATGAAAGTAATTAGTAATAATATTGCTGAGTTTCAGAACAGGAGAAGGATGATGGAAATGAACATTTTCTCTGTCTAGAAATAACTTTGTATGATCTGAGTCATAAATTTGAATTTAACTTAGCTCATAAATGAACTCCAGGCCACTCTAAATCTGTCCCTCTGCCTTGTCTTTTCCCAAAAATGCTTTTTACAGCTGCAGTGGTAGTAGGGAGGGAGGGAGGAAAAAAAGAAGGGAGGGAGGAAAAAAAGAGATTATAGTGTTAAGACAAAGGGCTTTTCTGCATTTCTCTCCATTGGTTCCAGTCCCATATTACTTTGGTTTATCTCCTGATTACCAACTGCATTTGTAAATCTTTGGTTTTTACTTTTTTAACTTTGTTTTTCCTGTGTTTTCATAGTCTTCTTGAGACTAGATCATTTTCTGGAAACAAATTTGGAGTTATCTTTTCTCTTGAAAGTAATATTTCTGATGATTCTCTTTGTCCCATCCACCTCCAGCCCACTTTTTAATAATTGGACTTTCATCATTTTCAAAGCTCTCCATCTACTCCCCCCTTCCTACCCTGAAGATGAGTGTTTTTGTTTTTCAACATACCATTGGCATATTTTCTGAGGGGAGTATATCTCTGTTCTGTTGCAGAGATAGCCTTTTCCCTTATATCTCCTTAAGAGGAGAGGGTCTAGAACAGGGATGTCAAACTCATTTGTTATGAGGGATGGATTGACATAAATGAGACCTTGTTGGGCGGGGCCAAGTGTGTCATAAAATGTAGCAGACATATAAGCTTTATAAAGGGCACAGACAAACAATATGGGGTTTTTTTGCTTAAAATAAAACATGCTTAAAACATTAGCATGCTTGCAATATTTTGTTTTACAGTGTCTGATAAATGTCACCTCTAGCTATGAATTATTGCATCAAAAACTGAAGATAATGTCTGTGTTGTACCAATCTTAAATATGCTGTTCAGGTATTGTTCAGGTGTTCACATCTGTAAATTGCAAACCTACTTTTGATTTATTGACATTCATTATAGTGATCTCATGGCCAATGCTTTGAGCCTAAGACCCAGAGGAAAACATGAAGCTGCTGGTCACAGTGAGCTTTTGTACACAAGTTGCTTCATGTGCTGGTCAAGAACATGTGAAGGCACCATGGCACAGACTGAGGGCTATGTGCTTGTCTACAAAACTATAGTCTTCCCCAGAAAAATAACTACAACTCCTATATGGCAGTGCAAGAACAGAGAGACAGCCATGTACAGTGGTCAGTATCAGCCTGCTTACTATCTGGGAAGTCTAAGTTCAAGATCTTCAATCAAAAGATAATGTAAAAGAAAAATTAAGGGAAATTTGCTAAGTAAACCTGGGCTAGACACACACACTCAGCCTAACCTTGGCTTGTTATTATTGCTCTTCTAAATAGTTCACATGCTTTCCTATTGAGAAAGACTGGAGGGCAGGAATATAGGGAAAAGAGGAGAGAAAACCAGTTATACCCATAACAAGTCCAACCAAACTCTCTCTCTGTAGCAAAGCAAAAAGCTCATACCTTCAATGAAACGTCACTAGTCTTAAAAGCATTTTCTTTGTATTTCTTCCAATGGTGGGGACTGGGCAAAGGAAGCTCTGGCTCTTTCCTTCCGTCCCCAGAGGACAAGGAGAGGGAGGAGCCTCAGCCACTAAGGAAGAGAGGCTCAGCTCAGTAGCAGGGTGATTGAATGAGCCTGACAAACTTAATCAACACAGCAGAGCTATAGAGCCAAGCTCCCTCATTGGCTGAGGCTCCTCCCCCCTTCTCCCTTTGGGAAAAGGACAGTGGCTCAGTGGTAGAGCATCTGCTTAGTAAGCAAAAGGTCCTGGGTTCAATCCCCGGCATCTCCCACTAAAAGGGAGAGGGAAAGAGCTGAGAGAGGCTGCTTTGTTGGCTGGCTGATCGCTGGGGAGAAACACAAAATGGCGACAGAAGAAAGCAGGCAAGAGAGAAGTAGAAAATGGCTAATTGCTGGAGGGCCTGATTGGAGCCCTCTGGGGGTTGGATCCAGCCTGCGGACTGTATGTTTGACACCCCTGGTCTAGAGACTTACCTTTAAAAAAAATGAAAGCTGAGGATTCAGTGTGTGCAGGGCTGGTCCTACCACTAGGCAAACTGGGTGTGCCTAGAGTGCCAGTCTTCTAGGAGTGCAGAATTGTGCTTTTCATTTCCCCCCATAATTCATCTGTTTTTGAAAATTGGTTATCAGTCCAGTGGGGGGGGGGGGGCACCAGAAGATAGACTTGCCTAGGATGCCAGATAGTCTAGGGCTGACCCTGAGTGTGTGTATTAAGTTCTGTCATGTTGCTGCTCATTTATGATTGTCCCTATGGATTGACCTCCAAAATGTCCAATCATTAAGAGCAGGTCTAGCAAAATGAGGGCCATGGCTTCATTTCTTAAGTCAATCCATCTGATGTTGGGTCTTTTCCTGCTGCCTTCAACTTTTCCTAACATTATTGTCTTTTACAGTGCCTCTTGTCTTTCCATAATGTGACTAAAGTATGATAGCTTCAATTTAGTCATTTTGGCTTCTAGGAAGAGTTCAGGTTTGATTTGATCTAGATCCCACTTATTTGTCTTTTTGGTCTACAGTATCCAGAAACTCTCCACCATCAGCAAATCAGCTTTCTTCTTGTCAGCTTTCTTCATTGTCAGCTAAGGTAATGGCTATCCTAGCTATATAAAAGTTCTATGGCTTCTCCCATTGGCTGCGGGGTGCTCTCCATAAACTGTTGGCCCATCGACTGCTACTCAAGTTCCATTGGTTGAGTCCACTCCTTTCTCCCACCCACTGCCATCCACCAACTCTCTGTGGTATTCGGAAGAGAAAGCAGGCAGCAGGGAGACGGTGAAGAAACAGGGAACAAAAGTGGTAATGCAACTAGGTGGCAAAGCCTGGCCCAGGAGCATTTCTTCAGAGGACATGATGGCTGCCTCTTTCCTGTCACTCCCACCCTCCTTTCCTCAGCCTTGCCTCAGAACAGATGAGGATTGGTCCACTGGGGAAGCTGCTAGGCAGAGGCTGTTGATAGGCAACCAAGCTTTGTTCTGTCAGTAAAGGGAGAGGCCTCAGCCGAATAGAATGCCATAGAATGCACTCTCCAAAGCAGTTATTTTCCCCATAAGGAGACAGATTTGATGTCTGGAGTTGTGATAAAAGGAGATCTTCAGGCTCCACCTGGAGGATGGCTACCCTTGACCTGTCTGCTTGTTGCTCTTCAGTAGCAGCCCCTCTATGATAGCAATTGTGGCATAGGAGTTAGCACTTCAGAACAGGGTCTGCCAAACCCACTTTCTTGCTGTGGAAGCTGAGTGAATTCAGACCAGTCACAGACTTTCAGCCTAACCTACCTCACAGGGTTGTTGTACAGATCAAAAGGGAAAGAGGAGAATTATGTAAGCTGCTTTGGTCTTCACTGAGGAGAATGACTGTACTTCTCCTAAGGGAGGGGGGGGAAGAGGTGGGAAATTGAAGTCAGAGGGGCAGATAAAGGTGGGATGATGGTTGGCTGAGGTTATGGTTGCCAACTCCAGGTTGGGAAATTCCTGGATATTGGAGGGATGGAGTCTGGAGAGGGTGGGGTTTGTCATGGGGTGGGAACTGGAATGGGTACAATTCCATAGACTCCAACCTCCAAACTAGCCATTTCCTCCTGGGGAACCATTGTTTCCAATCTCCATGTGAGGGCTAGAGATCACTCAAAATTACAGCTGCTCTGCAGATGGCAGAGATAGCTTCCTTGGAGAAAATGGCTGCTTTGCAGGGTGGAATGTGTCATTGTACCCTGCTGTAGTTGTGTGGATCTGCTTTGTCTCCCATCTTATAAACTGGTATAATGGTAGTATGTCTACTGCCACATTTATCTGAGTGAATACAGTTGCCATACCAATATATCCTTACACCATGCAATTCGGTGTAGTGGTTAAGTGCATGGACAATTATCTGGGAGAATTGGATTTGATTCCCCACTCCTCTACTTGCAGCTGCCAAAATGGCCTTGGGTCAGCCATAGATCTCTTGAAAGGGCAGCTTTTGGGAGAGCTCTCTCAGCTCCACCTACTCATAGGGTGTCTGTTGTGGGGAAGAAAAATAAAGGAGATTGTAAGCCACTCTGAGTGTAACGTACTCAGACGGGAGATGCAAGTAGGGCAACATTCTTTATTAGGAGCACGTTGCAAGAGAGAGAACACGCGGGCCGGGTCCCACTTATATACAATCCCTGGTACAGCCTACTGGGCCGGTCAGGCCAATCCTGACCTGTTGAACTTCCCGCCACAGCTGTTGATTGGCGGGGGATTCCGCGCCCGGCGCTGGGGCGTCTGGGACGGCCCAGTTACCCCTGCGCATGGGCGCATGTTGTTTACTGATACACTACACCCCTCCCCCCCTGGTTAATGAACATAGTCCTGAAGATATGCGGGAGGTTGGCGCTCCCAGGTGGACCGTCTGGGGAGGTCCTGTGGGGGAGGCGCGGCCACCGCGGCTGGTGCTTCGGTAGGCCCTGGTGCGGCCGGAGGCAGCCGGACGGGTTCTGCGGATCCTTCGGGCTCTGTTGGGTCCGGTGCTTCCTGCGCCGGCGTTATGGGTGTTGGGGCCGTGTCCTCAGGTCAGCCCCTGGTTGGCTCCTCCCCGGATCTTGCCTCTTCTGTGTCCACCGGCTCCTCCGGTAGCGTGCGGCGCCGCAACTGGTCTATGTGCCGCCATAGTACCTGCCCCCCCCCAGTTGATATATCGTAGTGGCGGGACCCCGTCACTCGTAGCACTTGGCCCGCCACCCAATCGGGCCCCCTTGCATAGTTCCGGGCGTAAACCGGGTCGCCCGCGAAGAACCCCCTGACTGCGTCCCGGACCTCGGGGCTCTCGCGGGTGTCTGACGCCCGGTCGGGGTGTAGTCTGTCCAGCCGGGTTATGAGCTTCCGCCCCATGAGGAGCTCGGCCGGGCTAACCCCTGTGACCGGGTTGGGGGTGATCCTATTATCGAATAGAAATGCCGCTAATCGGTGGTCCCAGTCGCCCTGTACTATTCGGCCCAGAGCTTCCTTGGTGGTGCGGACCATCCGCTCCGCCTGACCGTTGGTGGCTGGGTGGAAGGGGGCAGACCTTATGTGCCTAATCAGATATCGCTGGAGGAACGCCTGGAAGTCTGCAGACGTGAACGCGGTCCCGTTGTCTGAGACTATGGTGTCCGGGATACCGTGTGTGCTTAAAGCCCTGCGCAACGCTCGGATTGCGGCTGCAGACGAGGTGGACCCTACGGGGATGACCTCTAGCCACTTGGTGTAGGCGTCCACTATTATCATGAAGATCTGCCCCTGGAATGGCCCCGCGAAGTCGAGGTGGAGTCTCGACCATGGTTTCCTGGTGGACTCCCACCTAGTGGCAGGGGCGCTGGGAGGCTCGGGCCGCGACTCTTGGCACGTCTGGCACCTGCGGACCCAGCTCTCTATCTCCCCGTCCATCCCCGGCCACCAGACGTAGCTTCTGGCTAGGGCCTTCATTCGGACTATGCCGGGGTGGGTCTCATGGAGGGATTCTAGAACACGCTTTTGCAGCGGGGGCGGAATCACCACCCTACTTCCCCATAGTAGGCACCCCTTGTGGGCTGCTAGTTCTTCCCTCCTGACCTTATATGGCTTGAATTCTTCCCCCATGTTCCCCTCTGGCCAGCCCCTTACCACCCAGTCGAGCACCCGTGCCAGTGTCTTGTGTTTCTGGGTGGCCTTGGCGACCTCCGCTGTGTGTAGGGGTGGCTCTGGGAGGCTCTCCATCAGCATGACCTGGTGTGCGGGGGTGGGGTCTGGACCCATTTCCGGAAGCGGCAAGCGGCTGAGCGCGTCCGCGTGACCCATAGCCTTGCCGGCCCGGTGTACCAGTGTGTAAGTGTAGGAGTTGAGGAATTGGTTCCACCTCAACACGCGCTGTGACAGAATTTGGGGGGTTTGTCGGTCTGGGGCCAGCAGACCTAAGAGGGGCTTGTGGTCCGTAGCTATGGTGAACCTCCGCCCATACAGATACTCATGGAACTTGCGGACCCCCGCCACGATTGCCAGAGCTTCCTTGTCTATCTGCGCGTAATTGCGCTCTGCTGGTGTCAGCGTGCGGGAGTAGTACGCTACCGGTACCTCCCTCCCGTCTGGGAGTTGGTGCCCCAGGACTGCTCCCACCCCATACGGCGGCGCATCGCAAGCCAAGATGACGAGGAAGCCCTCGTCAAAATGGTGGAGCACCGCATTGGACATCAGGACATCCTTGACCACCTGAAACGCGGCGGCTTGTCGTTTGCCCCAAACCCAAGGGGCTTTTTTGTCCAGCAGGCGGTGAAGGGGCTTTGCTAGGGCTGCCTTGTGGAGGAGGAATGAGTGATAAAAGTTAAGTACCCCCAAGAAGCTTTGTAGCTCCGCTTTGCAGGTGGGGGCCGGAGCTTGCACGATGGCTCATGTCTTTTCTTCCGTTGGGTGGATTCCCGCTGCATCTACGGCGAACCCCAGGAACTCCACCCGTGGGACCCCCAGCAGGCATTTCTCCCTCTTGACTTTGAGCCCCGCAGCCTGGAACCGGCGGAGCACCTCTCTTAGGCGGTTGCCGAATTCTTCGGGGTCCGGGGCGGCGACTAAAACGTCATCGAAGAACGGCTGGACTCCGGGGATCCCTTTTAGAAGAGCGTCCATTATACTCTGGAAGATCCCCGGAGCGACGCTAACTTCGAACTGTAGCCTCTTCACCCGGAAGGCCCCCCTGTGGGTCACAATGGTTTGGGCCTCCGCCGTCTTAGCATCTACCGGGAGCTGCTGGTAGGCCTGTGCCAGGTCCAGCTTCCCGAAGATCTTAGACCCCGCTAGGGCAGCCAGAACGTGGCTCACCACCGGCACTGGTTAGGGGTTATCCTGCAGTACCTTATTTATTGTGCACTTATAGTCTGCACAGATTCGCACCTCCCCGTTCGGCTTGATTGGGGTTACGATGGGAGTCTCCCATGTTGCGTAGTCCACCGGCTCTAGGACTCCCTGGGCTGTGAGGCGGTCCAGTTCGGCCTCTATTTTAGGTTTCAAGGCGAAGGGGACCCTCCTCGCCTTGAGCCGGATCGGCCTGTCCGCGGGGTCTAGTGGTAGGGAGATGGCTGGCCCTTTGTAGTTCCCTAGGGAGCCATCGAACATGTCGGGGAACTCTTTGCATATCTCCCCGAACCCCCTGGGCGTTAGGGTTTGACCCACCCCCTCCAAGCGGATCCCCAGGGGTTTGAACCAGGCCAGGCCTAGTAGGGTGGTAAGTTGGCGCTTCACCACCAGGATGTCCAGTGGGCCACAGAAGGACCCCCGCTCGACTTGCACCCGGGCCCACCCCACGATTTGCACCGGATTCTTCTGGAAGTCCCGGAGTATGAAGTCCGCCGACCTTAGTTGCAGCCGCTGGCGGGGGCACAGTTTCCTCAGGGTTTCCTCCGCTATGATGGAGATGGAGGAACCCGAGTCCACCTCCATTTGGCAGGGGTTCCCTTCGATGAGGACCGCCAATTTTATTTTATCGGGGGTGGCGAGGGGCAAGTTCAGTACCTGCATGGTCGTGGAGGCTGTGGAGTGGAACTCCGCCGACTCGTGATGCGTGGTCGGCTTCCGCCAGTTGGGCCTGGCACGGCAGGCCCGTGCGATATGGCCGGTCTTCCCGCAGCTCCGGCAGTCCCAGGTCCGGTACTGGCAGTCCCTCCTGTCGTGGGGGCCGCCGCAGCTGGCGCACTTGGTGGCGGGGACTCTCTTCGTCGCTGGGGGTCGTTCGGGCGCTCGGGGGCGTTGGGCTGTTCTGTTGGGTGGCCCAGCTGGGCGGCGCGGCTGGTAGGCTTCTTCCTCCTCTGGGCGGTCGTGGTCCAGCTCCTCGTGGTGGACGGTGTCTGCCCGAGCCTTGGGGAAGGTCCTCACGGTCCTCTCGAACGCCACTGCTTCGTGGAAGGCGCTCTGGAGGGTGAGCTCTTCTTTGGCGAAGAGCTTCTGCTGGAGCCTCTCATCGCGGAGGCCCCACGTGAAGCGATCGGCCAGGGTCTCTTCCATCTGGGAGAAGTTGCAATTCCCGGCAATCCTGCGCAGGGCCGCCAAGTAGTCAGCGGCCGACTCTCCTGCCGCCTGGTCCCTTTTGTGGAACAGGAACCGGCGGGCCACCCGTGAGGGCTGCGGCAGGAAATGGCCGGTGAGGAGTCTGCTGACCTCCGCGAAGGACTTCTCTGTGAGGCGGGCAGGGGCCGAGAGACCCTTGGCGATCTTGAATGTGGCCGCCCCGCAGACGCTCAGGGGAACGTCCCTCTTCATGCTGTCTTCTGCGACTTTGTTGGCCCTCAAGTAGCATTCGACCCGTTCCAGGTAGGACTCCCAGGCCTCTGGATTCGCGGGGTCGAACGGCTCAACGTGACCGGTGTTTCCGCCCTGGCTGGCCATGGTGGCTGCGGCGGCGGTCGTGGCCGGGTGGTGCCCTTGGTCTCCTTCGTAGCCGATGAGGCTAGAATCCCATCCTCGTCGCCAGTGTAATGTACTCAGACGGGAGACGCAAGTAGGGCAACATTCTTTATTAGGAGCACGTTGCAAGAGAGAGAACACGCGGGCCGGGTCCCACATATACAATCCCCGGTACAGCCTACTGGGCCGGTCAGGCCAATCCTGACCTGTTGAACTTCCCGCCACAGCTGTTGATTGGCGGGGGATTCCGCGCCCGGCGCTGGGGCGTCTGGGACGGCCCAGTTACCCCTGCGCATGGGCGCATGTTGTTTACTGATACACTACACTGAGGGTGGAATATAAATCCAATTTCCTCCTTCTCCTCCTTCTTTGACTTCAAAGAATTCTGGAGAAATTAGATTTGCACCAGGGGCTTTCCTGTTCATTTGAAAAATTTGAAAACCACTTTCAGGTGGGAGTTCAGCTAAGTTTTAGTTACTCTGATAATCATAGTTACTACAATAACTATTCAGGGAAAACTAGATATCTAGAGTTTTCCAAAGAAAGTTGACCTCAGCCTGCCACTCAGTATCTGTGGCAGGAGACCAAGAAGGAAATATTGGAAAGAGCATTTAGATTTATGGAAAAGGAATGTATTAGGATGCAAGGATCAATAGAGATAGGCCCATTGAGACATGTCTGGACTTGCCTAAATATTGGCCTATAACAGCTTGCTATGATAAAATGTTTTTGCCTAGCTGAGCTAAGAAAAGTAGATGCAAGATAACTATGATGCAAATAAGGAATCAATAGGAACTGAGAAGTTACCATGAGCGAAACCAGCGGCGGCTTGTGGTTAAGCACAGATGGGTTGTGGTCAGGGTTCCACACTAAAGGGAACTAGTGGATGGTTAGGTGCAATACTGAAGACCTTCAGTATCAGTTCCTGTGGCTCCTTAAATATAATACCTATGCAAATGTAGAAAGTGTGCAAATGATATAAGGCCTGCGTGCCTCTGTGATTTTTGCTGAGGCGCCCACCTTGGTCTGAGCCCGCACGTGCTAGGCCCGCACGTGTGTATCTAAATAAAGAAAGCTGTTTTCCTGACTTCGCCTCAAGCCTCCTTTGTCATTGCACCTGCTTTGATTGACAGAGTGGGGTTTTCCTGCTACATATCCATCGCCCTTTGATTAAAACTTGTTTTGTCTGCTCATGCCCCAATTTGCCAACTTGTTTCCTGTGAGGGAGAAATCTATGTCTTCTCCAAGACAAAGAATAGCTAAAGAGACAAGAGCAAACAAAGCAATCTCTGGCCAAAAGCCTCTCAAAGCAGACAGCACCAACAAGCCCAAAGAACTAGTGCAAAACCAGGAAACCCCAGATTTAGTGTGGGATGATGTGGGAAGGCTAACAAATGACAACCCAAGATTTCAAGCCAATCTCAAACCAGAGAATCCTCCAAACCAAACTGAATAAGAATGCTGTTGCAAGACCAACAAATGTAAAATCAGAGAATCCAGCCAAATACAACCTGAGAATCCAAAGTAATGTCAAACTTGAGAATTCTCAGAAAAAAACAATTTAACAAAGAACATGATATTGCAAGACCAACAAAACTAATTTCAAAGGACACAATCAAAGCCGAAACAACAGGACAAGCTAATACCAAGCACAGTATAATTAAAGAAAAAATCAGTCCTGGAAGCTTAACAACTCTGGCTTCTGATATTTCTGGTTACACCCTGTGACGGAACCGGCCCGATTCTGCCTTCAGACCCGGTCCCGTCAGCTCCCTATTGAGTCGCCAACTCCTGGAGGGAGCTATTTCTCCTCCTGCCCCTTGGGCTCGCTGCCACCACGTGCTCAGTCTAGGGGTTCAGATTGAGAGGAACAGGACTCCCAATCCCCCTCTCCAGCTATGAGGCCAGGCCTCAAGGTCCTCTGCCACCCTGTACTTGGGTTTCACAGAGACCTCAGCACTTCTTTGGGGCACCCCTGGAGGACTGGCACCTTATCCAACTGCATGCCTTCCCCCTTCCCCGGGGCCCCCTTCTTAAAACAGCGTGGTCTAAGCGGTTTGGGGATCTATGTGGTACAGAGATGGACTGCCAGCATTTAAAACAGTAAAAATATTTAATTAAAAGAGAAAAAGAAAAGAACAGAAGAACAAAACAAAAACAGTTGCTTGTAAAAGGTTACACAGCACAGCACCCGCACAGCAAACAGCATGACAAAGGAAATGTGGTTATAAACGCATCCTACAGTCCCTGATCTAAACACGCCCTGCCTTTTGGATGACTTATTTTGTCTGGCTGCCTGGGGGCCTCATTTTGCGTAAATAGGCCTCTTCCCCAGGCAGGAGCTCCCAGGCTCACATCCTTCTCCGTTGAGTGCTAGCTGAGAACTGGTTTCTCTTCCTGCCTAACACATGCCAAGAACAAAAGAACTTCCTGCCTCTCTAGGAGGCTTTCCCCCTAGAGTTGTTGGTTTGGCTCTGGAAGGGAGGGGGGAGTGAGGGGAAGTCTAGGCCCAAGCCTGCTTAGGAGTTTCATGTTTTCCCTCCCAATGAAGCACCAACATTGACTAAGATGGCGTTTCTCCACACACCCAAATATTTTTAGGATTTGTTGGAACTCATTTCCTGATATCCTGAAAGATCCCAGATACCATCTGATATAACCTCACCATTGTGACCTGCCTTCATTCCGCAGTGAGAAATTCCTCTATGTATAGGAGCTCTTTCCATAGAAGACCACTGATACACATGGATCTTTCTGTGGACAATCTGTATCAATGAAGTAAATCCTATGAGATTCTCTTTTTTATAAAAAACAAAACAAAACAATTCCAGGATTGAAGGCTACCAAGATATTAAAGAACTTGGCAACAACAAGAAGATAAGGAACAACTTTTCAAAATGCAAGCCTCTCACAACATGGAACACCTGAGATGGTCGATGATAAGCAAGTTTGTGTGGGTGGTTGTGTGAATGGGTGGATTAGGATAGTCTTTGAACTGATGTCACCAGGAGTAAATTTAATATTTTTTTATTTCGTAATATCCACCATGAAAAATTCAAACACCATGCGAGATTAAATAAATGTTTTCACCCTTGGTCTAATTTGCTCCTAGGTATCTGCACATCAGGTTAGCATTTAGCACAGTACTTTAAAAGATTAATTGTGAACATCAAAATCTTTCTTATCAGTCAGCAAAACAGTTTGTGTTTGACTTTCAAAAAATGTTTTCTGGTGAAAGGTCTGTCACTTTTTTGATAATATTTCCCCCTCTTCCAAAGAAAAAAAAACCCGTTGGTTCCCCTCTATGGCTTTATAGAACAGTAAACTCATTTGAATAACTGTACAGTCATTTAGTTAGTATGCTCTGGTTTTTTTTCAACTTGCCTAACTACAGTGAATGTAGTTTTGATGGCAAAATAGCCTCTTTTATGTAATAGCACTTTTTTTCCCCTCACCCACTGCTTCTCTTCCTCGTTCCTGCAAAATAAGTGCAACATAATTATTTTACTGTGGAGAAATTAGCTCATTTGCAAATGCCACCTTCAAACACAAAACGAATGGCATTTATTGAAGCACTAATAAAGGCACCATGTTAGAATAATTTTATGCTGACGGGCCCACAATCACTCAATATTTTAAGAGCTGTC